>NC_054544.1:22837836-23437836 GCF_017654505.1 Polyodon spathula | reverse complement strand
CCGAGTGAGTGAAACATGCACCTATATATACAGTGGGCGGGGTACACTGCCACACACCTATATGTAAGGATTCTTTAAGACCTCACTTATTAAGGACTGCCCCTTTAGATTGCTCTGGACTGGCTGGTACAGTTCAGCTCAGTCTGAGAGATGTTAATAAAGCATCATACTAAAACTGCTGTTGTGAGGACAGAGAAGGGTAAAAGGTCTACTTTACTGTAACAAGCCTGGTCACGGTTAAGTTTATCTGCTTCATGTGTGTTGTATGAAAACAGAAAGATGCTAGACTATGCACAGTTAGTAAGCAGTGAAATACATGTCACATGAATGGTGATGGTTTCTATGGTAGTCTTATATAATGCGCCACAAACCGATTGCAGCTGGTTCAAAATGCTGCTGCTAGGATCCTTACCAGATGTAAACAACATTATCACATTACCCCCTGTCTTACCCAGCTGCACTGGCTACCTGTAAAGTTCAGGATTACTTTCAAGATTCTCCTGCTTGCCTACAAGGCTCTTCATCACACAGATCCAGAGTTTCTCTCCAACCTGCTCACCTGCTATTTCCCTGCAGACAAGCTGAGGTCCTTTGACTCTGGCTTGCTTGTTATGTCTAAGCAAAAGTGCACCACTCTCGGAGACCTCTCTTTTAACTTCTTGGCCCGGCTCTCTGGAACTCTCTCCCGACTTTGGTGAGTGTTGCTCCCACAGTTGCTCACTTCAAATCAACTCTCAAGGCCCACTTGTTCTCTTTTGTTTTCAATGCTCTTTAAGCTTGATCTGCTATTAGCTGTTGTCTAAACTGATATTTCAGTTTTTTCACTCCATCTTATTTGTATGATCCACAATGTTTAGAATTTACATCCTAGCCCTGTATATAATGTAATATGTATGTACTTAATGTATTTGCATTGTTTTTTCAGTTTTTTTTTTTTTTTACTGTTTGTATTTAATGTACTATGCCCTGTATTTCACTGTATTTAATGTGTTATGCGTTGTTCCTTACTATCTTGTAAAGTGCTTTGTGATGGTGGTCCACTATAAAAGGCATTATATAAAATAAAGACTGATTGATTGATTGATTGATTGATTGATGACCCACAATCCTGTGTGTGTTTATACTGGGGATCAACATAAGGTCAGAGTCTATTCTCTTGCACCTCCACCCACAAAAAAGACAACTTACACATGGCATAGCGATGACTGGTTGTGGTGTATTACCATGTTCTGAAAAGTAATGTTCTGACAAGGATAACGTGTACTTTGTTTGGCCGTGGTGCCATATGGTCTGGCAATGGTTAACCATTGGGAAATTACCAAAATCATTTTGCACTTCCATATACCACATGGGTCTAAAATGTGTAGTTTTGAAAGAAACATGTTGTAGCAAAAATGTATTTTCATTTGTATCTAAACTACATTAGGTTAAAGAAAGTTTCTAAGTCCTACTCTCAGAAAATCTAAGCATGTTACTGACTGGCTATAATATCTGTGAATACTTACAACAACACCCACAGCAGTGTGACTAACACAATTTAGAATGAATTCCCTAGAGAGGAGTGAACAGGATACAGATAATATAACTCAATCATCTTGTAATGTAATACAACTGTTATCTTCCTCTGTAATTACCCGATGGAGATAACTGGTAGTGGAATTCACACAAGCTTTTACCCATTTAAATAACATATTGTACTGTTTCCAGCACAAAATACTTCTGCTGCCACAGTGTTAATCAATGGTGTCACTTAGTGCTTACATTTTTACTCTATGATTATGAATTGTACGTCTGCTTTTCTGCCCAATTCAAATGCTGCTGCAAGACAACCTTGTGTCAAGCCAATCTTCTACTTGCAACTATCTACCTGTTTTTATTTTGCATGATTCTATGACTAAGCAATTATCTACCTGTTGCATTTTGCATGATTCACTGGTTGTTCTAAATGTGTTTTGTGTTTTTGTTTTTAAATGGATTATTGTTACATGTATGTCTACTATGCCTACACAGAAATGTATCTTCTGCTGATGTTCTGTATTGTCTTGATTTTTCTTGATCTCACTAGTCTTTATCTAGGATAAATAACTTGAACTTGAAACAACAGAACATAAAAACATTTAGAAACAAAAGGAGGCTATTAAGGTTCTTAGTGGATGATTGATCTCAAAACTGAATCATTGTCTTAAAGGATGCCAATTACATCAACAACATGGTTAGGTAACCCATTCCATACTCTCACCACTCTCTTTGCAAAGAAGTGTCTCCTACCTTCTGTCCAAATTAATTTCTAACTACTGTATGTCCTCTAGTCCTGGTTTCTGTGCTGAGCTTAAAACTCAGGTTAACTTTGACCCTGTCCACACTATGCCTTTAAACCTTATTTGTTGCCTTTAAACTGGCTTAAAAATGCTAAATATGGTTTGCGTACACAGCCCACACTACGCAGAATTTAATACCGTACTCGAGAACCGGACTAAATTTTTTGTGTATCTTTCAATATCCCAAAATGCTTTGTTGTATGTTTGGCAAAATATTCACAATAGGTGCCTGAAGGACTTGCTATCAGTAACATTTCTGTTAAACTAGTGGGACTAATAATAAAAGCACAATGTTAAATTAGGCAACTGCAAAAGTGAAATGCAAGTTAAAAGTAAGATCGAGGAAGAACAATTCACTTAATTAGTCGTCTCTGTTTGAAATAGGGGGACAAGAATTAGGCTCAGGCAAGATATGAAGGTGAAAACCAAGATTGTTTTGTAATTACTAGCTTTTTCTGAGTTTAATTATGAAACAGAATCAGCTCAGTTTGTGTGTGTGTGTGTTTGCATTTACTTTTTTCAAAATACTTGTTTTATTCATTTTTAGCAATATGGATCTCTGTTAATATGGGGCATAACACATTATTTTAAAATAAAATACAGTGCATGGTGGGATACTGTCGTATTAATTTCCAATGTTCACTGCGCTGCTAGGAACTGTAACCAAACTGTTCTAATAGTGTGTACGCATTAAACCCGACAAACATGAAATTGTACTTCAGTGTGGACGCTTTGTGCTGGATTAATTAGAACGGTTTTGAGTACGGTTCTCAAGATAAGTTTTGTAGTGTGGACAGGGCCTTTGTCAACTCCTTTTAAGGTTTTAAAGAACGAAATTAAGTTCCTCTTAATTCTTCTTTCTTCTGGGCTAAATAGACTCAGTTCCTTTAACCTAGCTTTGTATCTCATTCCTTTAAGGCCTGGGATAAGTCCAGGAGATTTTTATTTAGATTTTAAATGACAAATTGTTATTTAAAAAGAGAGACGAGGTAGACATGTATGTTTTGGTGTAAAATATATGCTGTTCCATACCGAGTTTCTTGAGAATCATTAAAAAAAGACACTTTGAATATAAAATCACTATGTTTGATACTCTTATGAATTGCCTCAGGAAGAGGATGTGTTTCTATTAAAATAACTCACCTTTTCAGTGTCTTCTGTGACCTACATTGCATTGGCAAGAATGCTAATAAGTCCAACTCGATCCAAACTGCTCCACAAATGAATCATATCAGGGCATGCTCTGTGATTTATTACGTTTCATTTTACATCCTGGGCAAAACAAAAATACAAAAAAAAAAACTTATGACAAATCTTTGTGACTTTGGAAACAGACAGATGCTTCTGATTTTTAGGTGTTGCGTATGGCACTGCCGGTCTCTGTAACAGACCCCAACCTGTAAAATCCATTCACTCTGCTGTAGTGTATCACTACTGCCTGTACAGAAAGTCAGAGTAACAAAGCCAGCCAAGTTTGAATAAAAAATGCAGGAAAACTACAGTGACTACCTTATAGGGCAGAACTTTATAAGAAATGTAGGGTACTGCCACAGCTGTTTCAGTTGCTTTGGCGACATTGATATTTTTTTTTTTTTCTGGACAGCAAAACAGTATTTAAATCTCTGAGGATATCTTGGCAGTCAAAAAGTCTACACAAAAGGCAAAATATGGTAAATGAGGGTGAATTTACTTGTGAGGAAAGATATAAACCAAGGGAGACCATTTGTTTGAATAAATTTATGTGCAATAACCTCATATGACCATTAGAAAGACAGAATCCAAATTCGTGACTCAAGCCAATTTTGGACAGATCAAATAAAACAGAAATTTGAGAAGATAACATGGCCTAGTCTAAAGCACAGAGGTCAAGTCAACGATGGAAGTTGTTTCATCTTTAACAGAACTAGCAAATATATAGTATATTTGCAGAGATTAACTTATTTATTGACACATTATTGTTTTCTATGCGTATTAGATCCTTTGAGGGTCCACTTGTGCAAGTTTGCTAGTTTTTAGGTAACAGTTTGCATCATTTTTTTTTTTTTTTAATGCGAATTCCTTCTTTAAACATCTTCAGATGGCATTTAATATTATGAGATGTGATGAATATGAGAGATGATATTGTTTAACAAACACATAAAACAATAGATGGACAATGACCGTAAATTTAGCAAAATTGCACAAGTGGGTCTATGTAGGATTCAATACAAAGGGAAAGAATAAGGTAGAGTATAGAGCCATGCCCTCCAGGTCTAAGCATTGTAATGCAGCCCATTCAAATGAAATCGTGGGGATCTAGCCTCCTGTTACTGTTTTCCTGAAGATGCATACCAGACAAGTAAGGAGAGAAAAAAAAAAAAAACTCATTTAAATGAACTAC
The DNA here is from genome assembly GCF_017654505.1 of Polyodon spathula. Classification (NCBI taxonomy): domain Eukaryota; kingdom Metazoa; phylum Chordata; class Actinopteri; order Acipenseriformes; family Polyodontidae; genus Polyodon; species Polyodon spathula. Next base: position 23,433,138 of record NC_054544.1, on the reverse strand, counting down.
TGCACAACACAAGAGATGCAAACTATCTTCCTTCTGTAGATAGGCTTTTTTTTTTATTCCTTCGCCATCCTGTGTGCATGGCACTTAGACAAAAAAAAAGTCCTTCGACAAATAACATTTACAAAAAAATACTCCAAAGCGGTTCTTGTTTACTGTTTAAATGACAACATTTTAATCAGCCTATCAGTGTGTGTGTACTGGCTTTTCTGTGACCTGTACTCTGTACAGCTGGGGGTGGGACAAAGTCATTGCTGCATTGTTTTGATTTAGGTCTAGTTTAAAATCTAGTTTTCAGCATTGGAGATAAAATAGCACAAATGGTAGACAAAGCAAAAAAAAGATAAGTATATTTCAGCTGATGATCGAAGATATTTCCCAAAGAAGCTGTACATGCAGATGGAGGTAATTGTTTTGCACATCTTGTAACATGTCTTTGGAGAAAATACAATCGATCGCTATTTAGCTTCAGAATCACACATTAAACAAAAGGCTACTACAGAGGCTGCTGAACAGAACGTAAAATAGCAGTTTTCAGAAAACAAACTGGAAAGTAAGAGCAGACAGAAAGTATTCCTGTCAGATTTAGCCAAGTTAAATCAGTACTACAAGTACAGCACAGCCACTTTGCTTCAAACAACCTGCTACTTACTTTTTAAAGTTACAATTTTAGACCCGTTTTAGGCATGTTTTCTCTGTTTTGACTCACTACTTAAAAAATAAGTTATTGGATGGGACAAACAACATGACAATGAACGTGCTGCATATATTGTCTTATTAAAGTATGCTAGATGCCCTTGCATAACCGAGTTTTGGGACTGTTTCTAATCGATTTCCACATCTGTATAACTTGGCAAAGCTTTGCCTTAAAATTCAGTGAATGCAGAACGTGCAGTCTCAATGTATGGGCAAGTCCACAAAAGAATGTCGGCAGCAACTGCTAGGGGATGTTGCATGCTTGCCTTTAACAAATGCTAGCAGTTTTAGTAAGGAAGCAAGTATCAATATTTTTAGATTTTTATGGTGCTCTCAAATATTGTCTAGTTAAGTTTATTTAATGTTTAAACAGGTCAGCAAAATCCTAATTTAATTCCATAACCTACCCATGAAAAATACTTAAACTTACAGCAATTTAGACCCCTGATTATTACAGTACAGTGAAAAATGGTGCTAAACATCCTTTGAACAGATTTGGAAATGATGAAGTGATGGCGATAAAAAAGTAAAATAGACCAAACAATGCAGGTCATTTAAAGACAGGTTCAGAAAATGAATGCTTTAAACTTTAGTCTCTCCTTCTGTTTCAAAAATCAATTTATTTTATGGAGCTGAGTACAGTGACCCTCATTGTTCACTCTACACAGACACAGTTTCATCTTTTCCAAATTTTTTTTTTACTGAATGACCTTGAACAAGTTTGTTAGGACACACTACCTTTTGTATTGCTTTACTGTGTAGAAATAATTATGACGCTTTAAAACCACAGATCCCTTCAAATTATTAATACATTGTAACATCACACATATCACTGACTCGCTAGGTCATACTGTACGGTAGTATAACTCAAACACCAATCATGAAGTCGATATTTGTTTGACTGCGTTGCCATAGTAACCAAATGCATGCCGCTGTTAAAAGTATGAATTCATAGTGTGAAATACTGTAAGGAAAATAAAACGCCTATTTTTTCATGATAAACTGCAGAAAGCTGAAAGCAACATTTTTTGCCAATGCCCACCTACAGTACACATTCCAAACACACTCATTTTTTTTACATTTTGACCACTTTTGGCTTCCCATGTACCCACATGGACCTCTCAAAACTACATTTACCATCATCATCCTGCTCACTGATAAAAGTTACATATTCTCTGTCGTGAATATAGGTTGCAAAAAACACTTTTTTGGCTTGTTTAGCAACCATGCGGCAAAGCAAAATTGATTAAAGAAAAAAAACTTGAGGATCTGAATTTTCAATGTCAAACTTTTCATGTTGGGTTGATATGCAATAAAAGCTCAGTTTGGAAGTCTTGCATGTTGGATTAAGATTTGGTGCACTTTGAAACGATTTGTGTCAGATTGATTTTGAATAAATGTTCAGTTTCAGTTTGGGATTTGTGCTTTCTGTACTGCGTTTTAATTCTTTAATGAACAGGATAAAGCAAAGGCAGAATAATGCATACATGAGACAAACAGGTACATGTAATTCTACTTGTATTCACAATCTCATCTTATTAACTTATTCCAACAGTTTATCCTTCATTTTGATTGTCCTTTCGCTATAACGAACCCCTTGATATAACAAACAAAAGACTTGGATCCCAACAGGTTCATTATAGTGAGCGTGTACTGTATGCAGTGCATTTACTGCACTGTCCATCTTTGCTACATCAGAATCTTGTTTGGTAAAATTTATAGTAATTCCAAACACTCTTTTCTGTCCTGCTTCCTCAGTGATCCATTTGCAATGTGTATTGGGGTAAGAATTAATTTCTTAGAAAACCGTGGGACTTACAGTAACCAGTGCTGACAGATAGCCTGGTGCTGTGAGCTACCAAGGCTGATTGATGGGCTATCAGAGGCTCACTGAAGCAATAGACATGTTAACAGACAGCTCACTTTAGGAATGCAGATTGATATAATTAAACTTCAAAATGGCTGCAAGTCCCGACTGAAACACAAATAATACCGCAACTTTTAAAAGTTATAATATGTATCAATCAATTTGACTGTGCCTGGTCATAATATGTATGACAGTATTTTATTTCACAAATTTTCTGCAGCTAAATGATTTGTTTCTTTGTCAGTTTCATTAGTACATATATTTAGTTAAAGTCAGGAAAGCATAGCTCCTTATCTGAAATACACCATTCCAAAAATGGTCAAAATTACCGCCTTGGTCATTCTATTGTTAAAAGCTTCTTTGAATGAAGTCAAGTGACATGAAGGGGATTTCCATGGTTACAAAACTGCTAGCATGCTTGTTGCTGCTGCTGATGAGAGATGGAGTGATTGCTCTGTATCAATGGTACAGTTGCAGAGAGCAGGAGATGTACAGACTCATTTGACTGTTTAACACTGTTTTTCTCCTCAGTTGCATGTCTAAATATGTTCCCTCACCGCAGCACTCCCCATCACATCTCGACATCCTAGGAGCTACCGGCCCCTAGAGTGCAGCTCTGCAGGTGCCCGCTTTAAGCTCACTAGGCACCTGGCCAGTAAGGTCCACTGTAGTGCGATAAGGTGAAACAGTCAATGCCATTTTTGCCTCCCTAGCCCATGGAAGCACCAGAGACAATGTGACGGTCCTTGTGAAATTATTGCTAACAATAGAATTAGAATTGTTAGCGGACAAAATTGATTTACCCTATTTAAAAGAAAATGAGACATGTTGGGAAAGCTGTTGTACCTTCTAAAGCCCAATGGTTTAACAAAGTTATAACTGCAGCCCAAAATGGTACGTCCTTCGAAAAATTTGAAGAAACATGGCTAGGCTATGAACAATATACACATCAGAGTATCTTTCACATATTAACTCCACATACCTTAACACCTACCCATAAAGGTTAGCCATATGGTTAGACTGGATATAGATACACTTAAAAAATGTTCCCTTTAGTCTTTAACTCCTATTTCATTAAAAGCAGTAGAACATCGGTTAATTTTACAGAAGTAGAAGCAAACAAATACTGTAAGTAATGTAATCCAAGTTCTATTCAGCACTTCAAACAGTTTGTTTCTTATTTTATAAATTAGGAGATAATTAAAGAATTGAGGAAAATATACCTCTCTGTATTTTACTGGTTGAAAAAATGATAGAAAATGATTGTGGGAAATAATTAGGCATTATATTAAAAAAATAAGATATGGCCATCATTTAAATTTAACTGCTATTTCTGTATATATTTATACTGTGAATTGTGTATTTTTATTTGAAAAAAGTAATTAATAGAGCCTTTAAACTGGTAAGGAAGAAGGAACTTTATTAAAAACTCTATGCCAGCCATGCATATCAAGAAATCCACACCACCTAGCTCCACAAATATCTGTTTCAACAGTAAGGGAATGAGGCGATTAAACCTCACAGCTCACCTATTTCACCACATGGAAGGCAATCTTCTCTACCTGCTTCCCTTCCCTGCATGCTTGCGTTTTCTTAAACTTATTATCTGTCATACAAGTTAAATGTGTGTGAGCAGCAATCAATACAAATCGGTTTAGCAGGGTTGTTAATCTTATAAAACTGTAATTACATTTGGTCCTTGGGAAGCTGAGATAGATTACTCGGTGGGTTTTTACTTTCACTAAGAACAAACACCTGGAACGCTATAGCTTTGCTAAGCAAAATGCACCACAGCTCGTTCCACTCCGGCAGACAGCTGATGTGACAGTTTGCTTGGTATGTAAAGGAATCCATTGTTTAGAGACCTGCACCGCTAATATGTTGACTTAATCTTCAGCAGCTTTGATAAGGCTTTAAATTCAGGTACTTCAAAACGTCCACTAGCTAGGAATGTTTCCTATACTGTGCAGCCTGTAATCAATTCTATAGCCAACCTGCCACCCCTAGTTGTGGGATATACACTGTCTGGACAAATAATTACACCATTAAAGTAATTGTAGCTAACAAAATAGTTGCATAATATTTCTCTGCCTTGCACATCCATTGATTATATTGGTATGAAATGTGCAGTTTTGAAAGAAACATGTTATAGCAAACATGTATTTTCATTTCAAAACATGGTATCTGGTACTAAATTAGTGTGAAAGTGTGTTATCCGCTGACAGACTAGAGACACACAGCTGTTGCACTTGACCACACCATTCAAACGCACAGAAAAAAAATCAAAACAATTTAAACTATTCGGTGATAATACTCTAATATATATATATATATATATATATATATATATATATATATATATATATATATATATATATATACAAAAAATATATAAAAACAAACAGTGGCTTATGAAAAATACCACCTCCATTTAAATAATAAAATAATACTTATCCTGGCATTTTACTTACTTTCGATGACATTTCTACACTAAAGAGACTCATGTGTGATCTACATTTGTTTTAATGTTTTAAAATGACAGTGGTAATTCCGTCACTGTTTAATTGAATTGAATATATCAGGTAGGCTATAATTCATTTACTGTAGAGATAAAACTAATTTAACCAGAAACAAAATAGCTAGTTTAATTTAAGCCATGTCAAGACAGTAAAACGTGTAATTATTGTTCAGGCTCAGGGGATACTGAATTTAATGGAATGCAGAAAATATCACAGAACTCAATGCAATACACAGTCAAGTCTCATTACAACAAACTCGGATTAGACAGATTTCCTACATAGTCCTAGACAAATTCAGCAGTTACTAATTGTAAATTACATCTTATAACACAAATTAACCTAACTCATTTCGAGTTGCCATAGTGCTCACGCATCAATGCCATTTCCATGAAGCAGCGCAAAAAACATGCACTGTCATTGCTGACAAAAGTGCAGGTGTTGAAAGCGGTGGATGATGCACGACCATACAAGAAAAAGACGCTGCTGCAGATTTCAAAATTCCTGCAAACACTTTCTCAACCATATTGAAAAAAATGTGATAGAATAATACAGGCCTATGAACAACAAACTGTGGCTGCAAGTCGTCAATGTTTCCGATTTGCTGAATGCTTGGATGTGGAAGACACCTTGCTTTGTGGTTTAAATGCCAGTGATCAGAATGGGATATGCAGATTTCAAGTGCAGTTTATTTGCAATGCATACTTTTTAAAAGTTCACATCCAACTGTATTTTCAATCAAAAGCAAAAGAGACTTCTGTCTCGCTCATGTGATCCTGGTGTAGGGTGCTTTAGGTGGGACTTAGAATTTTCCCTGTCCAGTCACCCTGTCTGACATCATCAAAAAGACATAAAGCACAGGTTTTTAGTCGTTTTTTTTTATCTGGAAAAAGCAAAGAAAACCTTGCAATAGCCGAGTGGGACCGATAGGAACCGAATGAAGCTGAAAAAAGGGTGTATCTGAGCAGTAAAAATAGCCCCTGCACCACAGAGATAACACGGACACACAAAGGAGATCGCTGCTTCCTCATCCAGCGTTCAAAGAATATCACAGAGATTTCCAGAGCTTTTTGAGATGTTATAGTAATAAAATAATGACTTAGATCACATTATTAAGGAGTTTGGTGATAAAAAGAGCGATCAGTATGCACGTCTATAAAGAGGTATGTGAAAAATACAAATATGCACCTATGTGAAAGATCTTCTTCTGGGAGAAGAGGGTGGTTGTCCATGTTTTTCCTAGCCCAACAGTGGATATTTTTTTGGTTGAATAATAGAAATGGAATAACATGCTTACCAGGACTAGTTTCAATTGTGTCTTTGCTTCCATTGCAATCCAGTGGTCTGCTGCTGAAATTCAGGATGGAGTGGCGCTTCTGTAAACTTGTAATAACTTTAATATGTCTACAATAATTTCAGATTGCTGTTGTTTTGATTTGGACTCCGATTTCCTTGAGAGCGAGTTTTGTCTAGAAATTGCAGTTACCGATCTGCCTGCATCTGACTTAACCGAACAGCCTGTAGCCTCTACATTAACACTGCTAATGGTAGAAGAAGATGCAAATTTACAGACTGACCTCAAGATTCTATCTAAAAAGAAAGTTGCGAAGAGGCCATGTGACAGGGAGGACCCTGTCGTTGGTGCTTGCGCGGATGTGTGCAGCTGGGACACGTAGCAGGAGACGCGTTGCTAGGCAATCAATTGAGCAGGTAGGTTAGTATAGGGGATGTTAATCCCAACCACTATAGAGAGGGTTTTGTAGTGTACTAGGTTCCTGGAGCGGAACATCTTTTTTAATGAGGCTAACCTTGTGTGGCAAGCTTTTACTTTTAGCTTTGTTTTCCTTTGCTTTCTTTGTTAAATCTGACACTAGGGCTACCATTGATGGTACCCTAGTGACAGCACCTGTGTGTTAATTAAATCTGTGCGCCTGTGCACTGTATCAACACCCAATGCTCTGTGCCTGACTTATTAGTCAGTGACGACCCACTTCCCCCTGTTACAGGCCATAAACAATGTTCAAAATGAATTTGCGTAGACGCATAATCTGTGGAAAATGAAAGTAAAGACCTGCCAAGTAAAATAATCTCTGAATGAATTGATTTAATGTAAAAAAATGCACAAATTGTACAGATGATTAGGAGGATTTCCTTACATAAACCACTGGGGCATCCTCCTGCGGTGAATAAAAACCATATACCACAAACAATCATTTAGTAGCCTCTACATATATAATAAAACACAAGACAGAATACGTGTTCTAATATAATTATAAGTCAAATACATTGGATTTACAGTGTTTTTCCATTTTTTTCTTATCTCTAAACAAGTTATCTGGTCCCTTCCCTCTGTGTTTACCCGATCGTGGTCCTTAAAGGGTTAACAGTTGATTTCTCATACATGATTAATAGCTTTAACACTATAAATACCAGAGCTGTCTTTCTATCACAGTTTTTAAATGCATTTTTCTCCACTGATTTGGTAGCTAAGCACCTGTGGGATTTTTTTCTTTTTTAATTTACATTTGAATAGCGAACAGAGTCGAACTCAGGCACAAGATAAAAGGGTAAACAGAAAACATTTATATAAAACAATCACATTTTTCATTTGCAGGTTTATGAAATGCTCTGAATTGATTGACAAATCTGACTGTAGCACATTGCTATTGACCGACTGAAATGTCATCTTTGTGCAGTGACATCATCGCCCGTAAAGACTGAATCCCTGGAGACATTCTAATGCCATTGCCAGCAACATTCTAGAGTAGGGGGAAGTTGTCAGTAGTCTGGCGAAGAGGTAAGTCCTGTTTACCTGTTCTAATGATTACAAAATAGTTACGGTGGTAAATCTATTTAACCTTGTGATGTCCATTGCTGATACAGAGATACGATGAAATCTCTCTAGCAAGGGACCAAAAAATGGTTCTTCAAAAACACTGGATTAACTGGAACGATCAATGGTAAACCAAACAGGTGCATAACTAGTGACACAAAACAAACCAAAAATAGACTACAGCATAGGGATCCAATTAAGCAGGGTCCCAACTTAAATAATGAGACATAGTAACTTTGAATCACCAGCTGGAAACTAGTGCCAGTAGATGAGGATACCAGAGCCAAACCCCAGATAATTGAACTGCTTTCGATAGAGGGCTACCCCACAGACTTGTATATATGTGTTGAAGGCTGGATTGTGAGATGCTACAGGGCACAGGTTTGAGTGTTGCTGTTTTCTTCTTCACATTGATGTCTGCACATGTTTCTATTTTATGAATCAGCGATGGGCATCTCGTCACCCGGTGATGGATGTGCCCATTTACAGATGTAATTTTCAATAAACCCCTCAAGCAATAAATGGTTCTTTTTGTTACTGGGTAATCTGTAACTAATTTGGAACCTTCTTACTTCAGTAATGTGCCACCTGTCTAGTAATTCTCCCTTGAATTAATCCGTGACATTACAGAATCCTTTACTGTTCTGACCCAAGCTAGCTTATAAAAAATTTAAGAATTTAAGTTCATTATACAATTTTATACCGAAAGTGAAATCTCCATCTGTTTAAAATAATTAAAAAGCTCAGATTAGGCAAATTATTATTTCAATTAAGGGTTCAATTATGTAAATGAGCACTTGGTTGGAACAAAAACCAGCAGGGCAGTGTTCCCCAGAACAGGATTGAGAACCATTGCTTTACAGGGCAGTACACTGTTCTTGCAGCACTGAGTTTATCATTTTACATCACAGTAACAAATTGAATCCTTCTTCACAAATTATTCACCAATGTGCACAGTGTATTAGCAGTGGATTAAACAGGTTATTTCCTTCAAGTATAACAAATAACAAAAGTGCAGTTACTGCAGATGCAGCTTAAAAGAAAACTAGGCCTGTTTGTTTCTCCTAGCAGGTGTTCCTTCAGGTCCGAATGCTACTGAGTATTAATAATACAGTCTATGTAATCAAACAGGCTCTTCAATAAAACACAATATCCACTGCAGTAGTAACATTCTTTCATCGATTTCACTTGGTTTAATACACCAAGGAAGCAAAGCACCAGCGTAGGTGTACTCAATGTTTGGGTGTAGCATTCTCCGTTCCTGGATAAGGTAGATCACAGTTGTATTTTTGTGTCAGCAGGAGCCTCACTCTTTATCCTGCAGTTCCACACAATATCTGTTTGTTCTGGTATGTAGGTTCCATACACACACACACACACACACACACACACACACACACACACACAGATTCCTTTGTCTGTACCAGAAACTGTCTTTGTCATTAACGATTTACAAGCAACACTGTCTTCTTTCCACATTGCACTTCTCTCCATACACTTGCCTTGGTTTATATTTCTCATCTCTACACTCAAACCCTGTCTAAACTACTGGGCCCTTTTTATACCAGTCTGGAAGTCAATCAGCTCCTTTTCCTTCTTTGACTACAGCATATTTATTGGTGTCAGTTACTGAGAGCCTATTAGGTAGGAGTTGGAGGGTTAGGGGAGTACTGTAACAGTGAATCAGGAGTGTGTATTGGTTGTTAAAGGCGGAAACAATGCTGGTGTAGCAGGTAAGTCAAAGAGTGTGACGTAGATGTTTGTCTGCACCAAAAATGACCTCAGAATATCAGCTTGATTTCTATAAAAACTACAATATATCCTGCTCGGTTATTTTTTTTCTCCCTGTAACTTGCTTTTTTGTAATTTCTCTGCAAGAGAAACCAAAACTATATCTTCTCATAGATAGTAAGCACATTGTTTTTATTTGTACAGGATTGAGTATGGGAATTATAATTGAACTAAAAACAAAACAACAAAACCACCTATAAGAACTTCAGAAGGATTGCTGTTCTGTACGTAGTTTACCATAAAATAAAATGTGCTTAATATGTGTGTGTTCATTAGTTTGTAATTTACTTGCTAGATTGAGGCTCCCATCTCTTCTGAGGCGTTATATATACATAGTCAGTGTTGCGTGTTTATTTGTTCACTGTGTGTGTTTTTTTAGTAGGGGGAGAAAAAAAATACCTTAATGTTTTTTTATTGATCACAGAGTTTATTCGAGGGTGACCTCTATTATAAAACTGATATATGACTGAGGTGTCAATACGAGGGTGTCTTTAATTCAAGGGTGGCACCAAATTGAAGTAATACGGGATATATCTTTTTTTTTTTTTTTTTTTTTTTTTAAAGTGGAGGCTAGCACCTCTGTATGCGTAATACCTTCTGGAAATCTAAATAAACCATGTCATATGCTTTGCAATTATCCTTTATCGATGTTGCATCCTCAAAAAAATCAACCAGGTTAGTTAGACACGATCCAAAAACCATGTTGACTGTCTCCCAAGATACTGTTACTATATAGGTAATTTTTCATTTTGGATCTTATTATCGTTTCCATAAGTTTGCATATAATAGAAGTCAGGCTTATTGGTCTGTAGTTACCTGGTTCAGTTTTGTTTCCCTTTTTGTGGATCGGTATTACGTTTGCAATTTTCCAGTCTGTCGGTACAACCCTTGTGTCAAGAGACTGTTGCATGATCTTGGTTAGCGGTTTGTAAATAACTTCTTTCATTTCTTTGAGTACTATTGGGAGGATCTCATCCGGCCCAGGGGATTTGTTTATTTTAAGAGCTCCTAGTCCCTTTAACACTTCTGCCTCGGTTATGCTAAAGTTATTTAAAACTGGATAGGAACTGGTTGACATGTGGAGCATGTGGACCTTTGTAAAAACTTGTGAAAAGTAATCATTTAATATATTTCCTATTTTTTTTCCTTCATCTATGATTTTGCCATTTGTATCTCTCAGACATTTAACCTCCTCTTTGAATGTTCTCTTGCTGTTGTAATATTGGAAAAACATTTTGGAATTGGTTTTAGCCCCCTTAGCAATGTTCATTTCTATTTCTCTCTTGGCCTTTCTAACTTCCTTTTTGACTTGCATTTGCAGTTCCATGTACTCTTTCTGTGCACTTTGTTTTTGGTTCCTTTTAAACGCTCTGTAAAGTGCCTTTTTTCACTGAATATTTTTTAAAATCTATTAAACCATTTTGGCAGTTTAGTTTTATATTTAGATTTGTCTACTTTAGGGATGTAATTGTTTTGCTCCTCTAGTACTACATTTTTGAAGAACAGCCATCCTTTTTCTATGGATGTTTTCTCTATTTTATTCCAATCTACTTCCGTTAGTCTCTGTTTCATACCTTCATAGTTTGCTTTTCTAAAATTGTAAACCTTAGCTTTAGTCATTACTTTTGGGGGTTTAAAAAGCACTTCAAATGAGACCATGTTGAGGTCTGAGTTTGCTAATGGTTCTCTGACCTCTATTTTAGTTATTCTGTCTAGCCGGTGCCATGACAAATTCTGTTAGGGAGCAGTCATTTGTCATTTCCACCATTTCAGTTTCGTCCGTCGTGCTACCCACCAGGTTTTCCCATTTTATATTTTTCTCACCATCTGAATCTGGCGGTCTGTAGCATGTTCCTATTATTATGCCCTTTGAATTTTTGTCCGTTATTCTGACCCATATTGATTCGGCTTTATTTTCTTTGTCCAGGTTTAACACTTGGGCTCCAAGACTGTTTCTTATGTATAGCGCTACCCCTCCACCTCTTCTGTCCTGTCTGTCTTTCCTATACAGTGTATACCCACAAATATTATATTCGTCCCCATCACTCTCAGACAACCAAATATCTGTAACACCTATCACATCATAGTTACTTGTTAGTGCAGTAGCTTCAAGTTCTAAAATTTTGTTTCTGATACTTCTAGCATTTAGATAAATACATTTAATGGTTGTCTTATCTGAGTTGTTGTCCTTGTTTTGATGCGGTCTCCCTTTTGTTTTTTTGTTGATTTCTCCCCCCTTTCTTTCTAGATTAAATGTTTCTGAACCTGCTCGAAGATCAACACCATTAATCCTCTGGCTCACAATCACTGCTTGTGCCAAAAGCCAGGACAGTTAGCAAAGTGCAGATTTTGATCCATACCCTCCCACGACTCACTCACTATCACCAGATCATCTGCAAATGCAAGCGATGTCATATAGTTTGAATGGCTTGTATATCCATTACCACTTGTCTCCAAAATGTTGATTATTGTTTATATAATAAACATTGAGCCATTTTATGAGAGGAATAACCCACTCCAGGGTGTGCGGTAAGACATATCTTACTGCACTTCTGGCTGGTTGAAGGCACTCTGCCTATGGTCTTGTGCCTCACAACATGCCCAGGCATGCGTAAGATAGGCCAGGTCTTGCCACATACCTAGTTGTGAGTTACTACTTACTTAACTAATTATGACATTCTTTTTCTTCTTTGTTAATACTCATTAACATTATTGTTCATTGAAAAGTCATGACTGCAGAACTGGACAAGTTATTTGCAGAAAATAAATCTCTCTTTGCAGACTTTGGGGAAATTTGACTGCAGATTTCCATGAGGACTAGTTAATCTCTGACACAGTATATTTGAGACCACTTAACTACACAGAATAATTCATGTAAATATTTTTATATTAAGGATGATGAATGTGAGGATAAACTACAGAGAGACAGGGGGATGGGTGTTGGCTGCCAGTCTGTCTGGGTTCACCAATCCTGGACATGCATTTGTACCCCAGAATGCTGGTGGGAGATTGGGGTCCGAATGGCATGCCTGTGAAGGTTGATGGAGGTCGCGGTTTAATATGAAGAGATAAACGGGAGTGCAAGCCTGAGAACAGTTGGAGAGTGAGAGCAAGAGGTAGAGTGAAATTTAACACAGAGAGATAGGGTTATATTATTTGGTTTTGCTTTGATTTGGTCCTTAATTGTTGATTAGTCTTGTGCTAATAAACTGTTGAATTCGAGCAGGAAGCTACTGCCTGTGTGACGCCTGCTTTCATTTTGCATGTAAAAAAAGTTTGGAAACCTCTGCAGTAACCAGATCTTTCTTTTTCTTTCCAAGCCACCAATGACATTTCAGAATTTTACAGCATGCATACAAACCTGTAATTCATGACATTAGCTCATATTTTAAAACAATAAATGTGTTAGTTGACAAATACCTTTAATACCCACGGAAGAATCGACTTTTAATCAACTACAGAAACCATCATTGAGGAATTCAGAGATGCCAAAGAACAGGACATGGCAAATAATCAAGCTAAAAGAAAGTTCAGGAGGTCAAGACAATATGGGCAGGAATTTCAAAAAACAGTATTACTGTATCAAACTTGTGGTATAGTAACAAAAGCTTTAGTAGCAAGTGATTTTCAAATGAAATGTGTTAATTAAATCAATCCGTTAATGCTTTTAAATTGAGTCGATGGGGTTGTTAATGAACGCATTTCTGGTTAAAAAGTTTAATTGTCACAGGTCACGTACATGACTTCCTGGCTCAACGGCTTGATAAGGGGAACTCAATCAAAATTCATGTTACCGAGATCAAGAAACATTAATGGGTGAAGCATTATTCGCTCTTATGGAAACTACTAACTTACAGGGAGGCGGCTCCCACCTGCGAGCAGCGGCCAAATAGAAATAAATAATGGGAATATCCATTTTGTGTATAATTTATAAACTTCATTTAAAATTGTGCATTTTGCCATGCAGAATGTACAGTTATTTAGAAAACATCACATATAAAATGTTGATTTACGATTATCTGGCGTGCGAGTAAGAATCAGACGATACGGATTTAAAAAAAAAAAAAAAACGGGATTAGTCATTTACCCTCATTCGGGAGGATATTTTGCCACAGTTTACTATATACATCTATTTTAATGTATCTTTAGCAATTTTTTTTTTTTTTTGGTTAAAAATAAATTAATACCGTAAGCATCTATGATATATTGGATGGAATTTATTCTCTTATGATGACATCTACTTTTGTATATATTTTAGTATGTAAGATTGTAGGCTATATACACATACATATGTTTCAAGTGTCATTGGTGTTTGTAGTTGTTAGTTATAATACATGTATAGCGTGTATGAAGCACTTCATTATATTATTAAGCTTTAAAAGTATGATATAACTCCCTAACCCAATACATAATTTGTTTATAATGAATTATAATGAATTATAGTGAATTCCTCAAATCCTGCCTTTTCTGTTACTCTATGGCCTCCGTGACAATTAAACTCAACACAATTAGAAGCAGCCTCCGAACCCTTACAGCATTATAAGAACATTTATATGCATACAAACATGTAAAGATGAAAGTGTGCATTATTCATAAAGTGTGGGGGGAGTTTGACAACATTACAAATACATTTGGGCAAATTCCACGTCAGTGATCTCGATCACATTCCTAGTGGATCTGTGTGTCCTTGACGCCTGTTCTTTGTTCTTGTGTGGTTAAGACACACAGGTATTAAAAGCCAAGCACACATTGCAAATCCGCAATCACCTAAGGAAACTTTATTGTATATCTAATATGCTGTTTTTCTATACCAGAATTCAGTTGTATAATTCAATTAAAATCTACAGTAGATGTTAGCTGTCATATAATGTACGCATTCAGAATTGAAATTCACAACTACAGCTGCATTGTAGTAACTGGGTGCAAATAACGGTATATCATTTTAGCAATACAGCAAACATTCCATAAGGTTATAAATGGTTAAAATAAGTGAATAAATCAAATTCTTAACCACGTGTAGAGAAAGCTTAAATGTTTTTTATAACTACAAATATTGAATTAGAGGTAGTCTGTAAGAAATTGAACTTGGTCCGGTACTCACTCACTCTCTCTCTCTCTCTCTCTCTCTCTCTCTCTCTCTCTCTCTCTCTCTCTCTCTGTATCGTCGGCGTCAGACGCGGTCTGTTAAATGTTGTTTCAAGGTGAGTTATGTACTCTTTCATTAATTTAAACCTTATTTTTCCAAGTGTAAATCAAATCCTGATAAATTGACAATTAACACGGATTTGCTTTTAAAATCCCACGCAAACAAAAGAAAAAGTTGCAAGAAACCCTGCTCATTAAGATATTAGCCTAATTTTGGAAATCACTTTAGAATGATTATTTAACAATGAAATAGGGATAACAACAGCTTGAAATGTCAAAATCAATGCTGAAAACCGATTTCTTGATTAACATTGGAGTTATCATTTAAAAACTTTTGAAAATCCTGCCCTCTATGTAGAAACAGAATTGTTGTACTGAACAGAATGCAAAGACAAATACATGTGATATAAACAGTCAACAGAATACACTTGTGAAGGACAATATTTGGCCTCTTGCCTGCTGGAAATTCTCTTCTTTATTGTTATAGAGATTCAGAGACCCCCATGTTAGTCTACTGGGAAAGGATGGAGAAAGGGGAGTGAGGAGATCGATGCTAGTACAAACACCAGAGGCTGGCTGTAAATCGGGGATTTTATATACTAATAAGAGTGAGGTATCGCTGGGGCCATCTTCCTCTCAAACTGGGCTTTACAAGCATCTATGGAGTTGGTTTACGTCCTGGTTTACTTCATTTTTTGGGAAGTCAGTGGAGAGAGGTAATCCAGTAATTATAATTACCTGTAATTTTGTGACAGGATAAGTGAGTTTCACTTGAGTCAAAGCAAAAACACAAGTCTGGAAAACAAAAACGCTGTTCTGCAAATGAGAAATAGTAACATATTTGTTGTTTTTCCAATCCATGTTAGAATTAGAACAAACATACTTCTCATATCAACTGAATAATTAATTAATGGCTTTATATAATCTCTATATTATATATATATATTACCTATAATACATATATATATATATATATATATATGTGTGTGTGTGTGTGTGTAGAAGTTTCAGAGATTATTGCTGGCAGCGAGCAGTTTGTTTTGTTAAGCTTTACACAGTCTCCTTTCATTTTAAATGTGCATGTTTAACAACGAAACCCAGAAAAGCTCAATTCTATTGGGACTGCATATTGGTAGTGTGATATTCATAACTTATTCCCCATGCTACTAAATGTGACCATGAATGCAGAATGAAAAACATCTAGCTGTGTTTTCTACAGCTTGGAGAACACATGCACTGGATTACTAAACAAATAAAAAAGATAATATAATTGAATTGCAGAGGGCTTACCTGGTAAAGGCATGGCCATGTGGTGTGCAGGATGAATCATACATTGTGGGAGTCCAGCATTACAAACTTAACAAAAGAGTAATTTACTCTGTGGAGTAAATGTTTAATATAGGAAGATCTCCTTATACGTATTAGGTAAGATTTAACAGAATGAATTTGTTAGCGCTACGTAAAAGTACTTAAACAGTTTGTGTAACATACATATGTACATGAATAAAGATGCTACAGATTTGAACGAGTGTGAACAATCAATTAACGTCAGAGCATAATTCCAACCCATGTACAGTTTAGCTGCTCTCTGACAAAATGCATGATTGTTTTTAAAGCTTGTCTTTAAACCCACAGCGCTCCCTGCTGTTTAGTTTAATGCATTTTCTGCTTTCTTTTGCCACCTGGTGGCAGGACTAATGAAGTGCAGCTGATTCACTGCGACACTCTAGTGACAGGTGAATAGCTGGCCATGGCTACCACTGTATGTCCATGGCAGGTATCTAGAATAAAAGAGCAGCTCCTTAATTCATAGCCAAAAGCACTTGACACAGGACATCAAAAATAAATAAAAAACACAGAATGAATGAAAACAGCAACAAAAGGTAAGGGGCAGTGTACAAAAATAATAATAAAAAAAACTTCAAATTAAATTTAATTCAAAGCTACTTACTCTTTTATATAAGTTATTTCATCCCAATAAAGTATCTACATATTTTCCTACTCTGCACCCTGATAACAACACTATATATCCTGAACGGCAATTCCTTACAGAAGCTATTAATAGCGCACACAATTACTCCATGGGAATCTCTAGACTGTACACACTGATATGTCAGCGAAGGAAGCATTTGTACTTTTCTTCCAATTATAAGTCTATCATGTTTGATGAATCGTTACTTTGAGGGCAGCCTGGGAATTAGACCCTGAGCGTTTTGAAAATCCTGAAATGATTTGCTTTTATTCTAATACCTCAGGAGCAAACTGTAAGCATATGCAGAAGCATAGCAAATCATTGTCATTCTTTTTAAGGGGTCATTAGGTATGCATGTTGAAACAACATACTTTTAACCCTCTGCAATTGAATTATATGATCTTTTATATCTCTTTATTAATCCATTGTATGTGTTTTTCATCAACAGTTGTTTCAGTCCTCATGGATATTTGGCAAGTTTAATAAAGTCACCAGTGAGGTGGAATTTCCACTATTAGGGGTACACTGTGGTGTGCACTGGGAATTGTTAAATATGTTTTACAACTGGGCCATTACATGATGTTTTGGGCAATTTTCAAATATTGTGCTGGATTTGACATTGTGCTGGTTTACAGAGATGTAAAACATAATTAAAAGAAAAAATATATAAGATCAATCAAAACACAAGATGACAAAAATGGACTATTTAACTTTTTAGACATTTCACATGTAAACAGTACAGTACTGAATAAATCTTGCAGATTTTAAACCAATGTTTTTAAATATGTAGAAAGTGAAACTATGAAACAATTACATTTTATAATTCAATTATTTGATAATGCCATCAAAGCTTCACCCCCGCACCCATCATCAGCGTGTTAATACCCCCCCCCCCCCCCCCCAACCCTGATGACATAATACTAGATTGTCCCCAAACTGCAGGAGCTGCTGTCTCTTAGTTTCTAAGGAGCCTTGCCAAGATTATTAAATAGTTTAGCATATCATAATAGCAAAAAAACATTGCATTCTCATTGACAAACAAACCCTTGTAATGAACTAAAGAGACCTCCTGTATTCAACATGAGATAACTGAAGGGTCTCCTGGAAAAACGACATCCCAGAATTTCAGAATCATTTATAGAAAATTGTATTTGTTTTCTAATAGGATGCAAGGATAGATTATCTAAAGAAAATGAAATTGTATCAACTGGTTATCTCCGTGACAACAACTAGAATGTGCCTATCTAAAGGGAAGGGGAAAAAAAAACAGTACAGGGCCACGAGGGCCTTTAACAGCAAAGGTGCTGGTATCTAACAATTGAGCAGCAACTATATCAGAGGAGGATGAATGAATGTACGAATCCACCGCAGAGGAGGACCAGCTCCCCACATTCTAAATCAGGCTGTGATTGATGTTGGTGCCTATATGGAATGATGGTGGGGGGGTGGCGTCGAGGAGGGAGGCCTACTCTGGAGGCAAGGGTGGAGATGTGGGTTGAGAACTAGCGACAGGTGATGATAGGAGAGAGAGGAATCAATGAACAGAGGGGCTGGGGACAGGATTTCCTGCTGGGGAGATACCTTGATGTTGAAAAGAAGGGGGGGGGACAGGGGACTTGATACGTGATGGCTGAATGAACTGACCATACTGAAATTGATCGGTCTCTGAGTTATGTATCCATATGATGAAGTAAGCATTGAAGGCGGAAATGAGCAAATGGAGAATGTCCGTTGATATAGACTTCAGGAAGGTGAGGCAGTGGAAAAGAGCTTAAGAATCCCATGGAGGGTCAGGCAAACTGCTGGTATGGAGAGAATGGAGGGAGATGGAGATAATCCCTAGCATGGACGATGAGAGCCAGGATCCAGTTTTGATTGAAGGAATATGATTATTCTTTTGAGATTTGGGATTCGCAACTCCAGTTATTCTCCTAACAGTGGAACTCCTTAACTCAAAATCAACACAGATTTCCAGTCTTGTACCATGTTTCTCACCATATATTAATGCTGTAACATTTGAGCGGGTGAGCAGACATATAAATAGATTGCTGAGGTAGTGCCTCGTATTTTGATTAGATGGGGATTAGCGTTAGCCTTGATTGTGAGAATGCTGCCACGATCTGCGTATTGGAGGAAAGCTGGAGAAATGAAGGCTCTGGAGAAGTGCAGTTGCAGATTTAAACAGTAAACTAAAGCAACTCTTGCATGCTGCATTAGTGAGCAGATCTGAGGAGTGATTAACAGTAGAGGGCAGGATCTGCTGAACAGAGCAGAGATCTGAGGAAGTAAATGATGGAGTGCTGTCAGTAGTGTGCGGTGGTCCGGTGCAGAGAGCAGGGATCTGCTGAATGTGGTGGATATTGGTCTTTGAGTGTTAAGGCAGCTTTAGATGGAGCCAGAGAAGGGGCTGCTTTGGGGCAGAGATGAAGAAAGCAGAGATCTGAGACTGCTCCAACATATAGTATTTAACCAGAGTTTGAAGACATAAAAACAACAACTGAGAAGTGCATGTATTTGATCTCTACACGTTGAAATTGCACTAACCTCAATGTCACCGTGTAAAACATTTATGATTCTGGGGTATCTGGGGGAGTGGCCTCAATTGTTACTTCCATTGCATTGTGGGCATTTTGTATTTGTATTTTCTGATTTGTATTTGTGTTTTTCAATTTGTGTTTGTGTTTTGCACTTCAGGGCCACAGTAATTGATCACATCTGATTGGTGATATCTGACTGTGGACGAGGTGAAACAAAATTTAGAAAACGGAATACTCGGATGCTGCACATTGATTGGCCACTGAGGGCTTTTAAACCATGCATAAATATAGCTTAATACACAGCAGAACTTATTCTGTCTATTTATAGTTTAATTAATACATCATCAATTAAACTTGCAACGGAGGACCTGAGTATAGTTTTTTATTACTACTGTATTGTGTCTTATTATGTTTTTTACATAATATGTATGTGTCTTACATTTTCGCTAAAAGCAGTATATAAATATTTACAGTTGCTAAGGTTTTAGCCATGTTTTAATGTTATTTTAGCCATTTTGGTTAGTTATCCCCCATCTCGGCCTAGCGTATTGCAAAGCCTGCAACTACATTTTGCCCTTCTCCTGGGTTTAGCACATTCTCAGCTGCTTGTACTCTCGTTTTAACTAGCTTCAGGCATTTGAGGTAAGTAGTTCGACAGGGCTACAGTTATTTTGATCCCGTTTGGGATAAAGTAGTATTCTACTATTGTATTTATTGTTGGAAATGTTGAAAACCTCCAATTTAACCATGTCTGATGGACTATTTTTTCTCAGAGCGGAAGAATATACAATAAAATTGTTTGCCTTTTAAAAAGATTTTAAAAAGTTTGTTTTTCTGTGTATTATTGTGTCCGTTTTATAAGCAGGATAAGACACTCCAGGGCTTGTGGGTTATGTTGCATTAACATACAACCACAGCCGTAAGCAACACAACCCACGCCCTGGAGTGGGTTGTGTTGCCTCTCAAACTATTATCCGTGTAGTGGATAATAGTGCGAGAGGTAAATCAGAAGTGTGGAAATCTTTTGTAATCATAGCGATTCAGTGACTGGATTCATTGCTTGTAAAACCTGTCATTATGCTTTTGTGAATGACAGCCACAAAACTGGTACATCATCTCGGTGAAAGAACAGGTGCAGCTCCCTTTCAACTGGTGGCACGAAAGGTATCGACAGGTATTTTATAGTAAAGTAAGTAGAGATAGTTAATATGTTACAATGTTAAAATATATCCAGACCACTAGGGAAAGCTACCACGCTGTATCGCCTATTGTATAAACTCAATCTGTGAAGAATGGTAGAAAAAACTGTGTGAATGTGAGAGAGTTGCATGTCTAATTAAAGTGGGTCAGTTGTGTGTGAAAAGACAGTGTTGCAGCGGGTTGCGGGGTCGGGTCAGGTCCTGTAGTATCGGGTCTGGGTCAGAAGCAGGTTGAAAAGTAATCTCGGTTCTGCATTTTAAAATAGTCTATCCAAATTAAACAAAGTTCTGTCCCAATTAAACAACATAAATAAGCAGCAATCCTGATTATCAGTGTCCTGATGAGGTGGCGCAAACTATCTTTCAAGGTAGCTTTACTACATGAACTTAGCAGTTTGGGCTTTCATTAAACAAGCAATTCATGATTTGAGTGGTTGTAACCAGCATGTTGCCAATATGACTGACAAGAACAGCAGTCTACAATTACAGCTGATGCAGATGTTCAATTAATTAAGTGTGGCTTTTTTTTATCACTATACCAATTATGCAGATGGAAATGATGCCTCCACACTGATGCTGTAAGGTTTAATTACATTTCAAAGAAACTCATTAAAACCCTCCCCTAAGCTGTTTAGTCGCATCTCAATATTGGAGCAGCTGTGCAGACAAACCATTTTCTCATTTGACAGTCTCTTCTGTTTTAATGAAAGAGTCAAACAACTGGGAAAGTTTATGTAATGATCCTTTACACCAGTAAAGTTTATGTAATGATCCTTACAAAGTATATACTACTGTATATATATATATATATATATACTGCAGGTAAAATGGCCTGGACCAGAAAGCTATCGCATGCTCCTACTGAGCGTCGCCTTATGTGCACGGCTGTTAGGCTGGTAGTGTGTATTTATGCAAACAATTTGTTAAAATTAATATGTTTTTAAAACGAGGGAGCACTAGCGATCTAAGTGCAAGTCCAATGCCTCCACCTGGAAATATTACCATAGTTACATTGAGTTTGGCTTCATTGTGAGTATGGCTGAAAACAATCAGCGCCAAAGTGTGTGTTGTGCCTAGAAATGCTTGCAAAGAAAAGCATGAAGGCTTCCAAATTTAAAAGGATTTTATTACCCGGACTGCACAAATAAAAGCTGTGGTTTATTTCTTAGAAAAAAAGAAATCTATTTGCAAGACGTGTGTTTTAAGAAAAAAAGCCATGAAAGCATCTTGCATCTCTGCACATTGCAAAATAAAAAAATAAAAAAAACCTGAATGGGGAGGCGCTGGACATCATGGAGCAAATGACAGGTAAGAAAGCCGCACTGAGTCAAAAGATCAAATGTGTGCCACTGTCAAATACTACTTTACAAAGTAAATACTACTGTACAAAGTATATACTACTGTACAAAGCAAATACTACTGTACAAAATACTGCTGTACAAAGTATATACTACTGTACAAAATACTGCTGTACAAAGTATATACTACTGTACAAAGTAAATACTACTGTACAAAGTATATACTACTGTACAAAGCAAATACTACTGTACAAAGTATATACTACTGTACAGAATACTGCTGTACAAAGTATATACTACTGTACAAAATACTGCTGTACAAAGTATATACTACTGTACAAAATACTGCTGTACAAAGTATATACTACTGTACAAAGTAAATACTGCTGTACAAAGTAAGTACGTTGGCAAGCCGAGAGCCGATTTCATAAGCAAAAACGAAAAGTTGTTTCCAGGTTCTTGCAATTTACCGTGAAAAATATGCATTTTTATTTCCCTTGCAGCATTTTACACTGTAAAGTCATATTTATCAGCGCCATGCATTTGGTTAATATGGCAACGTGGTCAAACAAATACTGACTTCATGATGGTGTTTGAGTTATTCTTAAACTAGTCTGTACATTGACCTAGCGAGTCAGTGGCATATATGATGTTACAATTTATTAATAATCTGTGTTTATCTGTGGTTTTAAAACTTCATAATTATTTTTATGTAGTATTAGAAATGTACAGAAAAATACAAAAACTTGGGTTTTGCCATTTAAGGTTTGCCGTTAAATGTTTCTTCCATATTTAATGATTTAAAGGCAACAAAATATGAAAAATGCATGTTCATTTTCAATAGTGTGTGAACATAATTTTAAAAGGTTTACAAAACTTTAAAATGTCACTGAATTTGTCACTCTAGGTTGTTTTAAAAAAAATCTATTTTTGTCTGCTTGTTACGTTTTTCTGCAGCCAATACATTTATAGAACATTGATACATTTTGATCGTTATTGAAAGATTGTTTCAATAGTGACTCAAGTTTCAGTGTTTGAATGCCATTTGACCTTTGACGTAGCGCAAATACTTCCGAGGTTAGTTAAAAAATATTCTATTTAATAGAATAGAAATAAGTAGTATATCTTAGTTTAGCTGTACCTGAGAAAATGCGGTGAAAACGAGCAGCCATGTTTAGCTGGAAACGAGGTATTCTCAGCCCAGTAATAAGCTTTTAGTTTTGGGTTGTAGGCAGCAGGAGCGTAGCCTGTTTTTCTTTCTTTTTTTGTATTTGCTTGACAGACGCCTTTATGCATGACGACTTACAGAGGTAACAAGTTAATACAATAAGCTAAGAATTGTAAACTTGGTAGCTTTTACGTCATCAACAAGCGCATAAAAGCTCTGTGTGTTATTCTTGATTGTCGCTTCTTTTTGTTTCGGCTGCTCAGTCAAGTGCTGGGAGGTCGAAACAGGAGTTGACCGCTTAAAGCCAGGAAGAAGGGTTGCCATCAGCCTCAGATTTCCTGAGGTTTCCCCCTAAAAAAAATAAAAAATATGTAAGAAGGGGGGTTTTTCCTTACCTGAGTGCTGAGCGGTTCGTATTTAGTAATTCTGCGGGGTGAGTGGTCACGTTTGACAGGCTGGGCTCTCTCCCTCGGCGCAGTCATGAGCCGTGTCTCATCTATTGATTTTCATTAAATTCAATATTTGGGGGTTAGGTGGCAGAGTGCCACTTTGGAGCGTGTAATTATTCATTATTATTCATTCATGGTTTAATCGGCCTCGTCTTTTTGGAGAGAGGTGGCTATAGCCACTTCTTATCTGCAGCACTGGGATGCATGTATCTGTTCATGTTTTTCTAGTCGGCCTCATGCAGGTAGCCGTCGGGCACCCACAGACGAGGCCTCTGGCCAATTTTATCTCGCCAATTGTGGGGTGTAGTAATTATTTATTATTCTTCATTCATGGTTTGGCGGTCTCGTCTTTTGGAGGGAAGTGGCTCATAACCACGTCCTATCTATGGCACTGGGATGCATGTAACTGTTCATGTATTTCCAGCCGGCCTCACACAGGTAGCTGTTGGGCACCCACAGATGAGGCCTCCGGCCAAATTTATATTTCACTCAGGCCCTGAGCGCCCTTCACAGTCATAAATCATCTGCAATTGCAATCGCTATCATCATCATCCATTCAGTGCCATTCATTTAAGAAGATTCTCCGTGCTGAAACAAGCAATACACCTTTTTTGTTTGGATTTTTTTTTTGTTTCTGTTTGCACTTTTTTTGTAAAATGAAAGGCCTTTTGCAATAATTGTGCACAGTGTTTGTTTCTGTAGGTTTTATACGCATGTTGTTGTGTTTGTAGTGTATACATGCAACTACTGTTAAAATATAAACTGCTACTATTTCACGTATTGTTACTATCATGTATTCTACACTTTCCACTATATATATATATATATATATAGAGAGAGAGAGAGAGAGAGAGAGAGAGAGAGAGAGAGAGAGAGAGAGAGAGTACTATTTCATGTATTATGCACTTTCCACTGTATTTAGTGTACTATGTGTTATATACTTTCCACTGTATATCATGTATTATGCATTTCTCTATTTGAAGTATTATGGATTTTCTTGTATTTATTGCATCTTGTAAAGCGCTTTGTAATGGTGTTCCTCTATGAAAGGTGCTATATAAAATTGATTGATAAACTGCTAAAAATGTTCGCCTTGCTTTATTCGTTTCTACTCTCACCCCTGTGAAGAAATGTCAGCCGATATAAGATTGCAGCTCACTGAATGTCTTGATAAAAGTTGCATGTTCACTATTCAAAGTGATGAAAGCGGCGACATCACTGAATGTGCACACCTCATGGTTTTTGTTCGTTCCATGTGGCATGACGAGTTTATTGAAGATTTTTTTTAATTTTTTTGTATTAAATGTATGCTAGTATAAAAGCCTCAGAAACAAAAAAACATGGTCATAATAATTATAGGTCTCTGTTAATTTTTTTTTTTTTTTAATTATTAATTTTAACTCTTTTTGACTAAATATTTCAAGTTATTTAAAAAACAAACTAGCTACACATGCCTTTTACATTGTATGAAACTAAGTGAAATTTTGCCTAAAATGCAATTGTTTGTGTTGTATTTCTACCAGTTATCTTCAGCAGTAAAACACAAGGTTGTGCCTGCAGCAAAAGCAGGAAAGCAGAGTGTATGTAGTATGCAGACGAAGTGCGTTTTAAAGACAGATGTTTTGTATTTGTGCCGGTAGCATTTCTGTTGTACTTGACAAAATACAGGAAGTTACTACAGTTGCTATTATAATAATTATTTTCTATCTATCATTGTGCATGTGTCCCAGATGATTATCTGGCTACTCAGGTGGGAAAGTTTGGGAACCGTGGGTTAGACCCCCCCCCCCCCCGTCTGTCCGTCTGTCCGTCTGTCCGTCTGTCCGTCTGTCCGTCCAGTATAAGGTGGTGACATTTCACATGTCTGTTGTTATTTTTACTTTGTATTTCTTTTTATTTTGTTTCATAATTCACGGATAGTGAAAATTGAACGTCTTTCTTTAAAATGTGTTATACCTGGGGGCTCATTTGAAGGAAAATACCTCACAGTGACATCAGATAACTGTTTATCTATTTTATACTATTGGCTAAACTTTCCCCTTTCTTACTACTAAATGCTTAATGCTTAAAAGTTACAACACAAAATTAGCATAAGATTTTATTTTTTTTCAAACTGTGTATTTACAAGGAACTGACTAAATGTAGCCATTTATCTACCTAACCGTAATCCCTGGGTAAGAATACTGATGATCCTGCTGCTGGTCTCTCTGGATACATCTCTGTTGGAGGCTGGTCCACAACTGTGGCATGATCCTGAAAGTGCATCGCAAGGTCTTCTGTAATCTGTTGATCCTCATCATCAATGAAGGTTGCAGGCACGCAGTCTTCATCTGCACTTTGGGTATTGGTAGGATCAGCAGCTTCAGCATGAGTTTGTGGATAAAAAGGATCTACTTCTGGATTGAACAAGTGATCTTGATCTGTTTCAACAGATTCAATTTTGTAGTCACAAGCTTGTGCATGACATCGAGAGTATGCACGTCTATAAAGAGGTATGTGAAAAATACAGCGAACAAGGGGTGGGATTTGGCTGGAGATGGAGTACTGATGTCCTTTTGCCATGCAGTGCCTTTTAACCCTTTGCGGTCCTATGTCGGACCAGGTCCAACATTATAATTTTCCCTTACCGGTCTGATATCATCAAAAAGACGTAAAGCACAATTCTCTAGTTTTTTTCTCCAGAAAAAGCAGAGAAAACCTTTCAATGGCCGAGTGAGACTGATAGGAGCCGAATGAAGCCAAAAAAATGATAGCCCCATGCACCACAGAGGTAACACGGACATAAACAAAGGAGATAGCTACTTCTGCATCCAGCGTTCAAAGAATATCAAAGACATTTGCAGAGCTTTTTGAGATGTTATAGTAATAAAATAATGACTTGGATCATATTATTGGAGAGTTTGGTGATACAATGAGTAATCGGGAGAGGATTTATCAATATGCACGTCTATAAAGCGGTATGTGATAAATACAGCAAATAAGGGGTGGGGCATGGCTGGAGATATAGTACTGCTTGTCCTTTTGCGATTCAGTGCCTTTTAAACCTTTGCTGTCTTAAGTTGAACACCTGCTCCAATCATAAGATTTTTCTCCATCTCATTGCTCACTACAACATTCAAACAAAACCTCTTCTGAAACATTATTATTCTGCAAATACACCTTCATTATAATGCGCACACTGTCATTTTGCAGCCCAGTAAGTAATGACTGAAGAAATATACTTTGCACTAAAGTAAGGTCATATTTCAGGCCTGATCAGATTCCTTAAAGCAATATTTGCCTTAAATCTAGAGTTCAAACTAAATAATCTTCAGTTGTCTCTCTGGGCCCTTGGGATGGACTTGTCAACTCCTGGTAGTTCTCTTACATCCTTTTCCAGATAGTAAGATCCAAGGATCCTCCTGAGTTTAGGTAGGGATATGACACCCTTTCCTTCTAAATAACTCCTAAGACTGAGCCCAGGGTTCCATTACTCCTTACTCACGATAACCCTTTCTGAGTCCACTTTCAATCTGATGAGCCATGTAATCTCTCCCTCTGATAAGGATTGCCAATTTGACCTGAGATTTTAAAATCTTTCTTCACAAGTGAATCAGCTCTAGCAGACTGAACTAATTTGACTTTTATAGGCCTCATTTCATTTTTTAGTTCTTCCATTTGCTTTTTAAACTGTATTTCCATTCATTCTATTTTCTTTGCATAGTCCTACTCTGTTGTCTCACTTGTCTTACTACTACTTATTAATTGTGGCTCACATAACTGGTTAATTTCATTTTTTAATTCCAGTAATAATTAAGTCCTCTGGAATTAAACTAGTCCTCTAGATCACCTTCAACAATTTTCATGTCATCTGTAATATCAGTTTCATCAGTTCCAGCAATGTTCAGAAAAACACAAACTGCTCTTAATTTATCTTTTGTTAACTTCCAATTTCAATATTAAGGTCGTCTAACTCAGAATCTCCCATTGCAGCTTCTTTCACTCTCTCACACACACACACACACACACACACACACCAGCATTCTAATTATTATCTCTGCATAAATCACCTTTTACATCTGTCTATCAGTTGCTGTTTGCTTTCATCATATAATTACTGTACACGCAGTACACAGTATGAACTTACAGTTCTGTATTTCAAAGCAGGAGAATTTTCTTTAGCGTATTCGTCTTGGAGGGGTGTTTGATCCCAGGCTTATTTTTTTGTCCTCTTATTTGACTTTTCTGGAGCACATCTCTCCTGGCTGGGCTTGCCAAATGTTACATACATTCATTTTTAGATAGTGTAACAGTATCACACAAATACATACAGTACTTTCTTTTTACACCACACACCCAAAAAACGACAGTTTGTTTAGAACTCTGGTCCAAATTAACACACGGAATCACGGGGGGGAGGGGGGGGTCCAAACAGGGTGAGATTCCAGGACCGTACTATTAACATGTATTTCTCTATGCTATTACATAAATGCAGAGTATAACCCTGTAAAATTACAGTGATAAACTTTTAAAAGGGTCTTGGCCCATACAAGTCTACCACATAAATAAATACAGAAGAATCTGTTCAAGGTTTTGGACCGTTTACAACGATTTTGTGCATAGAAAATTAATATAACCAATATAAAAAGACTTAAAATAAACCGTATTTTTAGCCTTGGATTGAGGAATAAGATTCACTGCCGGT
Organism: Polyodon spathula; assembly: GCF_017654505.1. Lineage (NCBI taxonomy): Eukaryota > Metazoa > Chordata > Actinopteri > Acipenseriformes > Polyodontidae > Polyodon > Polyodon spathula. The sequence continues at coordinate 23,404,986 of NC_054544.1, read as the reverse complement.
ATTACCAGTAATGGGGACCCACCTGACTAGTTGCCGACGATATGTACACATAGGATGTGAGTGTAAGACACCAGTGAGATTTTACTTCCTGTAACACAGGAAGTGAACCTGTAGCACTGGATAAATAAATGCGTATCCTCATTCAAAGCAAAAGCAAAGTCTAAAAATCTATAATTAAAAGTTTACATTTCTCTAGCACAGAGCATATGCTTTGACATATAAAGTTTCAACTGTTTAATCTGTATTGGGGTGGTCCTTTTTTGTAACATGGCCCTTTTTGTAGATATCAGCTCTTTACACAACTTGTGTAACTCAGAGAATAACTTCTAGTTGTTCATATTGTTGAGATAACTCACTATGTAAAAACTTTTAAGCAAAATAGTTCTGTAAAGGCTGACTGAAACCACCATCTCTGTATGGGCTGACTGAAACAACTGTCTGCCCGACCCTATTAAAACCACAAAGCATAAAACTCCACAAACAAGTGGAGTTACCGTCCAGCTAAAACACAGACCCCTGAGGAGTGGCAACACACATACATTTTATATCCCTGTCCTTGCTTATTTTAAGAAAGTTTAGCTATGCCAGTTTAATTACAGCAAAAAAGGTACCAAACAAAATAGCTATCTAACTATGTATAACACTATGTAACACAATTTTTGTTCCTGGGTAGTAAGTGTTATTTTCTAATTGCTTATGCCTCAAAAGTATAGAAAATGGCTATTATTCCCCACAGACTTTGCTTTTGTGACCAGGACAGTGATATTTTGAAATGTACCTATTTCCAATGAGAAAACGGTCTTTTCGTTCACATAAAGTCAGAAAAAAACAACATATGAATCCAAATTAACATGTATTGTTACTAAAGTAATACAAAAATGACTACAAAAGATTTAGAAGTGAGTAGTTTTTCGGGATTTACGATTATACTGTAAATCACTTTCACGAATCAGCCCCCAAATATAGTCTCCCATCATGTTCTCGTTATACTGTCCTTGGTAGCAGCGTTCAAAGTCCAGTATATCCTGGTGGAAGCGCTCGCCTTGCTCCTCCGAGTATGCTCCCATGTTCTCCTTGAATTTATCAAGATGAGCATCAAGGATATGGACTTTGAGGGACATCCTACAGCTCCACATAGTTTTCAGCCTTGTGCTTGCCCAGGAAGCCCCGAACTACTGCGACAAAGCTGTTCCAAGCCACTTTCTCCTTACTAGTGAGCTTCTTGGGGAATTCATTGCACTCCAGGATCTTCTTTATCTGTGGTCCGACGAAGACACCGGCTTTGACCTTTGCCTCAGACAGCTTAGGGAAGAAGTCTTGAAGGTACTTGAAGGCTGCCGACTCCTTATCTAGAGCTCTGACAAATTGTTTCATAAGGCCCAATTTGATGTGCAGTGGTGGCAACAGCACCTTCCGGGGGTCCACCAGTTGCTCCCACTTGATGTTGTTCCTCCCCACAGAGAACTCGGTCCGCTGTGGCCAGTCCCGCCTGTGGTAGTGCGCCTTGGTGTCCCTGCTGTCCCAAAGGCAAAGATAGCAGGGAAACTGGGTAAAACCGCCTTGGAGACCCATCAGGAATGCCACCATTGCAGCCTCTTGATGCCATCTCAGAAAAATGCAGATATGTATCCACTTAGGCAGCTGGAACTAAACTGAACTGGTGGGCTTAAGGCCCCTGTATTTATACTACTATTTATATTACTGAAAAGTTCTAGAAGTTACTCCAAGTTTACTCAGCACTGAAATTATCTGGAATGTTCTGGAAAATAGGTAACTTTCAAAATATCACTGTCCTGGTCACAAAAGCAAAGTTTGTGTGGAATAATAGCCATTTTCTATACTTTTGAGGCATAAGCAATTAGGAAATAACATTTACTACCCAGGAACCAAAAAAATATATATATTTTTTTTTACACGGTGTAATTAAAATGAGTCTGAAATCAAATACATTTAAAAGAGAATAATCCACAAACATCTATGGAGCGCTGTGTTTACAGTAGTGTCTGGCTCTTACTAACAAACACGATTCCACAGGGTCTGATGTTTTATTCAGCCGGGCGGCTGACCATCAGACCATATGGGTTTGAGGCACTTGCATTGTCATCAACTATAAAGGAATTCTATTGAAATGTCTTTTTTTGTGGTGGCTTATCGTCAGCATCCAAAGCTATCACTTTGTTCCTTTTCAGAAGCACCATGCAAATAGAAAAACAAACGAGCATTCATCTTCATAGTAGCTCTCCTGGACAAATGCAGATAATATCAGAATAGAAGATTATTTATTTGTAAAGAACAATAGGAAATGTTGAGCAATTTGGCTTTGTCAGCTTGTGATACAAGCAAGCAGCCAGTGTGTGTGCTGTTGGGCTCAAGTTTATAACCTGCAGTAATGAAATACTTGTGCTCTTAATTAGTTTCAGTGACAGTTCAGAAAGGAATTACTCATCAGTTTAATCACATATGTTTACTATTAAAAAACAACACTCTGTAGAATGTATAATGTATAATAGAACAGGAATATATTTGTGTATTTCAGGTTATTTTCTGTTTTAACTCAGGAATTAAAACAGGGTACCAGTGTTGACTAGGATTGTTTCCTGATAAGTCATGTTCTGAAATGCCATGGTCTGAGAGTGACAATGTGTGTGAGCTGAACAGGGTCTGAGAGTGACAATGTGTGTGAGCTGAACAGGGTCTGAGAGTGACAATGTGTGTGAGCTGAACAGGATCTGAGAGTGACAATGTGTGTGAGCTGAACAGGGTCTGGCTGTTGTGCTGTATACCAAGCACGGTCTAGCATTTTATTACTTTGTATGATTATTTTTAAACTGCAAATAATTGTTAGGCAACAGCAGTGTAGAAACCAGGTCGTTATATATATGGATATGCAGTTTGAACTGAACTGTAGCCCATCATTTTCATCTAATTCAATTGGGATGAATGTTTCATCCAGGACCATAGTATAACTGCATGGCTATAATTAAATGTTTAATAGTGTAGCTGCATGGTTGAGGGTATATTTACAAGGTTTTTGTTGGATTTGTGCTGTTGCTGCATAATTAAGGAATCTCTACTTTGACTGTCTGGGATGACCTTGAGCCGTGTATAAACTGTAATAATTGGGTAATTTTGGCCTGCGGATTATAAATTCCACACCACACATGTTCTTGTTTTGGTTGTGACCCTTGAACTCGCAATGTGATTACATGTTGCTGCATAGTAATATATGATTATGTGTCTTTCTGGAGTTTTTTTTCAGTTTTGTAGATGCACCTCAACTTGCCCACCTCCCTTCTTTCTTCATTTGTTTTAAACATATTCCTCTCATAAAGCACTATTTCCTGTGGTGATAAAAAATAAAAATAAAATAAAAACAAATGTGGATCAGTTGTCAGTCTAGCAAATCAAACTCTTGTAATGCGATCTACACAGTAGGATAAATACCAGGTTAGAAATCATGTTGGTTGAAATGCAATGACACTTGAGTGGGTCTGGATTTCCAGTGCTGGCAATCATATTTATGTTGTGAAAATCTAGTGGCAACTGTTTTGCTAGTTTCACCAGTACTCTGAGCTGTATTTCTTATGGTAAATAACATAACACAGTTGGTGATTTGGCAGAACAACTAATAACTGATAGCTCATTCAGAATTAACAAAATAACACCACAATACCAGAAAATAGTTGCTGCTCCTTTTATCCATTGTTGCCACTCACACCTAGCGAGCGTAATGTAAATTTTATGGAGAATTAGCACACACCCACTCCCTTTAACGTGACCAACAAGAGACCATTCACAATGTATAAATTGCAGGTGTAAACACTCCAAAATAATAAATATACTAGAGAATCCAACCATTCCAAAATTTAAGACATGGAAAAAGACTTCTAGTCCAAATGTTTGTTATTGAATTGAAGCTTCTTTTAGTATTTCTAAATTCAGCACTATTGAGTGAATTATACAGTAGCATAATACTTAACCATTTCAGACAGTATACACCTTCGTCTAGTGTTTAGAAGCTATTAAATATTCCCTTGATACCCATGGTGTGTGCTATTTAAGCAATAGTGCCCATTGGTGAAGGCTCTACTGAGTGGTAGTTGACCACGACTGGAGTTATGCATCCTGAGCCAAAGGTGAGGACAATAACAAAAGTCAAGGTCAACTAACACACAGTAGAGCCTTTTTTGAGGGGGTACTATCACTATTAGAAAACTATTTCTCATTATTTTCTTAAAAAAACAAAACAAAAAACACTTTACTTGAAATAATTCGTCTGTGTACCCTTCCATTAAAATGTTTTTGGAAAATCGAACCAAAAATATTCATAAAGGATCACACACATAAAAGAAAAAAAAAAAACTATTAAACAAATACATTTTTTACTTGTCAGAGTTGCTTAGTTTATCTTAACAGTGTCAGCTATATGAATGGAGCAATATTACTGAACTGTCCGTGTCTCGCTTTGTTATTGTGAAAGGTGCAGTCGAGCTGACCGGCTGGGATTGGCTGAACGGCAGTTGCATGTAAAGAATTGGTTGCTTTCGCCGATGCATAGTAATGATTGGCTAGTTTTGGCGGATCAACATCTTTATTTGGACCAATTGTGTCTTGTTTAGTAAAATACAGTCAGTAATGGCGCGCATTGATTTTAACTTTGTTTTGCAGGTGATGCGGTGGAGTTCCAGCAGGCATATACTGTGTATTAATGCCTGCTGTATATGGAAGCTGATTGGCTGATGACACAGACTTGTTTTCTAATGTAATATAATAACACCACCTTGGGATTATCACATTTATAATATGGCACTGAAAATGTTCAAATAACTACCAAGAATAAATGTGGGCCAATTTATAAATACCTTGCATAGAGACTAGCTGCAGCTCACAATAGCTAATAAATTGAACATTAATTCTCAGTTTCTCCTTTGTGTCAGTTTCAGGAATACAATACATTAAAGGCTCTATTATTAAACTGCAAAACTGACTGGGCTTGAGGACTATGATTAATTGCAAAATGAAGGAACATGGAAAGCAATTTACTTTACCTAGAAATTACTTCTAATAAAAACACCTTATCAAAAGACCTTCCCCATTGAGAACAACGAGAATTTACAAAAGTGGCCTAACAAAGGTCTGGAGTTTTAAATCGCAACTGCTGTACATAGTTTAAAAGTAGCTCACAATTTTGGATGTTACAACATGTGGTAACCCTAATTTCACAGCTTCTGTTTGAACTGCAAATACCAGAGTTGGAGTTTGTGAGGGGACAGCAAGTTGTCTCTGCACCTAAACATCCAGCGGGCACACATACATGGCTGGTTTTAAATCACTTGGCTTGGGGCATATACAAAAATGACGTGGCTTATCTAGCCGGTGTAGTGCTGGAACAATAACTTTGCCTCACGCCCCCTGTAGACTTGTTACATTGTTCTCAACATAACAAGCAGAATGCAACGGTTTCAGTTCCATGCCCTACAAGAACAAATGATGATCACAAAGGAAAAGTAAGAGTAAGAAATGTAAGAGAATTAAGAGTGGTGAGGGTATGGAATGGGTTACTCTGCCATATTGATGCTGAATCACTGGGCTCCTTTAAGACCCAACTTGACAAAGTTCTGAGATCATCAGCCACTAACTATTTTGAATCAGGTTACAGTGAATTAGTCTCTGTTGCACAGCACCAATCTGTCTAATACATTGTTTAAGCCTGGTCATGCATTTATACTAGTATCCATTAAAAATAGTTGTCCAGCCAAATTAAAATGAGCTAGCTATACAAGTGTCAGGGCTGTCTGTTGGAGCATGGCTGTTTTATAAAAATTATTTAGTTTTATTAGCGTTTACTACATTTTTCTGTCACGTACATTTTTTTTTTTTTAGTTGACATAACTAAGGTAATACTGCCATCATGTGGACACAATCTTGTACTGCACTACGTTGTTAATATACAGAATCCCTTATTAGGAGGCCCTGTTGTAGAAAGTATAAACAGTATTAAAAGCTGGCAATTACACTTCGAATTTGCTGACTTTTCCTGAAAGGGTCTTCAGAATTTGACACTTCCTGATGAAAGATAAAGCAAACAATATTACAAAAGCTCTGGTGTAGGGCAGCTCCAGCTCTCTTATTAAACACAGATTAACAGTTCATTTTGTTTTTAATAAGTCATGCAGTCTCAGAATTGTGTTTAACTGGCTCCTAGCCCGAGGTTATTAATAATTCTTCACTTCCCGGCTTGGGCAGGATCCAGCGTTAATCCACAGTTAATTAAAGCTACGCACGGTAAGTGTCATTGTTGATAATTATGCTGCAGTTACCCAGGGACAGCAGGCTGCAGGTTTAGGAGGTGATTCAGAATCACTTTAGTGAGTTCTTACACTTATGTTGTTTAGCTAGGGGTGTGTGCGAGTACAATCACCCCCTGCTGATAATACCGATACCCGAGCAGGTTGCGAACAGCAAGAGTTGGAAATTGAAACACACATTTTTGGTTTTGTTTTCTTTACTGTTCTGTACAGTAATAAGCAGACCTAGAGTAACTAGATCTGTTTTAGACACCAATAAGTTGGCTGTAATGTACAAGGGACTATAGAAATTTAGCCTACAAAGGACTGCTAAAAATGAAATCTTTATTATGGAAGTTGTTTCACCTTTAATGGATCTATCATAGGGTATATTTACAGATAATGTTCACTGTGTATATAATCCTATGTAAGCTCAGTTCTATGGTAATATTTACTACTTTGCTCCATTCTTTAATGTGAGAATCCTCTTTAAACAGTAATGTCTTTAATATTCATCACATCTCATAATTCTAAGAAACATGCTGAAGACTAATGGGCTTTAAAGTCACTATTAAGGAAAGAATACTCATAAAAGCAGGGCGAATACATCAACATATTTTAATAATTAAGTTTATTAAGAGATATAATACAATCTGAAACGACAAGAGAATACTGAAATTTGTACCAGAACTAAATACAAGTTATGCCGCTGCCGTAGCTATAGCATTGCCATCATTGTAATTTAATCCAGGCCCCAGGCATCATCTAATGTTTACCTGAGGTCCCGTTCAAAACTCAGATTTGATCCCGGGATCCATCTGTTCCTGCAGTCGTCATCTTTCAATGGCTTTCCAAAACAGCCGCTTATTTTATTTCAACCAGATATATTTGTCTCCGACGTCCTCGTTGTAACCTGGGCTAAACCTCTTACCAGGAAGCTGGAAAAGAGAAAACACTGTGAGGTGCATGCTATTGTCTGGGGTGCACAGACACTCAAAGAGTCAAATCTCCCAACCAATGCCCTGTCCACACTGTTCTACATTTGTAAACCTGAGGCAGCAAATCCCTCATTGTTTGATTATAAAGAATCCAGTCTATAGTAAACTATTCAATATGGTGTGTGTATATTCCAGCATACACCAAGAGCTGGAAATAAACACATTTAAAAATCAGTAAAGTGTGCACAGGATCAATAAATAAAGTCCTGCTGATCCAACGGGTTCAGTAAAAACTGTGTACCTGAACCAGAACCCCATTCATAAAATGGGTGCCAATAAATGACTAGTCTGGCACCGTACAGTGTTGCCTTGCCTGTTAATCAGTGTTTCCTCTTTCTGTGCATGTCTGCCCTTCGCTCAAAGAGATGAGAAAAACAGACTTAAGAGGAAGTCCCTTCAAATGTCATTGTCTTGTTGAGATATTTGCAAACCATTCTCAACTGTTCTTACTGTATTTATTTATTTTTTTTTTTTTACATTTTTTAGAAGTGTGTTCAGGTACTTTCACTTGAGTTCAGGAGCTGCACTTCAGTTATAGTTGCCTGCCGCAGATATGAATACGTGTCGATTATAGAAGCAAGAGCCAGCATCAGTGATCTGCCACTTTGGGTTATTTAGTTATTTTGCCAATACACTAATCTGCATAAGATGGCGCTGGCGGTTACTAATACAAGACACTTGTATTGCATATGTTACATAGACTAGATCAGTCTCTATGGCAGGCAACTAGAGCTAAGAAGTAAAAATACATTTTTTTTTAAAAAAAGTAAACAACTCAGCTTGATTGCAAACATCGTAAGTATGGGAACAGGTAAAGCACAAACAAGACAATGTCATTGGAAGCTACCTGCTCCAATTACTTTTGTTTGGTTTAAGATATCCACTCGATCAGATAGAGAAGAGGCAAAACAGTTAATATGCTGCATGTTGCACTTCTGTAGTTACACTGCTACATCACGATACTTGTGATGCTCCTCATGGGGTTGTTGTATGAGGCACAATAAGATCACAAGGTCATTTAAATGATGGACTATTTTATTAAAAGACAAAAATGAAATTAGAGAGAGAATGAATTACATTTTGAAAACACACTCTTCATTCGAGAACCACTTGGTGAACTACAATAAAATACAGGCTGTGCTTTTGGTCTTGCATCACGATGCATAACTATCATGTAAAGAAAGCATCACGATTCATCAATACACAACCAATCCTTACAGCCCTACGACTGATTATTTTGTATTGTTCTTCTGACTGTTTTCATGACTAATTGCTTGTAAAATGCAAGCTTTTTTTCAAAAGCATCAGTAATTAAGCAGGATCACCATTTCTTTGCATATTCCACATGCAAGCCATACATACATCCAACCAGTGTTTCAAGGAATAGCCACTACATGGGTCTCTGATCTGATAAACTGCTGGAACCTTTTCTTTTTATAACAGGGCTCAACATATTGGAACTGTGTGATTGCAATTCCAGTTAGTTCATTTATATTGCACCTTATCCTCTTTGTTAAATACTAAAGTAGCTTGAACAGTTTCTTATATCTGTGGGTTTCTAGTGGGCAGGTGTGGCTTGTGGCCAGATTCATGGAGACTCCATCCTGCTTAGGGCACGCTGCCTGGACATTAATTGCAAATGCTGCAATTCTATTCTATAAAGTTTTTATTTTATAAATACCAAATTCCTTTGTACAATAAACCAGATTGGTTAAAAAAAAAAAAAAAAAAAAGTAGAACACAAAACTCATTAGTTTGAAATAACACACCACATTAACAAAAAAAAAAAATTTCTGTGTTTAGTCAAAAAAATGTTAGCAGATGTCTAAAATAAAAGTTAATATGTCAGTAATATGCACCTTGTGCCATTGCTGTAAATTCAAAATTTGAGCCATCTGTTTATCACTTTTGAGAGCTATGGAAGTACACAATATTAACCGAGGCCCTGCTGCCAGTCCTCCATCAAAATCTGTCTGACATTGCCCATTATGACTGAAACTGGCTTGCAACAGGGAGATGCAACTTGTATAGGATTCATAAGTTCTCTGTGGCTACCGCTAATGATGTTGAGTGTGGCTTCTCGCTTATCTTTGTGTCACGCCCACAAGCAAGAGACAACAAAACAAGATTTGAATCTAAACGCTTTTGAAGTATAGTTGTAATGTTAATATTTCAAATGCATGGTCATTTTAAACAACATGAATATCTGGTACTACATTAGGCTAAACTAGGTTATAAAAGCTCATGCATTACTTTCAGGTGGTCTTGCATCGTCTTTGTTAATTCACCTGGAGATAGGCCCCACCAATTCTACACCTCAGCGGATATTTACCTACTGTCTGTTTACCTTAACTACTGACATGCTTTGACCTGATACAAAATTATCCACAAAGTAAAACAGTAACACAATACATGGAAGTAAGGCAGGTACTAACAACTGAGTTTACTATGGTACCAGACATACTTAATTTTTTTTTTTTTTTTTTTTTTATGAAAATGTGTTTACTAAAATATGTGCTTCTTTCAAAACTGTATATGAGAACTGCATCGCAAATAAAAGAGCATGACAGGTAAGATTTATGGAACTACTTCATCAGATTAAACCACTCACATTTTCACTGTAAATAAGATGGGTTTTATTTCAAAACTTTAAAAAATGGTCCATAATCACTCAAAAGGAAACAGACCGAAATTTGTTTTTTAGTAAAACTTCCATTTGATTAATGTATCTATCTATCATATGCTTCCAAAACAAGCTAAACACAGCATCTATTCTGGGGTATCTGAAATCTAAAAATGTTTAATTATAATAATATTTAACTGGTGTTTTAGTTTTTTTTATACTGAACTATTAAAAAGGACTTCTTAAAAGTACTACAGAGATAAGTATAATAGGTGAACAAATTGACCTGTAATCTCTGGTAATGGTTGCCTAAATATCTTTTTAAAATGCTGTTAGTGTAAATTACTAGTTCTATAAAGGAAACAAATAAGAGGCCTCCTATCCATTAAAGATTAAATTACCCCACTACAGAACTTTCTGAAATCCTAGCCAAGATCCCAGCCCCTCTCTGATTGCTTGGTTTCATCTATTAAAAAAAAAAGATAATAGCAGCTAAACACTGCCCTGGAAGTAAGAGAAGGGTCTGCAGTGCAGGAGAAGCCAGGCTGCAGAGGAGCTGTCGCTTTGTAACTCCGCTCCGGCACCACAGTACACAGCAGAAGATCATGTCAATGGGCATACAGGTTTATACTTGGGTATGAGGTTTTCTGAGAAAATGCAGTTACCGCTTTGATTTCATGTATATGCTAACGCACCTGTGATTTACACTTTTTACTTTGTATTCAACTCTTTCCTTAAATACATGCCCATAAGCTTTTCTTGTGTGTATGCGCCTGTTTGTACAGTACATTGATGCAAGTGCTCACCAAGGAAAAACTATATACAGATGTTACAGTGAAACAGTCCTTTAAACAGCAAACTGGCTAGAGTTCTGGGGTATCCAGCGCTGATTACTGTATGCAGCCATACGACCTTGGAGCCTTGGAGTTTAGGTGCTGAAAGCAGGGGCTGCAGAAAAGATGGCTCAGAACTGTCCCTGTATGGAGTTAAAAGGAACTGTGCTGCCAGAAGGTACCACAGGCTTACCATTGCTGTGGAAATCCTTCAATGCCTGTCATACTAAATCACACTTTTTACCTATACTTCTAGGTAACCGATTTTCTAATTGTAATATAAGTTGGTAAGGACATTCTCCAGCAAAAGCTATTTACAGTATCAGAATCTGGGGATATATGGAGGCCCTTTCTAAACTATAGTTATTTCAATCAGTCGAATTATGAAAGCTCTGCAGCACCTTTATAAGCTTAGTTACATGCTGTACCATCAAGTCTTATAAACTGGAGAAACCATCTGCTAGCTGGATGGCTGTGTGTTGATGAAATAGAAAAAGGTGCTTTTTTTTTTTTTTTTTTTTTTTTTTGCCTTACCGATTTGAAAGCATAATAGGCCTCATCATAGTCATGGGCACCAATCGTCACTTCTGGAAGATATCGGGGGATACAGGTCAGGTCTGCCACTTTCTGCTTATCCTCAACCCTGGAGAGAAACCAAACAAACAAGGGTGAGTCTACAGGAATATCTGTGCAAACTGAGTGCCAACACCAATACAGGTGCGGCTCTATAGAGAGAGACATTGGCACCAACAATTCTTCTGCCCTGCATAAAGTCTAATATATTAACGTTTGTTTAATGCAAAGGTAACATTATTTTTTATGCAATTATGGACTGATCAATAAATCCATTGGTTTCACAGTACAGTATACAGTGGCTCTCAAAAGTATTCACCTAATCTTGGACTTTTCCACATTTTATTGTTATAACATGGAATAAAAATGGATTTAATTAGGAGTTTTTGCCACTGATCAACACAAAAAAGTCCATAATGTCAAAGTGAAAAATAAAATCTACAAATTGTTCTACATTAATTACAAATACAAAACAGAAAATAATTTATTGTATTTGATTGTAACCGCCTTGAGTCAATATTTGGTAGAGGCACCTTTGGCAGCAATTACACCCATGAGTGTATTTGGATAAGTCTCTACCAGCTTTGGACATCTGGATGCTGCAATTTTTGCCCATTCTTCTTTGCAAAATTGCTCAAGCTCCGTCATTATGGATAGGGACCTTTGGTGAACAGCAATTTTCAAAACATTCTCAATTGGACTGAGGTCCAGGATTTGACTGGGCCACTCCAGGACACTGACCTTTTTGTTTTTAAGCCACTCCAGTGTGGCTTTGGCTGTGTGTTTGGGGTCATTGTCCTGCTAGAAGATGAATTTTCTCCCAAGTCCCAGGTCTCTTGCAGACTTCGGCAGGTATTCCTCCAGGATTTCTCTGTACTTTGCTGCATCCATTTTGCCCACTATCTTCACGAGCTTTCCAGGCCCTGACGCAGAGAAGCATCCCCATAGCATGATGCTGCCACCACCATGCTTCACGGTAGGGATGGTGTTCTCAGGATGATATGCGGTTTTAGGCTTGCGCCAAACATAGTGCTTAGCGTTGAGGCTAAAAAGTTATATTTTGGTCTCACCAGATCATAGAATCTTCTTCCACTTGGTCTCAGAGCCTTCCACGTGCATTCTAGCAAACTCTAGCTGAGATTTGATATGAGTCTTTCAACAATTGCTTTCTTTTTGCCCCTTCTCCCATAAAGACCAGTTTTGTGAAGCACCCGGGCTATTGTTGCCGTATGCACAGTGTCTCCCACCTCAGCCGTGGAAGACTGTAACCCCTTTAGAGTTGCCATAGGCCTCTTGGTGGCCTCCCTGACTAGCGCCCTTCTTGCCCGGACACTCAGTTTTTGAGGACGGCCTGTAGTAGACAGATTCACAGTTGTACCATATTTTCTCCATTTCTTAATAATGGACTTTACTGTGCTCCGGGGGATATTCAATGCCTTGGAAATGTTCTTCTATCCTACCCCTGATTGGTGCTTTTGAAGAACCTTATTCCGGATTTGCTTTGAATGCTTTAGTTTTTGTTAGGAAATGTACTAACCAACCGTGGGACCTCCCAGAGACAGGTGTATTTAACCTGAAATCATGTGCAACACCTTAGTTGCACACAGGTGGACTCCATTCAACTAATTATGTGACTTCTAAAGACAACTGGTTGCACCTGAGCTTATTTAGGTGTGTCATAGCAAAGGTGGTCAATACTTATGCAGTCAATTATTTTCTGTTTTATATTTGTAATTTAGAACAATTTGTAGATTTTATTTTTCACTTTGACATTATGGACATTTCTGTGCTGATCAGTGGCAAAAACTCCTAATCAAATGTATTTTGATTCCATGTTGTAACATAATAGAATGGGGAAAAGTCCAAGGGGGGTGAATACTTTTGAGAGCTACTGTATATGACAGCTTACATGGGGTCAAGGTGCAGCAGTCTAAAATGGTCCATATATCATGGCTTTGAAAAACAGTCCTTAACAAAACATTCCTTAAAACAGTCCTCAATAGTCTTGTAAATAGGGCCAGAATGTTCAAACTGAAGGGCTTCTAAGTTCTGGGTATTTTTGAAAATGAACAGTTTTAAATGTTACTTTGCACTGTAACCCAGATTGTATTTATAGGGAACTGCCCACAATAGAGACTCATTATTGCTGGTGGCTTGACTCCTCTCCATGTGCACCCAGAAAAAAAAAGAGAAGGATAGACTTTATTGGAAGATGAACTCACTTCTGATTTATTAACATGTTCTTGCTGTCTTACAAACGAGGGGGGAATTCAAATTCAGCAAGTCTGGTTGAGAAATGGAACAAAAAACTAAATCCCTACAGACATGCAAAATTGAGTTCAGCTTAGGGCAAACTGTATTGCCAAGTTTAAAAGGCACAGTTCAGATTGCTGAGGAGTCATTTTAATAGCAGGACCCATAGCTCCATACAAACAATACATTTCAGACACCAGTTGATATATCAAAAACAATTTGTAAACATCATAGTCGCATCGGAAAATTAAAATCTACCCTGTTGCACATCTAGCTCTGTTAAAGAACCATCTAGGCAGTTCATTACTTTATGAAACTTGAAATATACAGCCAGCTGATGTATAAAATTCCAGCAGCTATGCCCTCCCTTGGTCTGCACATATTTGTGGTAGCAATACACACCGAGCGCTGCACATTCCATAGCAATAAACTCCTGGAGAGTCTCACCCCCCCCCCCCCCCCCCTCCCCAAGGAGCCTGCTTTTAACCCTTCCCTCCAGCATCCAGGGCCAGCAAAGTGTATTGCTTACTAAAGGGGCCCTGTAGTAAATGAGGAAAGGCACATTTTTGAAAAGGCAACAATAATAATCCCCACGGTATAAGAATAAAGATTAATACAATGTGTACAAAATACAAAGTACTGTGTCCATACCGCTAAAACCTAAAAAAGACACAGGACCTCAAAATGGCAGCTAGTGCAGTCAGAGATTAACAGATTTTACATGGATATTTCTACAGCTTTTACTCAAATGGTCTCAAAACAATAATTGTGTGAATATAATAATTGTTACAGCTGTGTATAAAGGTATTTAAAACAGGATTCATTTATCCACCTTTTTACATATCTGCCCTTATTCTGGGCCCACCACAGTTGGATATGCAATGGATTACTGTATTATTATTTAAAAGCTACCCAAACAGCTTGCTTTAAAACAAAATTAGTATTGTTTATCTACAAATCTGACTTATTGAAAAATTTTAATTCAATGATAGGACCGACAACGCAAAGCCACTAACATGAAAAAAAAAAAGAAATGCACGCTTCTGACAGTATGCTTGCATTTTACTGAATTCTACTTCTTCTGCCTATGTGACATAGCAATAACTGGCAGTCACACCTTCACATGTTGCTGTTTGCTATGTGCAGACCAACACACCTGTGGTACAACAACGTGACCTATTCTTTTAATGATGCTCACATTAAACCTGGGCGTCTACTGGCAAAGGGGGACATTAAAACATCGGCTCCAAAGGCATCTCCTCAGTTGCTTACTTCACCACAGCTAAGACAACAGACAAGAGACACCTGAAATCATTCCAATAAGACTTACAGCATCCGGATGTAATGGAAGGTGACATCATCCTGCTCCAACCAAGGCCCCTTTTCAAATTTCAGGTACTCAATATCTTCAGCCACCTAGGAGAATCAAAACAAAACTGTTAGACCTGGTGTAGCAGGTTAACTAGAACTGAGAGTTTCAGAGAAAAAAACAAGGCATCCTCCATGATGAATAATGTTAGAGGAATGTATCATTGATATGGCCAATGCTTAAAAGTGTGGCAGTGAAACTGTTTACTAATACTCAAGAACACCAGTAATGGACCTTTTTGATGAGCTGTGTTCCAAGCGTAATTGTTGCATGTAGTTCATTAAACAGTTAACAAAATCTCTTCTGGAAGTTCTTGCACCAAGCTTTTGTGAATTTACCTGGATACTCCCAAAGATACAGCAAAGTAAGAGACAGCAGCTCAATTGCAACTTGAACACTCTGCCTATTATCTCAAGCAAACAGTTGTGCCAGATTTTGTGGGGTTTTTTTGTGATGTGGAGTAATGTCTATTGTCGGTGGGGTCTAGCTTGAAACCACCAATTAATTTCACTTGAGCTAGAGCACAGTGTGCATAGCCACATTAAACTAGGTTTTAAAAGCTATGCGCTAAGGGAAAAAAACAAAACACCAAGAGCACTCAAAAGAATAAAAAAACAACTTCAGACTGCTCACAAGACCCTTAATGAAATGTCTTGTTTTATTATTGACTGCATTTGCACAAACAGAACCAAAAAAAATGTTAACAATTTAGAATAAATAGCTTTATTCGAGGAAAACAACTATTGCTGATTGCATCCGCATGGGCAAGGAGGAGAATCCAGCTACTAGTTAACATGGATCGTTCGAAAAGGAGCTACGTGGAATACCTTTAAAAAGTTAAAGAAACGTGTGTTAAATGTAAATTATGTAATGCAGAGATTACTTATTCAAAACAGCACTGGAACAATGCTAAATCATTTGAAACTCCAGCAGTCATGCGTTTCAATGGGAAAGAAAGATGAAGCAAATAATGGCAACATTTGTTTCTGAAAATTCACGTAGACGTGACACAACCTGGGCTGAGAAATTTAGTGAGCTTTTGTGCACAATGGTAACTGAAGTCATGCTGTCCGTAAGTTTTGCTGAAGGTGCAGGATTTCTCAAATGAATGGCTTTTGTGGAGCCAGAATACCATGTGTCTTTGAGGTAAACTATAACCACACACATGGAGAAACACTATGAAGAATGTGCACGTATGCTTCGTGACAAACTGCAGGCCGCTGATAAAGTGCCACAGACTGTTGGACTAAACTAAGCACCGAAAGCTACATCACAATTACATGTCATTACATCGAAAACCAGGAGCTTCAGTCTGCTGTACTTCAGACAGAAAAGTTGCCTGAATGACACAGAGCGGAAAATTTTTCTGAAAGGCTCAATATTGCAATTGAGAAACAGGGTCTTGTTGGCCAAGTTGTTG
The DNA here is from genome assembly GCF_017654505.1 of Polyodon spathula. NCBI lineage: Eukaryota > Metazoa > Chordata > Actinopteri > Acipenseriformes > Polyodontidae > Polyodon > Polyodon spathula. The sequence goes on along the minus strand of NC_054544.1, from coordinate 23,388,630 downwards.
CATGCATTCATGACAGTTTTTCTGTCAGCAGTGTTGATCGCATTATTGCTGAAGCAAGTCCGTTAGTTTCACACTTCCACCATAGCACTGTTGCCGTTACAGCACTGGAGAAAAAAACACATGCAGCTTCAGGTAAAGAAACACTGCTTGATCCAGCCATGTGCAAATGACTGCAAAATCAAAGCTTTTGCAAAGTTACAGTGCAGAGAGACGAAGAGTCTAAAGAATGCCACAGCAATTCTTTTAAGGCTACCAGATGCCACAGAGACTGTAGTAGAAAGTGAAATGGAAGGTTTTTTATTTTTTTTTTATTTTAAGGAGGCTTGCACTTCGATAGAGTGTAATCCATTTGAATGGCGGATGGCTAATACACAGCACTTTCCCAGGCTCACAAAACTGGTGAAGACGTATTTGTGCATCCCAGGATCACCTGTGCACTCAGAATGCGTTTTGTCCACCGCTGGGCTTGCAGTCAATCATTTGCGCACGACTAACCCTGGAGCATATGGAGATGATGAACAACAACTGAAAGCATGTAACTAAAGTAGAATGACACAGTTAAACTAAACATTAAAATTGAACTTTATTATTATTAGTTTTTTTTTTTTTTTTAAAACAGTATTTCTGAACGAAGCAGAACTTTTTTGAAAAACCACCAAATATTCATGGATTTGTGTTCCTGAAATCGATTTTTGTTCTGGAGCTTTGGTTGCACTGCAGTTGTTTACTGCTCTTAGTAACTTCAGAACTGGATATGCGATTCTTGGCAAGTACAATAATATACACAACATATTGATTTTGTACGGAACAGACGTAGATGCCCGGTCATCCAGTTTGGAGGGACGTCCTGATCTAGGCAGCGTCTTGGTGGTGCCATACACCTTCCACTTCTTAATAACAGTCTTGACCGTGCACCAAGGGATATTCAAGGCCTCTGATATTTTTTTATACCCACCCCCTGATCTGTGCCTTTTAACAGCTTTGTCCCAGAATTCTTTTGAAAGTGCCTTGGTGCTCATGGTTGAGTCTTTGCTTTGAAATCACTACCCAGCAGAGGGAACCTACAGGAACTGCTGAATTTATCCTGAAATTATGTGAATCACTACAATTTAACACCGGTGGAGGCCACTTAACTTGGTGTGTGATTTTGAAGGCGATTGGTTACACATGAGCTAATTTAGGATTGCTACTACAAGGGGGTGGACACGTATCCAACCAAGCTATTTCAGTTTTTATTTTTAATTCATTTTCTACAGATTTCTAGAATATTTTTTTTCACTTGGAAGTTGGAGTAGGATGTGTAGATAAATGAAAAACAAAACTATTTTAATGCATTTTAATTCCGGGCTGTAAGGCAACAAAAGGTGAACATTTTGAAAGGGGGTGTAGACTTTCTATAAGCAGGGTATATGCAGGTGTTAGTTTTTGTTATTGTTTAAAACTACCAAAGTAACAAAAGTATAATAAAATACCTAATTAAAAGGTGCAGCTCTCCCTCGGTCACTAGAGGCCTTGAGAGTGTGGAAGTAGGCCTCCCAGCTGCCCTCCGGTCATCCCTCCTCCTCTCCAGGGTGGGGGCAGTTGTTGACACAGTGGCCCCCCTCCCTGCAGGAAGGGCATCAACTCCGAGGCCTTGACAAGGCAGAAGTATCTGTCCCAGCGGCCCCCCTGCCCTGCCTGTGGCGCCAGCTCCACCTGCTGCCATGGAGGGGGTTGGTCAGGTGCTATGTGCCAGCACCATTCCTCACCTTTTAGGCAGGTGAAGCATGCGTCCAGTGTAGCAGAGACGCGGCAGGACCAACACCGCTGCTGTTGCCCCACCTTCTAGCACTTTCTTGTTTTAATTTTTTTTTCCTTCAATTTTTTGGAAACCCACAGTACTTTTCTGGTCTGACTCGTAGAGACGTTGTTTATCCTACCATGATACCATATGTCACAGATAGCTCTGAGGTGGCGTCAAGGCCAGGAAGTAGACAGACAGCAGTATTGGGGTATGTAAGTGGCGCTTGCTTGTTTCATTTAATAAATAAAATGTTTAAACAAACACAAAATAAAATGGCTCGTTGGCCAAAACAGACAAAACACAAAACAAACCGAGCACTAATTAAAACAAGTATCCTAGCAATTGTTATATTCTTTTAGTTTCAGTTCTTACCGTCTCGCTCTCTCGTTCCACCTCTGAACACCTTCCCCGATCAGCCAAAGCTGCGGGTTTATATATGTGTGACTGTCTCCAAATTAATAATAAACCAATCAATCAATCAATCAATCAATCTGGAGACGGTCGCATTCTGCATGGGTTTAGCATGGATGGGGCAGTTTAACCCCATCCATGCTGCAAAAACAACAATAACAAAACATTGTGTTTTATACAAATTAAACAATACGTTTTAAATAATAATTTTAAAAAAATACATACACACAATTCTTTCAAATTTAAATAAAAATACCAGTTTACAGGACTAGCAAAGCTCTCAAGATTATTTTTAAACCACTGAATTTACATGATGTCAGATGTATGGGCTTGCATGGCATAAACACAAGAACCTGTTAACAGATGTTAATATACAGAGCGAGCAATAATGCCTTTGCCATTGTGCTGTGCTTTTAAGCTTTGCCAAGTCAATGGGCCAGAGGAACACACAAGACATCGGCCACACATACATTCACTTTGATCAGCTGCAATTGTTTTTAATTTTGTAATGGATGCTCACGAAAGGATAGGCAGTATTGGATTCCGAGACAGAAAGAAAGTATAGACCTCTCCATTTATCCAGAACTGGAAAGCACAGGAGGAGGTGGGAATGCAAGCATCTATAAACGACACAGAAAGCATGCATCACGGATGCCCTGGACTGGAGGGAGCACCCTTTCTCACAGAGGTGAGGGAGCAGTTTAGTCTCCATGCCTCAAGCTTGCCCTGGACTGGAGGAAGCACCACGCCTACCCAATATTTGGTATTTATTTTAGGGACTCCTATTCAAATCCATGCCTCGAAGTTAGTACATTAAGCTAAGTTCATGCTTTAAAACAGAAAACTACCGTATACAATTGACATTTTTATTCTCCTTGTTAAACAGTGCTTCCAGACACCCGTTATAACCTGTCACCCCCCACCCTTCCATATCCACCAGATCTTTACTAGAAAACATAGTTGTACAATACAGTATTTCACTAGGCAGTAATACACACAACAATAAACAGAGGATCTTCATTAACATATCTGGAGCTTCGTTCACATATTTATTATGAACTTCATGGCAATCCATCAATTTTCTGTGCTTGTATACTGTTTTGTATCTGCAAGGCCCACACGTCATGTCAACATGGGGAGCCTCTGTGTAATTGACTGCAGATGAAAGTATTTAAAGTGTTCTTATATTACACTAAAAATAACACGCAATCCCTGACCTTGAATGGGCATCAACTTCCAGGAACTATCAGCAGTTACGCTTTTCATGCAAACTGACACATACTGTCTTCACTTAATTCAATGGCCTCATGTTTTGATGATCTTTTATTCTGCCGAATGTTACTATAGTATTTTAGCAAGTACTTGTATATTGCATACAATCTCAGTGACCTACACACACAGTACACCCATGTAAAAATGTAAAGTGGGACATATGCACTGACAGACTGACAGGCACTGCACTATGTACCCCGATGCTCTCAATAACTTTACCACTTTATCATTGCTATATAAGAGGCTATCTACAAATACAGTATGTAAAACAAATGCACTTACCTCAAGTATGTCAGTGACATTCACATTATGCCAAATGCAAAATTCAGCTATCAGTAACATCCAAAAGTTGATCACCACAGCCTACATGCACAAGTAAATATTAGTCTGGCATGACTGATGCCTCCATAAAAATGTGTGCTAAAGGACATCCGAACAAAGTTCAATCACAGTCAAGCACTGAAGAACTTCTAATAACTTGTGCAAAATAATATACTTTGAAAGTTATCATTACTGGACGTGCAGTTTCCTATGTAAATGTAAAAATGTCAGTTCGACAAACAGGTGGTCAGGCAGGTTCTATTTAACACAAGACACTGTAGCTTATTAACTTGGTCTAAAACACTGCTGTTTGGGAATGTATCCTGGTATATCCTGAAAATATACCAGAAATATTAAAAAAACACACTTTAATGAAACTGACTTAAAATAGCTATCGAAATAATATCTGTACCGGACACTGTGGATATTTTAATTAGTTTCTCTCCTATGTTTGCTCATAACAACTTTTTTAAATATTACAAATTGTCAGCTATGCCTATATATTTCTTCACTGGTCTCCAGCCCCATATTTTAGAACACACATTGTTTTACTTCCAGCTGAGTCAATGATTCTACTGTTGCCAGGCTCTGACGTTTCTTAAAAAGTGTACTTTAAAAAACACTTGCCGCATAAATGCTATAATGCTAAAAATGTCTCCCCCGCTAGTCCTGCAAGGTCCTGCACTTAGGAGTCGGATCATTTCCATACCCTTAACAACCAATACAGAACAGACTGGAAGGGATATTTGTTCTGCACAGTATCACTGAATTGAGTTTCTTCCAATGGTGAGCAGCTTCAAATGAACCAGCTGCATACAAGTTTAAGAAATCCAAAATTATCTTCCGAAACTGTTAAAAAGGGGCCAAAAAAGTAATTACCGGTACACTGTAAAAAAAAAAAAAAAAAAAAAAAAAAAAAAAAAAAAATTACGGTCCAAACAAAACATAACTGTTTCCATACAGTTTGTGCTAGCTGTATGCACCATCCCTACCATAACATATTTCTTCTCCAACCCCCTCCCCATACCACAAAAAACAATGTAGTATAGCATGGCGTTCTGAATCTGTCAAGTGCAAAGAAACCATAAAATAATGTATACCATATGATCCAGCCACTCATGGGCGGTATACATTAAGTGAATTATCTTGCAGCTGTTTTCAGCTTTACTGAGGCAAAAATCTAATATTTGACTAAAGAAAAAAAAAAAAAAACCTGCAAATCCTGTTTGTTATGAAGGTGATAGTTATCATCTTATAAAGCTTGGAGACTATTAATGCAAGCTGCAAAGCCATATGAATAAGTAGATGGGCTTATACCTTCACTGAGAGACGTGTGTTTGGTTCACTGTTATTCAAGTTAATGCTGAGACTGATGACAATGATGCTACAGCTGCAACTGGTAAGACTAGTGCTGCCACTGATGGGACTGGTAAGACTGGTGTTGGTGCTGACACTGCTGGGACTGGTGCGGCCACTGGTGAACTGGTAAGGTGGGTGCTGACAATTCTGGACTGGTAAGAGTGGTGTGAAACTGCTGGTCTGGTAAGACTGGTGCTGATACTGCTGGGACTGGTAAGACTGGTGCTGATACTGGTACGACTGGTGCTGACACTGCTGCTGACACTGCTGGGACTGGTAAGATTGCTGATGCTAGTGCTATCATCCTATGACCTGACCTATTGAAATGATGTAACACTTCCTCCCGGGACACTTCCTTGTCTTTGTGGACATAGCAGGGCAAGGCCATTCAGTCCATTTTCACCTATACTGCAGCAACACCAATCAAACATATCGAAAAGATGCACTGTCAAACTCTTTCTACGTCAAACAGGGATCATAGGAATCCGTTTGCTCCAGAATAACCTGGAAAAACACACATTTTTAATGCTTTCGGAGAATTTTTAGTTTTGCACTTTGGGCGGGGCAAAAAAAGAAAAAAAAAAGCAAGGCTTTATTGTTTGTTTGATAACCAAATCAATACACTTATAATATATAATCATCAACACAGGTAATTCTGCTTTAAATTTACATAAACATACTTGTTCAATAAAACTGCTTCTGGTGTACAGAGGTCACATTCAAACTGAAACGCAGCTGCTGTTTACTTCAGCATCCAGTGGGTCGTTACTACTGAAAAAGCCTAGCTGATTTTTACTGAGGCAGCTGCCTCCGGTGCCTCAGTGTATGCTACGCCCCTGGCGTAACAACTTGTATAATGAAGGCTCTAAATGCAACCGTCTGTATTTGTTTGATAACAGGTGGTTGACTATCAAAACAGTCAAATTTACTGACACTTATTATTCAAATAATTATTGCAACATTTTACCAAAAAGGATCTTGATCACATACCCTGATTGGTAAAGGGATTTAAGTTTTCTTTGGGTGAAAATCACATTTCAATTAGGGTGCAGAAATTGGGGTATATCGGGTAAAACGCTAAAATTAGGGTTATACTATTAACAATGGCATTTAAAAAAAAAAAAAAAAAAAAAAAAAAGTATGCTCAGTAACACAAAGCACCCGCCATGGTTGTAACTACAACATTATAGATCACCAACATCATGAAAAGTAGATGCACTATATCCACTGTATGCAGATCCCCAAATTCTGAACTTGTGTTAAAAGATGTCCTAACCAAGTTCCATAACAATTGAATAAACACTTCCCTAGATATTCAGTGCCAGGACCTGTCAATTGGACTAGGCATCACCCTGGGGTAGAGTTCTCCTGGTATACCCGGGTACCTTGAATACTCTAGAAGGCTGAATGCATGCCTTAGTTTACTTAAGCCTTGTTGTGGATCAAGTCCATCTAGCAATGCTGTGTACCCTGATGGCGACGACTCAACAAGATCATGCACCCATCCACTGACAACTGTGTGGATGGCTTGAGGAACATCTTCCATGGCCACCACAATCCCCGGATCTCAATCCAAATAAATCATGTTTTAACAACACATTCAACATCACGATCCTCGGCCTATCTCTATGCACCTAACGTAAAGGCTGTGATTATTGAAAAATGTGGCCCAACTAAATTTTAGGGGCAGGTCCTAATAAAATATCCAGACAGTGTATATAAAAATGACAGCTGGCCAGACACCACATACCATTACAAGAGGTCTACCTAATTCACGATTTTGTGGAAATCAGGAAATTGAGGGGTCACCGCAAAATTTTAGGGACCAATGCAACCGGACAAGTACGAAGAAAAAAAAAAAAGAAACGCAAGTTAAATGAACTGCTGTAGATAGGCTTTTTTTTTTTTTTTTTTTTTTTTTAATTCCTTTGCCGTCCTGTGTGCATTGCTCTGAGGCAACAAACAAAAAAAAACGATGGAGGTAAAATACAAAAAAATGGACGACAAAGCAAAAAAAAGCAAAGTATATTTCGGCTGAGGATCGTGTCAAGAAATTTCCCAAAGAAACTTTACATGCAGATGGAAGTAAATTGTTTTGCACATCTTGTAATGTGACTTTGGAGAAAATACGATCGATTGCTATTTAGCTTCAGAATCACACATTAAAAAAAAGGCTACTACAGAGACTGCTAAACAGAACGTAAAACAAACAACAGCTTTCAGAAAACAAACTTGAAAGTCAGTGCAGACAAAAAGTATTCCTGTCAGTTGTAGCCAAGTTAAATCAGTACTACTACTACAGGTACGATCTAGCTCAGCCACCTCAGTTCAAACAACCTGCGGTGCAGTCTCAATGTTTGGGCATGTCTTCCCAACACAGACACAGAGAATGTCTATAACCTACTTGTGAAAAAAAAAAGTAAATTCTCAGCGATTTAAGTAGACCCCTAACCATAATACCTGATGAACATCTTAGCATATCTGAATAGAACAAACAGTTCGCAATGCAAAGTATGACATACGTTTCTGTTTCTGTGAATTTTAGTGGACTGTTAAAGCAACGCTACTTAGGTAGACCACCATTTGGATTTATTGAACAGACTCCAGAATGCTGCACCTCTAATGTCTTGATGGAAGAGGTTCAGCAACAGAAGCAAAGGACTAACATTTTTTACTTCTCTCACCAAATTGTTTCTGTGGAATGCATAAAACACAGAGAACACATCTGATTTGTGTTATAGGTTAGTGTTTGAAGCTTCAAGAAATTGAACATGGCAGAGACTAAACTGGCATTTGCTTTAATTTTGAATTCACATATTCAATTCCCAGTCAACTTTTCAGAAATGTTTTTTGCCAGTGCATAGAATAGCACTGCTTTTCAAACCAAGTCAACACATGGACATTTTGAATAATGTATTCATTGTAATCCCCATCAGGGAAAGGAGCCCCTTGCATATATAGTGGAGGCGGTCCTACGTATGTATGCATAATGTCAAACATCACATTTTTCTAGAACATCACATATTCTAGAAAATTAATTAAAACTATAAACTGAAATAGCCTGGTTGTATAAGTGGGAAAATGAATGGAGCAAAAGGGTACAGAGAAGTCCTTGAGGAAAACCTGCTGCCCTCTGCAAGAAAGCTAAAACTGGGACGGAAGTTCACCTTTCAGCATGACAGCGACCCAAAGCACACAGCCAAAGCTACACTGGAGTGGTTAAGGAACAAAAAGGTAAATGTCCTTGAGTGGCCCAGTCAGAACCCCGACCTAAATCCAATCAAAAATGTGTGGCATGACCTGAAGATTGCTGTCCATCAAACCTCCCCAAGGAACTTGACAGACCTTGAACAGTTTTGTAAAGAAGAATGGTCAAATATTGCCAAATCTAGGTTTGCAAAGTTGGTAGAGACCTATCCTAACAGACTCACAGCTGTAATTGCTGTCAAAGGTGCTTCCACCAAGTATTAACTCAGGGGGGTGGAGACTTATCCAATTATGGTCTTTCAGTTTTGTATTTTTAATATATAATTTCTCTCTCAATAAAAAAAACTTATTTCCCCTCTAACAGTGTGGAGTATGGTGTGTAGATACATGGAAAAAAATCCTCATTTAAATGCATGAAACTCTGAGGCACTGACACGACAAAATGTGAAAAAAGTTCAAGGGGTGTAGACTTTCTATAGGCACTATCTAGAAAACCACATTTTAATTTGTGATGAAAATAGCATAAGTAATAGGAAGTATCATTTGAGTGGGGTATATGGAGGTGTCCATTTGTTGTCACACTTACATTTTTACATGTTCTGTATCTTAGGAATCTAACTCTGATTAAAACATACACATTCTTTAACATATCTCACACCATTTTGGGAATCACATTCAGGAATCTTTGCATTGCCATGTGATATTATATTACTACTTTGTACATGCACCCAACTGGTACCTTTCAATTGGCAGGGATTCTTCCCCTCCTGCCTGGGTTTATTATGTTCTGGCTGGGGTTGATTAGTTGATTAGGTTGATTAACGATCAATCAGCGCCCAGCCACCTGATATAAAAGGAGGCCTCAGCTTCTCATTTGGGAGGAGGGAGCTGAGGAAGCAGGTTGGTTTTTTTGGTTGTGTATTTTGAAACTTGAATCCAGTGAAGGCATTGCCCAGCCTGGAAACTTTATTTTTGTGAGTTTTTTGTTTTTGCTTTATTTGTGTTTGAGTATTTGTTGCCCGTGTGCACTTTATTTTTGTTTATTTATAAAAAAATAGATTTTTTTTTTGAACTGCAGTTGTCTCTGGGCCTCTATCCACTCACCAGCCTGCCACATGGTGTCAGAAAAATAGCGCCACCTAGAGGCTCAGAGCAGTATTTATGAAGAAATGTAAGCTGCTGCAGCCACCGCCGGAGGACCCGGCCAGCCTCTTCCCCTGGTGTTCCTGGTGCGGGAAGGAGGACCATAGACGTGCCACCGGCAAACTGGTTGGTGCCTTGTTCACCCCGGGCATGTTGGGGCTACCAATACTTGTTAGCACCACCACATTCCAATGAACCGCTAACCTGGATTCAGTTGAATCACAGGGGACAAACCAATTCAGCGCCCTCCTCACAAATGAGAAGCAGAGGCCTGAGTATATCAGGTGGCTGGGCGCTGATTGATCGTAATCAACCTAATCAACTAATCAACCCCAGCCACCTGAACTATTAAAAACCCCATCCCTGCCAATGGGCAGACCTACACTGATCATTGCAGCACTGAATATTAGCTTTTACAGAGAGCTCCAGACAACGTGATTTCTAGTAATTAAAAAATAATCTAGTTTGTGTTTCGAAAAAAAATACTAAAAGAAAAAAATAGGATGCAATTGTTTTTCTAAACTAGTCTATTGCTTGAATGTTGTCTGCATTGTTTAACTGTAACATAATGAACCGCTGTCCCACAGGACCCGAGAGGAAACAGTTGAATCACAGGGGACATCTCCTACTGAGTGAGAATGGAAATGCAATCCTGTGAACTAAAACAAAAGCATCCACAGGGGCATAATCTAAAGGGGAATGTCAGATATGATCCGATGGTTTGTAAACATGAAGTAAAATGGATATATGAAAAAGCTCTATATCACTGAAATGTTGAAACTGCAGCAGTAATAATAATAATAATAATAATAAATAATAATAATAATAAATGTAAGGTAAGACAATTGTAAAAGCCATGGTTATTACTTATTTTAACAAGAGAAGAACACAGTTAAACTCAATCATTGTGTATTTTGTGTACAATTAATTTCTGCACGTTTTTTTCCAAATTTTATGAGCTGTGATACATATTAGGGTCTTAAAGAAAATGAATCAAAATCATTAGCTTGTTAAATCCAGGCAAACTTCCCCCAATCTTTTGTTCCCCTCATAATGGTAACAGAAGTGCAGAGAAGCCATTTAAATGGAGTGACTCTTGTAGAAACAGTAACCAGTTCATAAAAGCCTGTGTAAAATGATATGGCTGGCAGACAAGTAAAGCTAGATAAACAACTTTTAAATTAGCCTAATGTTTTTTTGCTTACAGGGCTTGTAAATGTTTAAAACGGAAACCGGGAATCTGTAGTGGTAAGCGGACACCCTTTTTTCTGGCATTAATTCATAATTGTAAATTAAAACTGTGACAAACACAAAGGCAGTTTAACATGAGCTTCTTTTTACAAGGGAAGCAATTTCCATTAGAAACAATTAGAAATATAACAAAAAATAAGTCAGATAATAATGGTGGGTTTTATTATAAAAGCAGTTGTTCTTTTTGCCCCTTTTAACATGCCCAAGCAATACAATATGGGCACGCCCCATTAATTTTAAAAGCTCTGTGTAATTATAGAATATGACCAAATGTTTTCTTTTTTTTTTTTTTTTTTTTTTTTTTTTTAGGAATTAGGGTTAGGTAATCATTGTGTATTACTATTGACTTTGTCAAAAATGACTAAATGATGGTATAGTAAAATAAAAGATGTCGCTTTCATTAAAAAATGTATGTAAAGTAGGAAAACATTTGTAAAATTGCACAGTAGGGCTTTCAAATAATTCAATACACATGGTAGTTCCATTAAAAGGTGAAACAACTTTCATAGTAGATATTTCATTTTTGCTGTCACGTGTAGGCACTCTTCACGCTTCTTGTACTTATTTGCTTCCCAGCAACTCAATGGTCAATTGTGAATATACTGCATGCTGAAGCATGCAATGTGTGATTGTCACTGGTGAATCAGTGAGTGGATTCTTCCCTGGCGGCGTGTTAAGCTCCTCCTCAACCTAACCTTATGTCAACTGAACTTCTGGAAGGAGGAGGATGGAGTCAGGATGTTTTATATTGATATAGCAATGTGATCAATAACAAATACAATATTATTGTTTCTTTATTTGTATTAGTGCATTATAGGTACATTTTCCTAAATATTTTTGGTGTGTGTTAAATTCAAAGGAATATGTTAAATCGAGAGTAGCAACTTCCCAGGCTCTAACATTACTAAAGTAGGACTAATTTGCTGTAAAAAAAAAAAAATATATATTTTCATGGGGAAAAAATAAGAAAAGCCATATGTACAGTATTGAAAGTACTCATGACTTCAAGGTAATGTTGCATTTTACTCACCCAAAATACATTTTACTCACACAATGTCTAAATTGGAGAGTAATTTACTCAATGACCCAAAATCTTATCTGGCGCCTTGCCTGTGACTAGTAACAACATGTTGGTTTCCATTACACTTGACGCCCATCATTTTCACCCCTACCCAAAGTTACAAACACATAGGGAATGGAGGATGCCCATAAGTGAAGTGTTTTTAACTCTGAAACTTGTACTATTTTCAGTCACTTCCTGTCTATATGCTGTATTAAAAAAGTCTCCATCTTTAACATGGGTAATAATAATAATAAAACAGAAATAAAAGTCAGGAGAGCTGTGTTTCTGTTAAAACTCACAGCACTGGGTCTTCAATTCTTTCACAGTAGCCAGGAGTCCTAGTTTGGTTAGCCAGTCAATTTGTAAGTGTGCTGCCCGTATCTCTGAGCTTCTATTAAAAAACCCATTGAAACAGTTTGTTCTCCACTGACAGTCAAACTATAACTATCCATTTTCTCTCAGTACAACAGGAAAACATGTTTGGTATATATTTTAATTTCTCTAGTAAGGTGCTGTCAATTGAAAAAGAAAAAATCTAAATACTGGCATAATAAATGCCAGAAAAGTCCTGGTCAGTAATGCTGCGTTATATACTTTACACACTGTTATACAAGATGCTTATTTGGTGTTGTCTAAACCATGTCACACCCCTCCCTTCTCCATCTAAGCTCCCCTTATTTGCACATGTGCTTGAGTATCCCCACAATAAAACAGCACAGGTATTTCCAAGCCTATTTTACCAGCAGCCAAATCAATTGCGAAATCTGCCTTATAAATGTGTTTTGGCCTTTACACAACAATACAGCAGACATTCCCAAATGTTTCCTGCATTGTTCTGTATCTTGTTCGGAATCTAAAAATGCCACATACCCCTGCTTAGCAATTACTGTTTTTGGAAAGCGTCACACTGAATAAGAAACACAAGCAGGAGACTCATTTTATATTCATTCCTTGCATTTGGTTTATCAGCACTGCATTTTGCAACCTATGAATGTTTATTTGTACTTTTTACCATGCCAGACTGGCTACTGGATGTGAAAATACACACGAGAATGCCACAGCAGTCTTCAATATTTGCCAATTGGTTCTATTATGCCAAAAGCATTTGAGTAAAACAATAAGAACTAAGTCCAGCAGACAATCACTGGCTAATAATGTTTTATCAATGTAAGCTTTTTTCTTTACCCTCTCAATATCCTGGGACTGAGTTCCATCATATGCAAGAACCTCTGACGTCTCACTGAAATGCAAAAAGAAAAGAAACATTACCCACACTGGACTAGTTTGCTGATGAAGAATTTAAGGATCAGTTCTTTTGTGCTAATTAACTCTACAGAAAGACTATCCGGGAAAAACAAATTCAGTTGTTTCAGGTTATTAAACTGGAACAAAATATAAATGATCAGTACACATATCAGTAGATTCGTTTACTGGTCTGCAGTTTACAGTACAGAATGCTCGGCAGTGTTGAGTGGAGTTCTCTTCCCTATACTATTAGAGCGCTTTACAGTTAAGTGGAGTTACAGAATCTTTACTATACTGCTAGAGCAGCCTGCAGTGCTGAGTGGAGTTCTCTTTTCCAGTCCTGTATAAAGGTATGCATTATTGGTTGTATTCAAACTAAAATGCAATGAAAAAAGATGCCTCCAAACTTAAACTAATTAATTAAAACACTCATCACTGTATTATATATGCTAAACTAGATGGTTGCCACTTAGTGCTAGTGTTCAGTTGCTAATCTTGTTTTGATGTCATCATAAAACTGTACAAGATAACATTGCTATTATTGTTTCTCAAATTTGATCTTTGTGCATTTTGAGAACTGTGTTCCAAAGCAGTGCTAACAAACAGGTTTGGAACTATTGTCTATATCTTGGCTACTCTTAATGGATTGAGCTCCCAGATGAGTTACTGACTGATTTTAAACTCTCACTCAAAGTTACGTAAATATTTTACAGGACTCTCTAAATGTTCACACTGACTAATGGACTGACATATATGACATATGTATATACACACACACACACACACACACACACACATATTCTGTGGGCTTTTGGGCTTGGCATTTGGGCTTTTTTTTTTTTTTTTTTTTGTTCTTTCAGCACTTTACATAGGCTACATAAGCCACAGCAAGTGTGGATATACCCCCATGACATGTTATTCCAGCTCAGTACATGTCAGCATTGCTGGCTATATGCTTTACCTTATCTGGGGGAGGAAAGTCTTCTTGTAGGCATCCTCTACACTCTTCAGGTAGGCCACAGGAACATTCTGTATTGGCAGAGGAGGACCAGACAAAGCTTTAACAACAACACTGCAGTGAGACATGTAGCTGCCCACCACCCTTTATATCCTGCTTCATGTGTTCTGTACCATTCTCTATTGATTTAATTTAAATCAGTTTTGCCATGTTTCTAGGATAACCTCCTCAAGGCTGACTATGGGGAAGCATATTAGCATTGTGCAAACTTATCTATGGGCTTCTGTGAAAAGTGCAACACCAATTATGATCTAAGCAAAATTAGAGAACTATACAGTACATGTAATACACCAAGTAAGAAATTATTATTTAATATAAATACATGAAAAAGATCAGTCAAGTATGAAAACAATTCACACCGGTTTGTTTTGTAGCAGGGAAACAATAATCCTTTTACTTTGTAGTTCCATTTAAAAAAAAAAACACCGCTAAACATATGAGAAAACTAAAACCAATGTGTTCTGGTGGAGGATTTGAGGATACTTGTGCACCAATGTGTGCGTTCTCATATATATATATCAAAACCAAATTTAAAACTATAAATTGGAGTGCTTGTGAACATAACTTTTTGTAAACAGGCAGTAAAATATATATATGTGAAAAAAATCATTGTGATTGTTAGTTAAAATAGAAATGGCAATTTTGAGAGAATCGTGGAATGCTGCTGTGTACCAAATGAAAAGACACTGTCGTTTAAATTGCAACTGTGAAAAGCAACACTGTGCGGTGCAGTTTCTTTAGTGTATTAATAGCAAGTAAAATTGCAGTTTTGTTCTTATTTATTGTATTTAGGATTTAGATCTTCCACTGTACAGATCAATTAAATACACCCCCTATCGATAAGTGTACTGTGTGAAGGAACTGTAAACTGGAAGATTAATGTCACCGAAACATGTATTCATTAAAGACACTATGTTAAATGGGACCCAGCTCTGTAAAATTACTGACCAAACGGTTCAGTTTTTAAAAATAAAGTTGTGTACAGAGTGTGAAGACAAGATTTCAATACATTAGGATCAGGAAACAAAAAGTTATGTGATCCCAATATTGCAGCCATCTTAGGTCAGGTTAGATTGAGAGTATTTTCCTGAAAACTGAAAATGGTCAAGTGAAAACGGTTGACATATTAGTCAATCACACCACCAGAATCATGCGAATGAAAGTCACTCCCGCAGTGAGCTGGGACTCAGCAGCCAGTCTCTTGAAACACTTTGAAGAAGCACTGCAAAGGAGAAGACTAGGCGGGATGCAAGGTAAACCTCACCGAGCCACCCTCCTTCCCCCAGCCTCATCTAACATCTGAGACCAATTACTGAGCTTTTGGCATGTTTTCAAAGTCAAACCTCACTCAGGGCATCTGTCAAAACCAGAACTTTCTGTTTGTTTTTAAGCTTTTCATGCAACATAATTTAAATTCTAAACTCGATAAAAGGAATCCTGCTTGCCAATTTGATTGATTGTTATCTCAGAACAATAGCACAGACCGGAACTAATTTGCTTCACCCAAATATAAGATCGGTAAATATCTTAATGTAAAACTTGCAAGTCAAGCAGGCGAACATTACGGCCTTCAACAGTGTAATTGTAAGTTTAAGCTTATAATCTACAAGTGTTTTGAAGTTTGGTGTAAATTTCTACACTATACAGTGGACAATTTTATTTATTTTTTTACATTAATATTAAAGTCATTGTAGCTAACTAAGCAGTTATGTATTTGTTCTGCACCATGCACAGTTATTCATTATATAGGTATCAAATGTGTAGTTTTAAAAAACAAGCTGGTATTACACTAGGTTAAAGAAATCTGTTTGCAAACCATGCCTTTAGACCACCTTGCACTTCCTAGGTCTTTTCACCTGGTCAGCTTTTTTCCTACCAAAAACCAGCTGCTCCTTTTGAGTGACATGCCTTCAACCAGTAACATCCTTTGACCAAAAAGACACTGCTGGGGTGAAATTACCTGGAAGTAAAGCAGTAACAGACATCTAGGAAGGCAAGGTAAGCAAACTGGGAACTTTCTTTAACCTACTGTAGTACCAGATACTTTAAAAAGAACATGTGGCTCATTAAAAGCTGCACATTTGTGACATATGTAGCTAATGGAATTGCAAAATGGGTAAGATTTACAAAATAATTTTGTTAGCTACAATCACTTTAAGGTAAAACTTAAAGTATATAAATAAAAAAGTCAAGTAGACCCTTTTTTTTTTTGGCTGGGCCTCACTTCCAGGGGACAGTTGAAAAGAAGCCATTGGCTTAACAGAGGGAAGTGAGATCGCCTGTATACCTTCAGCGCTCCTGACTGGTAAGTGTGCTGCATCAGTGAGGTGAAGCTCAGATTGGCCATTTTAAAATGGGTAGAAAAAATATATATACTAAATTGATCACCCAAAAAAAAAAAAAAAAGTAAAACACACCTAAATAAAGCCCCTTAAAACATCCTGTTGCATTTTACAGTGGGATAGGTGTTAACGGGTAGTGGTCTTGAAGTTGAGGGGGCTTTTGGGCAAAGGTGTGGTGGGGCAATTGCCACTTCATTGGATATCTGTGACACATAACGTGCATATTTGAGATTGAATATTGCCCATAGTCTTCATTACCCAGCAAAACTAGGACCATGACCTAGATTTTGATAACTGATAACTGCCCCTGCACTCCCATCCATTTTGACAAACATTTTGATGAAATATACAGCTATGGCCAAAAGTTTTGCACCACCCTATAGAATAAACACATTTTGCTTCATAATGTTGAATGAAACCTGCTGAATAATGTTACGGTAATATATGGAATTACACACCGCTTTGAAGTTTTCTATATATTTAGTTAAATAAAAAACACACATGCAATTTGTAAATATATATACAGGGCTAGAACTTAACTTTTACCGTTTGATTTAAAAGATTCATGCAATGTGTAATACTAACTGGTTTGTTCATAAATATGAATGCTCGTGCCCTGCCTTCACTGCATTTTTAAATATTGTAGAAATTTGAAGAAATTAACTAAGAAGTAATAATAGACCAAGGGATACTAACAAAGATTAAAAAAATAAATACAAAAAACCCAACACACTGGGATCATTTTATTAAACAGTGACATTAGTTAGCTATGTGTGTAAATTGTAGTTTGATGGCGCAATAAATATTTTTTTTTTGTTAAAGCACCCGTAACAGGAAAAGTACGCAAGGCAATGCTAATCTATTATAAAAAAGAAGAGACAGATAAATTAATGCACCTCAAGATTGAATTTCTCTATTACTCATACTGATACCTGGATCATGGTAACATTGTAGCTAACTCTTTTTTTCATAGTCAGAATTTTCATAAAATAATAATATCTATCTATGTGTTCATTTTGACATGTGTGAAACAAGGGTAAACATTAGAACAAAGGCAGTTGCTATGCGTATGCCTGCTGTACATATTAGAAGAATTCTATTTTTTTATTGATGTGTCACATGACTTGAAATTACATCATTATTCTTCTGGAAGGATAGGACGAATTTTAATAATACGGCTACAGCAGCTGGAACAATCACGTGTACGGCTGCTGTACATATAAGAAGAATACTGATGTGTCACACTATGGCTACAGATCTTACACTGAAGCACCGCCTGATGATGACACCAATGTATATACATGGTGTGTAGATGCTGTTTATTACTTATCACTCAAAGGCATGTGGTAACAACAAGTTTTAATAAAGACTTAAGTCATTCAAACAAACATATTCTCAAACTTGTACTTATTTTAATAACCCATTGCCAGGCAGTTGTGGATTCTTTGGCAAAAATAAAACACATTTCAACAAGATGATGAAAAAAAGAAGCCAAGTTAGAAGCAGCAATTGTGTGAATGTTGGGCCCCAGGACCTTTCCAATTGTGCCTATTTGCTTGATGCTTGACAAGGTTGCCCCAATTGCTTCTCCTAAATTGGGCTTTTATGTTTTATACGACCACTTTAAACAGCTGTTGCGTTTTTCTAAATTGACTTGTTTTTTTACTTATTTTTTTACTTCATCAAAAGATGAATAAAGCGAGAGAAAGATATTAGAGATTGTGTATGGTAAATAGACAGACAGACAGACAGACAAGACAGTAATAAGTAGAGCAATATAAGAGAAACGAAACAAGATTTGAAAATAAAACAATGGTAGAAGGGACTTTTGGACAGTATTGAAAGAATAAACATTGTACTCATTTAGTTGCAAATGCACACCCATGAGTGGTGAAAACAAAACCTTTATTTTGGTAGGTTTTAATATATTGGTATTTATGTAGGTATAAATCTACAACATTATGAATGGTTAAAAAGGTATATATGCATGTCAGGGCAAAAAGGTAGTATACCAACACATTTTAATGCTTACAAAAATATTATTCTCCTTGTTATAGAGGTGTTATAAACTTAGGCCAATGTAAGGCATTTGTAAAGCATTCGATCGCTTCATAAAAAAGGCGATATCCATGTCCTTTGCCTTTCTTGGCCATGGTTTGACTTCAACAAGTGCATCATTTGGATGCACCCATTTTCCAGTAGCACCCACAGCAAGAAGAGAGACACACACACACACAAAGAACACGCTGTCCAGTGGCCAAAGTAATACAAAAATGACTACAAAAGATTTAGAAGTAGGTAGTTTTTCGAGATTTACAATTATACTGTAAATACAGTATAATCGTAAATCTCGAAAAACTACTCACTTCTAAATCTTTTGTAGTCATTTTTGTATTACTTTAGTATAAATACACATTAATTCATATGTTGTTTTTTTCTGACTTTATGTGAACGAAGACACACATTTGCCCGTTTTCCCATTGGAAATAGTGATATTTTGAAATTTACCTGTTCTGGTCACAAAAGCAAAGTTTGTGGGGAATAATAGCCATTTTCTATACTTTTGAGACATAAGCAATTAGGAAATAACACTTACTACCCAGGAACAAAAAATAAATAAATACATTGTTACACAGAGTTATCAGTGATTAAAGCCTGGTTTTCAAACAAAGTGATTATCACTCACCAATGTATTGTTATAAGAAAAGTGTGTTTTTAAAAAAGTAATTTCAGCGTTCAATTACATAAAATATGCTGACGATAATGTAAACAACACCAATCTACAGACAGCGAGCGAGTCCCAAGCTTTAAACGTGTTACTGTTTATAGATAAGAACTCAACTTTATTATGAATATTGTTTTATGATGTTTTAAGCAATATACATCGACAGTGTTCATTATGGTAATTGTTTATTTATTAGTTTTAAAATGTTTAGTAAAACGTGACCTATTGTTAGTACAACCGTCCCCCTTTTGCTAATGACATCTTCAGTCAGGGTCATAACCAAGTATAAATCTCCACATTTTTGTAAAACGACTTTTCACTTCTAAAAAGATCCAACGCGTTTCAGTAAATTAAAACGATAAACTTGGCATCCAGCGCAGAGGGAGAAAACAAATGTAAAAAACCATTAAGTGGGGTTGGCATTGCAAAGGAGATGAAGGGAGGTTTCACAGTTCCGATCAAGTGATTGTTTTCCAAGAGTTATTTGTGAATGCCTATTCACCATTGCTACACCCTGTTGGAAAATTGACTTTGTTGCATTTTTAAAAAAAAATTATTCACCATTTAAATCATAAAATCACAAATTAAAAGATTAAATACGCAACTATACCTCCTGGGCGCTGCCAACAGAGTCATATGACTGTGATACTGCATGCCGATTGGTTCAGTGGATATGTTGGATTTTGCTAAATTAGAAATTTGGAAAGAAACGATCATTTGAGTTGTATTTAACGTGGTGTATATCGTGTTTTCAGGATAAAGGACACTGAACATGAGATGAATGATCCTGCTTTTAGCTCAGTTTTGGTGTGAATGGCGTATATCGCGTTTTGCATGTAAACTCGATAGATAGAATCTTTCACCTGGGGGTTTATGATGCTCACAAAGGAGTTAACGGCAATGATGGTATGTAAGATCCTCCACTACAGATCCCCCAATCTTTTTGACAGTGGTGGCTTATACAGGGTTCTCCAAGCTGGCACTGTCTGTTCCGCCACCCCCAACCTCTCTCTCCAGTGTGTATCTGGTACTGCCCTGAGGTGCTGCTGGCAACGGCCCTTTACACACACCCTATACAGCTGTTTCCCATCTACTGTGCACAAAGGGAGATCTCTCAGACATCCTACAGTCAGTAAATGACCCTGCTCATCAGAAGCCTGACTGATCGCTGGGGACACTCTAATAGTGATGGAAAGGCAGAATCAGTATGCAGAACTCTCTGTTCCCTAAACAGCTGTCTCAAGAGCTCCAGTGCCTCACTGGGCAGAGCAGCACGCACCTAGGTAAAGAAACGCTCAGCAGTGAGGACATATCGCATCCCCAGAGCAGACGCTAACCAGTGAGGAGTCACCCAGCTGTAGGTGTTGAAATCTAAAAGGGCTTTAAGCTTTACAACACCTGCCCTAACTAAAAGATGTATAAAAAGTAGCAGACTGAACAATATCACATGTGAAGAAAGTATTACATACTAATGGCTCTTCTAGAAGCCAATCAAGGCTAATGTTTTCAGTGTCCCTCTGCTCAATATGCACCCACTGCCATGCACTATCCTCTGCAAACTTTACCCCTACCACCTATATCTGAACATCACCCCACATACTAGCCACTGTCTCTGTGTCCATTTGCTCCCTCTCTCCCTCCGTTCCGTGACTTTCTGCGCTCTCATTGTGATGCTTTTGCTGTATCTTTGCTATTTTGGTTTGGCTTTACGCCACCAACACAGTGTCACTGCCTGCCTCCTGGAGCTCAGCTGCCCCACTGTCACTAGCCTGCTCTCCCTCCCTGCTGCCTGCAGGTACTGATCCATCGGCGAGCCCAGCACCGGCCAGTCCTGGCTTCTGCTTATCAGCAGTCTTGTCTTCCTTACTCCCATCCCGCTTCCTACTGTCTTTCTCGGGACAGTTTTTCACAACGTGACCTTCAATCCCACATCTGAAACACTTTGAGTCAGAGGTTACATAGATTACATAATCACTGCCATCCACCTTAAAACATAATGTTAAGATCTTCATCAATGTTTTTTAAAATCATAAACTACTGCCTTCTGAATGACATAACATGTTTTAAAAGTGGTGACTTGCAGCCTAAAGGGATTCTCTTCAGCCCGCACATGAGCTGCCCATATCTAGCCAGCTCCCTCTCTATCACCTAATTTTTCAGGAACGAGGGAATATTAGAGAGGGTGATTTTCCTAGCAGGGACAGCTAAAGGAATTACTGGGAGAAAAGTGTTATTCACAACAATCCCCTTTTCCACAACCATAAATACTAGCTCAACTGTACCTAAAAAAACTACAATCGACCCGCTCATGCGAGAAGCCAATTTTACGTTGTCACAACCGACTACCTCCCCAATACTGAGCACACATTCCTCCAAAGGGATAAAACCCTCGGCGGAAACTTTAACTCCATGTCGGCAAGTTAACCTTTCAAAAGAAAAGTTTGGCGACGGCCTCCCTCCTGTGCCTGCCATCCTGCCTGCTGTCACTGGCACAGCGTTAGCTCAGCACAGTAGAACTGTTCAACAGTACACGTCAAACAATAAATGCAAACCAATATAAAGACAAAAAAGAGGAAAAGACCGACAAACCTGCCAGCAGCGCTCATGCACACACCACCACTCCACACCGTTCTCACTCCGCCAGGCAAAACAAGTCGATAGGTACAGAGATAGACAGATAGATAGGAGAGATAGAGAGATACATACATATATTCATTCTCGATTGTGGAGTTGTATTTGTGCCATATACAAATGTGAGAAACGTATTGCGTGTGTGTCCATCTATCTGCGGTTATTGTTCTTATACAGTTCTACGGTTATGCATCATACAGCACTGTGAACAGGGTTTATATTTTCTGCACTTTTAAGTATTGTTCATACACTAGTACAGGGTGGTCCGTCAGCACTGTTGGTTCACTCATATGTGTTTATGGGTTGCTCTGAGCACCCTATGAGATATTCGGATAAACATATGCCCTGTATGAAGCTAATTTGATATGAATCATATGCAAAGTTTGAAATGTATAAATTTTTTCAGTACCAAACAATAATGAGAAAGCATCTTCGAATTCAATTAGATAACTTCTCCGAGCACTTTATATCAGCGTTTTTCTTTGCTGGTCATAGATGTTTTTTTTTTTTTTTTTAATATATTTGTTTATTTATTTTTTATAGGATACGTGTTGTTTTAAAACATAAACAAGACAAGATTCAGAACTGGGCAAACACATGGCAAATGACATGTAATAGAGAAAAGTGTAAGGTACTGCACGCAGGAAATAAAAATGTACATTATAAATATCATATGGGAGATATTGAAAT
Source organism: Polyodon spathula (assembly GCF_017654505.1). Classification (NCBI taxonomy): domain Eukaryota; kingdom Metazoa; phylum Chordata; class Actinopteri; order Acipenseriformes; family Polyodontidae; genus Polyodon; species Polyodon spathula. The sequence goes on along the minus strand of NC_054544.1, from coordinate 23,366,169 downwards.
TGGAGAAGGAATCTATGAAAAAGACCTAGGAGTTTTTGTTGACTCAGAAATGTCTTCATCTAGACAATGTGGGGAAGCTATAAAAAAGGCTAACAAGATGCTCGGATACATTGTGAAAAGTGTTGAATTTAAATCAAGGGAAATAATGTTAAAACTGTACAATGCACTAGTAAGACCTCATCTTGAATATTGTGTGCAGTTCTGGTCACCTCGCTATAAAAAAGATATTGCTGCTCTAGAAAGAGTGCAAAGAAGAGCGACCAGAATTATTCCGGGCTTAAAAGGCATGTCATATGCAGACAGGCTAAAAGAATTGAATCTGTTCAGTCTTGAACAAAGAAGACTACGTGGCGACCTAATTCAAGCATTCAAAATTCTAAAAGGTATTGACAGTGTCGACCCAAGGGACTTTTTCAGCCTGAAAAAAGAAACAAGGACCAGGGGTCACAAATGGAGTTTAGAAAAAGGGGCATTCAGAACAGAAAATAGGAGACACTTTTTTACACAGAGAATTGTGAGGGTCTGGAATCAACTCCCCAGTAATGTTGTTGAAGCTGACACCCTGGGATCCTTCAAGAAGCTGCTTGATGAGATTTTGGGATCAATAAGCTACTAACAACCAAACGAGCAAGATGGGCCGAATGGCCTCCTCTCATTTGTAAACTTTCTTATGTTCTTATGTTCTTATGTTCTAAATTGTTTAATATAAATGCTGTGAACATGAAATGGCTTGCAATCCCTGGTTTATTTTGACATTGACCAATATATGGAATCACATCATTGTTAGATGTCCAGTTATATAGCTTTTCTGTTTGAAAAGTCGCTCAAAAAAGTAAACAGAAGAGGAAGAAGAGGAATGCATAAGAGGTATTTACTTTTTTTCACATTTGATGTAAGACAGTTTCAGACTTTTGGTTCTGGTATAGATGGTAATTCTAAGTGATTTAGTTTTGCCGCTGCAACATGGTGAAAACAGCAAAACGCTTGGAGCTGTATAGAGACTCTTTGTAGTTTCAAACTTTTTCTAACTTGTACGAGGAAGTTCCCCCCTCTCTCTCTCTTTTTTTTTTTTTTTTTAAAATGATGTCTCAATTCTAAAATTCTAAGTTATGCAAAACTTTTGGCCACAGCTGTATATTACCTTGTGTGCCATCACACAGCTCTCTGATTTTTTTTTCCATGAAATATTAAACAAGGCCCCAATGTAATCTTGTTTGAAAATCTGTTCAGCTATTTAGTTACAAAAGCTACATGAAAGCTTCCTGATCAACTGTTTCCAGTTAGGCAAATAATTACAACTGGTGTTCCGGCCCATTTGCTCTCAATGTAATTATAGATCGGTAAGTGATCAGCCACTACACCAAATCGGTCAGGCAGGTGGAAACTTTTTAATCCAAGGCATTCCTTCCTCAGGATATCCAAACAGAGACCACATTCTTCAGATGAGGAGGTAAAACCAATCCCTCACCCTTCCAAAAAGTACTCTAACCCTTGCTAAACTGGTACAGAGATGTGCTGCCTTTCCACATCATTAAGACCGATCTACACGATTGGATTTGGCATCGCCCGGGTGTAGGGCATGTTCTCCTGGTGTACCCCGGGTCCTATGATTTCTCTGGAAGGCTGAAAAAACTTTATTAAAGCATCAAGGAGGACTAAATCCACCGACCAATGCTGCACTACTACTCTGATGGGGTTGGCTACATTCAAAATGTAATTCACCAATCAGCCATTCCAGAATTGTGCATAAATGTTTTGCTAGAGACCCCAGGTCTCTTCTATCTCTCCCACAATCCCCAAATCTCAATCCAATTGAGCAATGTTGGGATGAACTTGAACACCACATTTGTCATCCTTGCTCTGCACCCAAATGTGTGAAATATTTATGACGGGATCCCTTGAGATACCTTTCAGGACCTTGTGTCAAGGTTTTGACCGGGGCACTGGTTTGCTGACTTCATTTAAGGTACAGGTCCCAATAAAGTGTATGTAAAGTATGAATTACATAAGTACATACTTAGGCATATCACGGTATACCGGTTTTCCAGTAAACTGCGGTATAAACTGCCATGGTTCTGAAACCGCAACCATTTTCTATACCATGATTACCGAGTTCACACGGTTTTAGGCGATATGGGCGTGTTTTTTATTTACCGTTTGTCCATTGGTAAACCACTGTGTTCATTAGAACTAACTAATGAAAACAGACATCTCAAGTTCTGAAAACTGCCATGCATGAGATTATCTGAGTAGGGTATTAAATAAGTGATGTCATATTTAACATAAACCGCCCTACTAAACAATGATTTCTAGCAAATGTGATTGTCAGTAAATGAAACAAATACTCGAAAATATCAGCAAGAACAAGGCACTAACTTTGTCACTGCCTTCCACTTAATTTACCAAACCAAATAAGTAAAATATTATCTATTGTATCGGTCAAGAGAAACGCAGTAAGCACACACCAAGAAGAGAAGCAAAAAGTCTATATTTACTACTATTTATAAAATGGGTATTTTAAATACTCTATCATGATTGGTCAAAACAGTTCAAATGGAGGTGTTGATATTAAAGCATATCATCATGTGTCGGCACTTTTTTCATAAACGGGTAAATCACTGGCAGATATCCATACACCACTAGAATTAAAAAACAAAAACGGCAGACATATTGGAATTTATCAAAATAAACATGACAGACGAGATTTATGTAAACGTTGAACTTTTGGGAAACTGAAGTGTACGTGAGATATTGAATGAGTCTGAATCAGACACCAATGATTAATTCAAGTAGAGAAAAAAAGCAAAAGTATATAAAATAAATTCAAAAGTTGCCATTCTGATCGCTCTGTTCCTTCTCCCTGAACTAGGACTTTTCCCTATCCCATTTTGAAAATAAATAGTTTAAAAAATCTCTTAAACTTTCAGCTTTTCGCAAAAGATTAGGGTCCTTTTTAAATGCGACTTTGGGGTTAAAAGATGTTTTGTTGCCGTTGCTCCAGCTGTCTGTTCTTCGGTCTGCCTGCCTGCTGCCACTGAATCCACCCCCTGCGCAGCTGTGTGATTTGATGCTGAACATTTATGAATTCATCTCGACAATTCCTGCCATACCTTTTAAATGTTTCCAGGTACAATAGCATCATGTCTACTGGTATGCCCTGCATTGTTTTAAATTGTTTCTTAACGCTGGCCCAGTAGTTCTCCACATTGCCAAGCTGTAAATTGCAAAGTCAGTTTGATAAGTAACCGGGTATTCTATGCAGAAAATGTCTTTCTCACCACTGTGAAGCTGTAGCACAAATCTGTTAAACACACTCTCACCTGATACTGCTGCAGGTCTTGTAAGGAAGACTCATTTGTGCTGTGTCAGTATGAAAATGGGCAGTAATATCTTACTTTAAAATGTAATGAACAAACCAAGAATTATAAGAAGTGCAATGAATTAACTGCACTTTCAATGGCAATGTTCAATTCAACATCTGAAATTATTATTTTTTAATTAATGCATTTTTTTTTTTTTTTTTATGTTTTAAGAGACTATTTTTCTAAGGTCAGGCAGAGGTGGAAGGATATTTAATAAAAATGTTTGTTATTAAAACATATTTTGGTTGATCCGTTTTATAAGCGCAATAAGGCACTTCAGGTGGTTAAAGCCACTTGGCTTCGTCTTGTGACTCATAATGCACCCGGGGAGTGTGAATATTAGAGTATATCCCAAGTCTATACAAGTCTAAGATGCTAAAGGCATTTGTATTATTATTTTTTTTATTTTAAACAATACTATTTGAAAGTTGATGGTGTAGTAGGAATTTTGGTTTTATGTATTCAAAAATTAATACAATTTTATTCCCATTTTAAAAAAAGTCCCTAAGATGCCGCTTAACTGTATCAACCCACCTTAACTTTTTATCTTTCATTTGTGTTTGTTGTTGTTAACATGCAGTCCAAAAAAACAAAACAATTTGCAGGCGCCATCTTCTCATCATTAAGTTTTGCACTCTGCTGTGAGATCTGTGGACGGACAGTCGTCCTGCGTAACCCCTATGACCCTTAATGAGTACCACCAGTTGAAAACCCCTGTCTTAACTAATAGGATGCCGTCCAAACTGATAAAGATAAAGAGGGTATTCAGTTGCAGTGGTCACATCCTTACACCCTATCGTTTCAGACTGAGCACAGAAAATTTTCATATTTTGGTGTTTCTCCACGGTAATTTGAAATAAAGCATTTTGCTGAACCTGTGTGAGCTGGAGTTAATGCTACTTCCAGTTAGGTTGTGCCCGATACAACTGTAGTACCAGTGTGTTGTATTCATTTTAAAACTTTAAATTAAAAGTTATTTTTCTGGTTAAAAAATGACTTGAGTGTATATCTTTAAAATGGCCATTTAAAAACGGATTACAAAAAAATGACATACCGCGGTACAGTGCTAACCGTGGTATATTTGATGGGTTATCATAAAACGTCAAAATTTGATACCGTGACATCCCTATACATATAGATAACTCAACTACATTCTTCTTACCAAGGCTACCTGCAATGTTTCTCTCTCTCTTTCTTTCTTTCTGCAATAAGATTCAGTGTTGACATTTACAGGAGCTTTTTTTTATAGCTCATTTAACAAGCCCCAGTTTTTAACATCCATGTTTAACTACAGGCTGGAATCATACTATAAGCTAATAACTTACAGCACATGTGAAAATGTTAGTGGGTGCCAGACTTTTAAAACAGTAGCATGTGCATTATGAACCATTAAAATGCCACAGTGGTAAACTAAGCCACCTCTGGCTTAAATCATAGGTTACAGCTACCATATGGTGTTGGAAATCAGTTTAGAATTACGTTTTTTTGGAAGATGTTAATCTAGATGGAACCAGTTATTGATACTAGTGATATGGTACCTCTATATGGGGGCTCCTAGAAATGTCAAACTTGCACAGTATGTTTACCTGTGCCCCATTATCACACACACAGGGTTTGATTGATATTGGGTACATCTGTAGTGAGAAACATAGGGGATACCAAATAGTACAGCCATAGACTTATATTGTCAGACACTGTCGGCTGTTTAATTTGGTATCCCCAGTGTTTCTCACTGTAAATACCAATCTTGTGTGTACTGCATATAAAATATAAAAAAATATCTGTAAACAACTTTATATGCAATGTAAGGTGTCACTACTATACTGTAGTACTGGGAAATTTCAGTTCTACTACAGTAATAGTAAGTATTCACCCCCCTTGGACGTTTTCACAGTTTGTTGTGTTACAACCTGGTATCTTGATGCATTTAAATGGGATTTTGTTTCCCCCTTTGATTTACACAACCAACTCAACACTTTGAAGAGGCAAGAGAATTTTTATTGTGAAACAGTTAATGAAAAATAATAAAAACCGAAATGTCTTGGTTAGAGAAGTATTAACCCCCCCTGAGTCAATACTTGGTAGAACCACCTTTGGCAGCAATTACAGCAGTGAGTCTTTTGGGGTAAATCTAACAGGTTTGCACATCCGGATCATGCAATACTTGCCCTTTCTTCTTGGCAAAATCATTCAAGCTCTGTCAAGTTGGATGGGGATTGTTGGTTCACAGCAATCTTCAAGTCTTGCCACAGATTCTCAATCGGATTCAAGTCCAGGCTTTGACTGGGCTACTCTAGGACATTCACTTTCTTGTTTTTAAGCCACTCCAGTGTCGCTTTGGCTGTGTGCTTGGGGTCATTGTCCTGCTGAAAGGTGAATCCCCGTCCCAGTCTTAGGTCTTCTGCACGATGAAGTAGGTTTTCCTCAAGGATTTGGCTGTATTTAGCTCCATCCATTTTGCCCTCTACCCAGACAAGCCTCCCAGTCCTGGGCGATGAAAAGCATCCCAATAGCATGATGCTGCCACCACCATGCTTCACAGTAGGGATCGTGTTACCTGGGTGACATGCTGTGGTTGGTTTGTGCCAGACATAACGATTTGCATTTAGGCCAAACAGTTACATTTTTGTTTCATCGGACGACAGAATCTTTTGCCACATCTTTTCAGAGCCTCCCATATGCCTTTTTGCAAATTCCAAGTAGGTTTTTAAATGGGCTTTTTTCAGAAATGTCTTCCTTCTTGCCACTCTTCCATACAGGCCAGGGTTGTGGAGTACCTGAGCTATTGTTGACACATGGACCATTTCTCCCATCTCAGCCATGGAACGTTGTAGGTTGCTCAGGTTGGGAGGATGGCCTGCTCTAAGCAGATTCTGGGTGGTGCCATATATCTTCCACTTCTTAATGATCAACTTGACTGTGCTCCAAGGGATATTCAATGCCTTTGAAATCTTTGTAAACTCCTCCCCTGATCTGTGCCTTTCATCAACTTTATCCCGGAGTTGTTTTGAAAGCTCCTTGGTCTTCATGGTAGTATCTTTGCTTTGAATGCACTACCCAACTGTGGGATCTTAGAGACAGGTGTATTTAATCTGAAATCACGTGAACCACTTTTATTGCACACAGATGAACTCCATTTAATTCTGAAGGCAATTGGTTGCACCTGAGCTTATTTAGGAGTGTCATAGCAAAGGGGTTGAACAGTTATCTAACGAAAATTTTAGTTTTTTTTTTTAATTTACTTCTAATTGATTTGTCGTCCCATCCCGTCCCCCCCCCCCACCCCCACCCCCACCCCCACCCCCATCCCCATTTTTTGCACGATCCGGATGTGCAAACCTGGCAGAGACGTACCCCAAAAGACAGCTGTAATTGCTGCCAAAGGTAGTTCTACCAAGTATTGACTCAGGGGGGTGAATACTTCTCTAACCAAGACATTTCAGTTTTTATTATTTTATCATTAACTGTTTCACAATAAAAATTCACTTGCCTCTTCAAAGTGTTGAGTAGGTAAATGAAATGTAAATGAAATGAAAATAAAATCCCATTTAAATACATCAAGATTGCAGACTGTAACACAACAAACTGTGACAATGTCTAAGGGCAGCGAATACTTCCTATAGGCATTGTATAAATTACACGTTTTAGGTAGTTTCTTTGAGGGAGTCAGGATTTAATAAAATAAAATAAATATATAAATTTAAAGTCTACAGACTTCTACTTTTCCAGTGATATACAGAATGTCATGGTAGAATGTATCTGAATTTGCCACTTAGGCTCAAGTTATTGTGTTTTCATTCTTTAGTGTTATTATAGCTTCTGCAGGGGACTAAGCCACAGTCGACAGCAATATACAGAAACTCTTTAGAGGAGGAAAGAGGTTTTAAAGGTTAAGTGGACATTATTTTTTTTATTACACCAGTAATTGAAATCCCATGTTTAAAATGTGATAATGTGTTTCATGTCAATTATACTATTTGGAGAATGTAAGAGGTTTAAGTTTATGCTATGAGAATAAGGATTTTTCATGTTCCAATATTTTCACTTTCTTTTGTGAATAAAATATATTTTCTATAAAACATTAATAATATTTAAATTTTAAAACTATATATATATATATATATATATATATATATATATATATATATATATATATATATATATATATAAATGTTTGCATATAGTTGTGCTTTTTTGTTGTTTTTTTAACAATTACATTCAATTTACGTAAAAAAAAATCTTGTCAAAATGTACTTTTCTACAGTAATTTTACAACTAGCGAGCGTTTTTCTTAATTTTTATTTACAACTATATTTGTGTTTTTATGTTAGAAAACCAATCATGCTTTGCCAGTGTACAACTTATCAAAATGAAATCATGACAGAAGTTAAGCCTTAGCATATTGTTTAAAATTAATATTTACTGTAACTTCCCAATGCTCGCAGTGCTCACACACATGTTTACACCTCACGCAGAGAGTTCAGTGACACCTACTGCTCAATGCAGAGCCTATTCCTGCTTCACTGGGTCACGTCCAATAATTCTAATTTTCGATCATTTTTGAACGCGATATAATTGTCGCTGCAAAAAAATTGTGATTATCGATATTATCGATTATTGTTCCAACCCTATTCTAAATCCGTTAATGATGAAGTTCAACATATAATAGTTTGTGCATTTGAAGTGAAGCTCTGAAGCAGGACTGTATCCCTACCTTGCCAGACTGCTGGAGTTTCTTATGCACCTCCTCTGCAGGGACATCAACGTAAATGGTCAGGTGCGGGGGCAAGAACTCGCAGATACTGATCCCCTTGATCTCATTATAGTGATCCACACCTTCAGCAAAAAGAAAAGCAGAATGTCAGTGGCACTCATCCCAGCTCGATCGTAAATACAAAATCAGAGACATCAGTAACATGGAAAAGAAAATTACTGACACACCTCTATGCCACTGGAAAATAAGGAATATCCTTAGCCTCACAATTGGATAAGCAGGTCTCTAGATATATTTGCAATGGCAAGTTTGTCATACAGCCTTTTAAAACGATTTAAAAACCCTAAATAAAAAGGTGAGAGACAATGGCACTATCAATCCTCCTGCTCACTGGCAAATCCATCTCAGTTACATTCGTGAGCAGGAGGATGATGGGATATGTAGTTCTGAGAGGTCAAAAAAAGGTACATGGGAAGCCATCTTGAGGCAGGGAATGCAATTTAAAAGTTTTCAAAAAGTGGTCAAAATGTAAAAATATAATAATTAAAACAACACACACCTTATGTAAATAGTTGTAGCAACACATGGGACCATGTAACACAATAAAATATAAAGGTCCTCATGTACCCTTTAAGTCTTGAGACTGACAATAATACTGAAGACCAGTTTTTTTTCTTTTTTTCATTGTGACTTGAGCTAAACCCATTTGTTGTTGAAAGTTTACTCATGTGAAGATCCATTACATTTAATTTTGTTTTTTTGTACAGAACATTTCATTCTTGTGTCATGCCAATATTGCAGGATATGTTTTAGACTGCCTCAGGACTTGGAATGAGGTGACTTTTTACCATATGGAACAAGAAAGGTTTAATAGCAAATACCAACACGGACATTTAAAATACTCACAGGGGAAAAAAACAAGACAGCACCACAACAATGACTTGTGTCTTATTTTTAACCACTTGTGTCAATGTTCTGCAACAACAGGGCATCAAAATGTTAGTAACAAAGCCCCACAACTAAAAGGAGCCACAATTCAGAAAAAAAAAAATAAACAACATACAAAAGTGGTATTTCAAATTTTACATATTTCTTTTAAAAATGAAATGTACTGGTTATAATAATTTGGCATCTCTTAAACACTCTCAATGTACTGTCTACTGAACTGCTGCAGAATACAGGCAGCATTTATAACTTCTGTGACAAAATGTTGAGAACATGACCACACAGGTGTCTTGTAATTTCTACCCCTTCTTACTGAGTATCCAACTGATGACACTGCTTGTGTCCTCAAAATACATGTACAATGATGCGTTACACAGACAGAGATGTTTACTTCTCAAGTGGCTTGTTCGTTCAGTTGACCAAAACCTTTCCCTGCTCTGCAGAGTTGAAACAGCACAGATAATGGAACAAGAGGTTCATGTCAATTGAGACTCACACTCTTTCCTGATGTAGCCTTGCTTGTACAGCGCCTCCAAGAACACCATGTCACTGAAGGGAGATCGCTCCAGCACTACACCTTGGCCTGTCGTGGAGAAAAATACACATTGAACAAGGCATTAAAGCTAGCATGTGCCAAAAAATACAACACAGTTTACTGCACTAATACAGTTTCTTAAAGCTAATTAAGGTTTTTATTAGTGTGCCCAATTATTCACCCTAGTTTTTATCATTAGTTTAGAACTTCCAACTGCTCACTAACTGCAGCAATTCCTTACAACAGCTCAGGAAACTAAATGTCTGTTCACGTCCTCCAATCCCACTTGCCACACCCAGGAGCTTGAGAGCAGCTATCAGTTACTCGTTACCGATCCCTGGAAGACAAAGGCCAGCCTTGCAGGTGTCAACTTTGAGGTCCAACATTACAATTTTCCCTTTCCAGTCCGATGTCGGACCCTGTCCGATATCATTAAAAAGACGTCAAGCACGGGTCTCTAGTAGTTTTTTCTTCGGACAAAGCAGAGAAAACCTTTCAATGGCCAAGTGAGACAGATAGCAGCCGGAGCAACAAAAAAAAAGGGCGGATCTGAGCAATACACATAGCCCCTGCATCACAGAGATAACACGGACATAAACAAAGAAGAGATCGCTGCTTCCGCATCTAGTGCTCAAAGAATATCAGAGATATTTGCAGAGCTTTTTGAGATGTTATAGTAATAAAATAATGACTTGGAATGCATTATTGAGGAGTTTGGTGATAAAACAGGAGAGGATTTATCAGTATGCACGACTATGAAGAGGTATGTGAAAAATACAGTGAACTATGAGAGGTGTCCTTTTGATAAACATTGCGAGTGAAAATAAATTAGACCTGACGTCTGACAAGCACTGAATAAATGGGCCGCTAAGCGTTAATGTTGATGTGTTATTATTCACTTTGTATGTCTTGCATACTCCTATGTGAAAGACACACCCATTACTAAGGGTGTAACTAAACACTAATGTCACGACACGATATGCATCATGATACATGTTCTTCTTTCAAGTACCATTTGGTGAACAACAATGAGCTATGCTGTGGCCTTGGTCTTGTACCACAATACAAATGACACATACCACTATTACAAGATTATATATCATGTAATGAAAGTCTCACTCTTCATCGATATGCGAGGTGTGTAAATGTGGTTTTGTTTAACTGTTTTTTTGGGGTTTTGTACCTGTGGTGAGGAGATGTTCCAGCGCATCGGAGTACTGGAGTAGGCGAATGTGATACATCCAGGACTGCAGGCGGTAGGAGTTCCCATCGGCACATTTGGGGTCTTTGTAGAACTTCTCCAGGCTGCAGTTCCCATTAAACCTGGTGTCAAGCAGCTCCTTCTCCCCCATCTTCCGGTCCCAGTAATAAGCATCAGGCTCAGGAATGTACAGCATGCCTGAAACAAAACCCAATAGGTCACTGAAAATACAGCTTTCGGTTTCTTTTCAGGATCCATCTTACTTGAAAACGGGGAGATGCAACTTTTATATATTACAGAATACACGTCCAGGATCCATTTGCAAGACAGATTAATTTACACATTGTAGGGTTAGACATGAACTAAGAAAGGATTAATATTAATGGAAACTGAATTTACCAAACATAAGTTGTCTTCATAGGAAAATACTTTTGTCTATGTAGCAAACTATATTAAGAATACAGACTATTCTTTAGGAAAAGAACCAAGTTGCTGTTTGATATTTAAGGTGAATGGGAAGTGAGAGTATATCTGAAGGGGGTGCACTTCAGTTGAACTTAAGAACACACGCCGTACTTACTAGAGGAAATACTGCTTTTGACTACAATTAGCAAGTTAACATTAACCAGTTGGCAACACGCCAAGCTTATAGCTCACAGCTTCATAAAGGCATATAAATATATGAGACACTTTGAGACATGCTCCAGTTCCTCCCTGTGACCTTGAAAGTGTGGCTGAGGTGCTCCCAGAGGGATAGGTAACTGAGCTCTACCTTTACTTCTGTAATAAGTAGTACTACAGTACATCATTTGTATAAAAGATGATGTTTAAATAATATTTGTGTAACTCTTGAATATTGGAATCAAACAAAGGAAATATGTTAACATTTTAATTACTATCTGGAAATGAATCTTTATAAATTACAAACCACAATATTAGTTTCTTTACACACTACCTGTTAATAGTTTCAGTTCACTCTGACGCATATTGGATATCAATCCTATACTTGAATTTCAAAAGAAGAATGAAGAGATTACTTTCAGGAAGAAATTATCTCATTAATTAATACATGTCAATGGACTGAAAATTAGCTGACTGACAAGCAACAGAGTTGCTACAGCACCCCAAAGCACAGAAACATTGGACAAGACACACCAGTTTCCACTCGAGCAATGCACTAGGAACTATAGGGTCCCGCCCACATTTAAGCCCTTTTCTAATTATTTGCCAGCAATTATTTGTAGCAGTTGTTAAAAACTTTTTCACATATTTAAGCATATTGTTACCTTAAATACCTTAAAAATTGGAAAATTATAATACAAAAATACTAGTTTTCAGTTTTTATTATTGAGCTTGAAGATTAATAACCAATTATTGCTACTACTAATTAGTTGAGCGTAGCTAGCAGAGATGACATTGCTCTGACTATTTTGGGATGTTTGCTACCATTCTAAATGGTGAGTTACAGGAATACTTCTACAAGGATTAAAGTGTTATTACTTAGAGAAAGTTCTGAAAGTGACACTACTTTAAAAGTAGTTTGATCACAAAAAAAAACAACTCATAATGGATTAATTTAGTGATATTTCTTGGTTCCAAATTAGGCTAAATTGCTAAGCAGATTTAGATCTTGCCCTAATGAAAGTACTTGAATTTAGCAGTTTAATTTAGGTTTAAATTTATTTAATTATACTTATAATTGTACTTGTTAAATAAACAGAGCTCTCCAAGAAAGTTCAAGTGGAGTGATTATTTCAAAAGAACTCACAGATCATTCTGTGACAAATTACCCAACACACTCTCCCCTAAACTCTGTGCTTGGGGTTGTTCCAAGCAAAACACATAAAATACAAAAATTGTTTTCAGCCTGATCAGCTCAAGGGGTCAAATCTTGGTCAACTTTGGACCCCCCAATAATCAACTTTTTACTCAAAAACTATTTGTGCTTCAGATTTGTGTAGGTGTTATTTTATTGGAAATTGCATGAGGACTCTAATAAAAACGACATAAAAAAAACAAACAAGTTAACCCTTAACTTATTTGACCATGGAATGAAACTCTACAAATAGAAATATGAAAAAAAAATCCATGCAAAGGTTATTCTGCATACAGGAAGTTAATATTTAAAAAAAAAAAAAAATAATATATATATATATCTTACCCCCCTCACCCCTAATTTTAAAGAAATTAGAACATGTAGGTGTCATATCCTGTACTGGCTGTACATTTCTTGACACTTATTCAAAATGCAAAAATCCAACGTCTGCATCCACCAGAAATTCTAGAAAAACGCAGAGCAACTTTGTCTTGCACTGATTTAATACCTTCCCAGAATTTGTGCAACAGTTTAGAAAAAAAAAAAAAAACGCTCAGTTTGATATGTGGGATTAATATAAATCGAAAAATTTAAGAGTGTTATGGAATGACTCCACTATTTGGCCATTCTCATTCTAGGAATAACTACAGTACAGTACTCCATGTAGAATGGTGTATCCTAGTCTGTAGGCTTGTGAGATTACCAGGGTCTGTACAGTGTCACTCTATACTTTACCTAGCTTGTCTGCAAGTTTGTGTGCCAGCGCTCCCTTCCCAGAGGCCAGGTTCCCATCGATAGTGATGATCTTGCTGTTCTCCTTGAACCTGGGAGTGGTTCTCTCACCCAGTGCATAGGCCCACCAGCCATACTGCAGATTATTCTGGGCACCAACATGGATCCGTGCCTGAAGGGAGCAGAGAGGCAGTTTACAAAGTGGCAATCCATGCAGTTATCTCCTGACAACTACTAGGACTGCTAGATTCTGTTTAATTTCCTAAAAACTTTAGTATAGAAATTGTTTAAACGGTAACATATTGGGAATGTTTGTCAAGCAAAGCCATAATTTATAAAAAAATGACTGCAGCATATATTTGTGTATAAGATTGTATGTGTATAGCATGTATCTGTATAGAAAATACAAATACATTGTGAATATTAAATAAGTTGGCCTGCACAGTTAAATGTTTACAAAAAACTATAAATGTTTTAACACCTGACTAACGTTTAAAGTCTAAACTACTAACACCCCTCTGTGAAACAATGAATTATATTGAATAACTGGGATACTTCAACAGGTTGTGCTTTTACTTGGCTTAGAACTTGGGCTAGAGATCTTCAATGCACTGAACAGACACAGTCAAATGAGGTGACAGTGTAACCTTTCCACTCTGCCAGGCCAGGCTCTCTCTGCCTATACCAATGAGGAGTATGTGAGGCTGAGAGTTGAAAGGTCACGTTGCCACATGATTTGAATGGAATGAGGAAGGCTGTTGAGCACAGACACATAGCAGGGGTGTGCAACTCATATCGTCTGATGCACGGGACAACATGATTTGCTGTTATACTACTGGACAAATAGTTTGTATTTATTTATTTTTCCTATGTTTGTTCTGTTGCTTGAAAAACACTCCGGATATATTTCTAGGGAGCCACACAAGTCTCTGAAAACTGAACTGTGTAAGTCTAGCACCTACACACAAATATTTTTAAGTGTTTATGTCCCACCCCTATCACTTCTGATTGGCCAGCTATGGAAAAAGCTCATCTTCTATTGGTTACAAAGAAACCCAGGAATGGCTGCCAAGAGAGCCTCTGGCAAGGCACAGGAGAGGGGTATTACTGTAGTCTGCAGCTGCTGTCTCATAGTTGCTCTCTCACAGCGGCTGTCTCATACTGGAAGTTGAAGATGTCACATCTATCTATGTAGGAAATGTTAGTCTTGAAGGGCTACCATCCTGCTTTCTGGTGAATGGGGGCAGGGAGTGTTGTAACGGTTCATTTAAATTGGGCACACGTTATAGCTAGGGGGTCTACCTAAATCGCGATTTCACACAAATAGTGAAATTGAGGGGTCACCGCGAAATTCACCTCTTTTACCGGACAAACAGAGAAAAAAGAACTTGTTTAAATGAACTACTGCACAATGCACGCAAACTACGTATCTTCCTTCTGTAGATAGCCCTTGTTTATTCCGTCGCAGTCCTGTGTGCATTGCACTTAAGCAAAAAACAAACAAACAAACAAAAAACGTCCACAAATAACATTTACAAAAAAAACTAAAAATCTCCAAAGCAGTAAACGTTGTTGTTTACTATTTAATTTCCAACAACATTTTAAATCAGCCTATCCATGCATCTGTACTGCTTTTCTGTGACCTGTACTGTGCAGTAGGGGGTGGGATAAAGTTGGTGCTGCATTGTTTTTATTTAGGTTGCTAAAATCTAGTTTTCTGCATTGGAGGCGAAATAGTAGAAATGGATGACAAAAAAAGCAAAGTATATTTCAGCTGATGACAGTTTCAAGATATTTCCCAAAGAAACTGCACATGCAGATTGAGGTAATTGTTTTGCATATCAATGTGTCTTTGGAGAAAACACGATCGATTGGTATTTAGCTTCAGAATCACACATTAAAAAGGCTACTACAGAGGCTGCTGAACAGAAAGTAAAATAAACAGCTTTCAGAAACCAAACTGGAAAGTCTGCCGAAACAAAAAGTATTCCTGTCTGCAAAATTAGACTGACTGTTAAATTAGTACTAAAACGATCTAGCACAGCCACCTCACTTCAACCTGCTGCTTACTTTTTCGCAGTTGGAATTTCATACCCAAATAACCACGTTTTCTTTGTTTTGACTTGGTACTAATAAAATAAAATATTGGATGGCAATAACATGACAACAAACATGCTGCATACATTGCCTTTATTTAAGTATGCAATATGCTCTTGGGTAACAGAGTTTTGGGGCCGTTTCTACTCGATTTCCACATCTGTATAACTTGGCAAAGCTTTGCCTTACACTTCATACCAATTCAGTGGATGCAGAAGTGCAGTTTCAATGTATGGGCAAGTCAACAACATAAAAGTACAACTTACAACAATTATTACTGTGTTCTCAACTGTCTGTTAAAGAATTTTTTTTTTTACCAACACATTTGTCTTCTAAACAAGGATTCACATTCTAATAGGGTGCCTAAATGTGGCTAATACATGTTAATCCAACTCCCCAAGTTACCTAAATGCTTTCACACATCATTTTGAAACATGAATTACTATTTTGACGAATAATTATTATTATTCAAACTAGCTGTTTGATGTTCATTCCAAACTTTTATATAATAGCTCATCAAAACCTTATTCTTTACATACAGTACCGTGAAAAAGTATTTGCCCCCTGTCTGATTTTCTGCATTTTTGCATATTTTTGAGACTGAATGTTATCAGATCTTCAACCAAAATCTATTATTAGATAAAAGGGACCCTGAGGGAACAAATAACACAACATTTTGATACTTATTTCATTTATTTATTAAAGTTATGCAACACTGTCACAAAGATGGCTGCAGTGGGTGACATCAGATCAGAAACAGGAACCAACACAAAATAAACAGAGAGGTGGAGTTTGGTGAAGCTGAGCACTTGGTTGCGCTTAACATTTAATAAATGAAGAAAATAAAAAAGGTTGTAAGACAAACAAAACACAGGACACAGCACTTTAGCCAAAACAAAGAGACAAACAAAACAGACTACACAGACAAACACAGTGAGCTGAAATTATTTACGTTACTTTTACTTTCTCCTCTCCACACCCGTTCTCCACTCAACAAACACACAACACAGAGTGAGTGAAAACATGCTGCTTTTATGCAGCTGTACCGAGACTTGATTGCTAATCAGTCAGTCATTCAGTTGGAGTCTCGGTACAACTGCATGTGAATTAATAAGTGCAATTCCCCATGCTCACATATTACTACATTTTACCTGCACGTGAAGTGCTGTGCAATCCTCGTGCCTAAATACAAATACACATTTTAAACACTTGTGTGCATACCCCATATTACATCTCGTGTACCAATGACTATACACCAACATTAACACACTACACGCAACATACAACACAGAAATACACCCAGTGGCGGGGCCACATTGCCACAAAAACCCAATGCCCCCGTGTGAAAAGGTAATCGCCCCCTTAGACTCAATAACTGGTTATGCCACCTTTAACAGCAAAAACTGCAAGCAAACGCTTCCTGTAGTTATTGATCAGTCTCTCACAGCTCCGTGGAGTACTTTTGGCCCACTTCTTCATGCAGAACTGCTTCAACTCAGTGACATTTGTGGGTTTTTGAGCATAAACTGCTAATTTCAGGTCCTGCCACAACATCTTAAAGGGGTTTAGGTCTTTACTTTGACAAGGCCATTCCAAAATTTAAATTTCTTGTTTTTCAACCATTCTGACGTAGACTTCTTTGTGTGTTTCGGATCATTGTTTTGCTACATGGCCCAGCTGCGCTTCAGCTTCAACTCATGGACAGATGGCCTGACATTCTTCTACAGAATTCTCTGATGCAGAGCAGAATTCATGGTTCCTTCAATGATGGCAAGTAGTCCAGGTCCTGACGCAGCAAAGCATCCCCAAATCATGACACTACCACCACCATGCTTGACCGTTGATATCAGGGTCTTACTGTGGAATCCAGTGTTTGGTTTTCGCCAGACATAACAGGGACCATGTTGCCCAAAAAGTTCCAACAAGTACCAACATTGTTCTAGAACCCTTGAGGATCATCCAGGTGCTTTTTGGCAAATTTGAGGCAAGCATTCATGTTCTTCTTAGTGAGCGGTGGTTTCCACCTTGCTGCTCTGCCATGAAACCCATTTTTGCCCAGTGTCTTTTCGACGGTAGAGTCATGAACACTGACCCAAGCCGGGCGGGAGAGGCGCGCAGATCCCTGGATGTTGTTCTAAGGTTCTTTGTGACTTCCTGGATGAGTTTACGCCTTGCTCTTGGAGAGATTTTGGCAGGACGGCCACTCCTGGGAAGATTCACTACTGTCCCAAACTTTCACCTTTTGGACAATATGGCTCTGACTGTGGTTTGGTGAAGCCCCAGAGCCTTAGAAATGGCTTTGTAACCCTTTCCAGACTGACAGGCATCAACAACTTTTTTTGATAAAGGTCTTCAGGAATTTAATTTTGATCGTGGCATGATGTGCCTCTAGAACCTGTGTGCTGACAACTTCACTCTAATGGTAAGGACCAAAGTTAGTCAGATTTATATTGGGCAGGGCTGGCCCAAATCAGGCCTGAACGTTAACCAAAGTATTCAAACAGCTGACCCTAACTATCCCTTTAATTGGGTTGAGTTAACTAGGGGGGCAATAACTCACACCTGAAGATTGCATGTTTGATTACCTTGCACACCAAACAAATGAAAGAAGCACCAAACTTTGGTGTCATTTTTTCTGTCAGACTCCCTCTATATACTATTACAACCCACAAAAAGATCTGACCAAACTCAATGTGAAAAATGTGCAAAAATGCAGAAAATCAGACAGGGTGCAAATACTTTTTCACGGCACTGTAGATATATAGGGAAATTTGGAAAGCATCTGAGCGAAGAGCATTTTTACTTTTTATTCAATAACCTTGCTTTCACAGTTTCTACACAAACATTGTGTCATGGGCTCCTTGTTTATACAACTTCCATACCGCCCACTACATACTACATACCATGTGACAACTTCAACTTCCGCTATGAGACAGAAGCTGCAGGCTGCAGTAATAACCTGTTGAGGCACAAACCCATCTTTTAAACTTAAGGTACTATTCACAAATAAGTGATACTGCATTCTTAATACATGAACCTCATATTTAAACGCAGCAATCTAGTAAAGTTATTTAAAAAGAAAACACCAGTCGTTAAGGTATTAGAAAAACTTGTGTATTTTATAAAATTATTTCTGAGTCTACTTTGTTGTCATGCTTGTACTTGTTAGGATGTTTTAAAAAATGTAAATTTTACTGTTTAGAAGCATTTCAAGACAAACTTTCCCGGTATAAAACGTAATACATTTTTTCTTTCGATTTTAGTGTTGCTAGTTTGCCATTTAACATATGTATATATATTTTAGATTTAAAACGCTATATTAATTTAATATTTTAATAAAACAGAAGCGGTATTAGTTATTTAATGAACATCCACAAACCATCGATTTGTGAAACTATTACAACATGAAGATTGACAAATATGTTTATAATGATAGAAATGAAATGCTTACATATGAGATTCTGTACAGTATTTTATTATTATTATAAAATATAATAGCCTAAATATCATGGCAATGTGTTTATGTATTAAATACATAAATGAACCCACATTTTACATATAAATGTTAATCAGCGTGTTTATCCTTAAATGTAAATATTGCAAGGGAGCAGGTCAGTTTTTACTGTGGATTCCAAGACGGCAGAAAGTTGTGGCTGTTGGGCAATTTTATGGTTAGAAGTGGTGTAGTTCACCTTAATGATAATGCGGGCAGCTTTTTTAATTTTTCTTTTTTGCTGTGTCTGGTCTGTTATGATGTATATCTCTTGTGGGTTTACAGTTTTGTATAAAACCACTTACCATGAACTGCGTTATGCCCTTGTTATAGTATTAATGCAGCTGTTTGAGAACATCCTTGCTGTAAAACTATGCTAAAGTTAAACAAGAGCAAGTGAGCTGCTTAAATGTCCAACTGAATTAATTCCCATCCTAAGTTTTTTTTTTTTTTTTTTTGATCCCAGCTATGTTCAAAGACAACACGTGTCTGCCCTCCACGTTAATAAATATAGTTGGTAAACTTTGCTCGATCGCCCAAAACAACGCAACAATATCCAACAAGTTGTTGCCCTCTCAGAACTGACCAAATAAAATTGCAAATGAACATTTTGATTGTGTTTTATTTGTTTGCATCATTAATATTTAACAGTAAATCCAACACAGCTTAAAAGAAAGGAGAGAATATCCTCAGATAGCTGCTGTCCAATTTAAACTGGTGGCTTAGGTAACCTTCACAGTTGCCAAGTCTGCTTATAATAAGCGGGATTGAGATTGTTTGAGAGTCGCGGGTTGTAATTTGCATAAACATCCACTCTAACATGGATTTGCTTGTTTTGGGCTTGTTTTGAAAGGCAGTGCTGCTTTTTTTCTCTTGAGACTTGGCAATACTGGTAACCGTCCCCATCTGTCTCACAAGCAGCCAGACTCACTCATGTACCAGTTCTCTATGCAAGGAAACCAAATTTTCACAGAATTTCACTAGTAATCTTCAAAAACAGCATGAGTACTTTACGCACAGCTAATTTACATATCGACCCTACCTTTCCCCTTCATTTGCATGATGTTGGGTGAAAAGCCAGGTTTACTCAAGAAAAATAAACTGAGCAAATGGGCACCCTAAAAAGCATTTTACACGACACACTTTTGTCAAGCTAAAGATAAAAACGCATGGAAACCTCATGAATGTTGCCCTCCCAAAAAAATAAAAAAATAAAAAATAAAAAAATTAGGCTATGAAACCAGTATCACCCTGCTGCAGCAGTGTTCCAGTTAGTAATAATGGGACAAGATGTTAAATAAGGTCAAATAGCTGCAAAATGGTGTACACTGCTTAAAAAAAAAAAGTATGTAATAGAAAAAAACATTTTGTCTTTGCAGAATTTGATGGATCCTACTGTAAATATTGCATGCATTTTGGTAGAAAAACAGAAAAACATTTTTAAAAAAGCAGATACATTCAACAGGTTAATCACATCCTTTGAAAATCTGGAGTTCAGCAGTTAAACTGAAAGAACATCAAGAAACATCTGAATTCTACAAAGCAGCAGTAATAAATGGCAACGATTTTTATCTGTGATGCAACAAACTAAAAAACCTGTACATCAGGAACTGAATTCAGCTTATAGAGAAAGCGTGGAAAAAAACAAGCATAAGCTATTTTTATATTTGAATAACTCCAGACACCATTTATTATAGTTGTTCTCATAGTATGTTACTTACATTTACTAGCAAATGTGTTCCAAACTACACTGAAAGGAATATTTCCTTGAAGTATGTTATAAATTTGATGACGTGAGGTGGGGTCACAGGGAACCTGGGCTAGATCCGTCCCTGTTAATCACTAATTGGTTGACTGTGTTCACTGTTAAATAAAGCCAAAATCCTGCAAAATTTATTCTACTTTTTGTGCAACAGTAAGTAGATTTTTCTAGCATTTTATTTCTTACTAATAATGATTTAATTATATATATCTATATATATCATATATTTTAGTATATATATATATTTATTATATATTAGATATATATATATATATATTCCGCAACCCTGGGTAGGGTTCTTGCCTAAAGACAAGTTCAAGATTTGAAGATGAAAAAACAGACATGTATTGAAGAAGAAACCACACACTGAACACTCAGAACGACTCTGCAAACAACTCTCGAGGGTAATAGTGAGGTCATCTTTTCAAGGAACCAGAGTTATGCTAATAACCTAATGTTCCCTTTCAAGCGGAATGACAACCATTACCGAACAGGAAGTTGTACCAAAGCTGTCAGGGCTCCAAATTACCAACAGTACAGCCTCACGGCGATAGCCACAGAACCCACATGACGCCTAAGGGCATGCCGCCTGCAACACCATAGAGCACAGAGAGGGCTTTGCTCGGTTTGCAACATCAAGGCAGTAAAAATGTGTAAATGTCCGACTACCTGTACATGTATCAGCACTGCAAAGCTCATTCAAGGAGGCGCCATGAAAGAGAGCCCACGAAGTTGCTTGGCCCCTGGTAGAATGGGCTGCAATGTCACCCGGCAACGGGGAGTCCATCTGTTCATATGCCAAGCGTATGGCATCTGCCACCCAGTGCGCCAGATATTGCTTCGATAGGGTCTGACCTCTACAGCGCGACCCATTGCAGACAAACAGCTGGTTGGACTGTCTCCAGGACGCTGTCCTATCCAGGTAACAGCGCAGAGCCCGGACCGGGCAAAGCGTGTGCTGTCTACGGTCCTCCTCTGACTCGTACAGGGGAGGTTTCCAAAACCACTAATTGGTTAATATGGAATGATGAGACCATCTTTGGCAAAAAGGCTGGGTTTGTTCTTCACGTTTCCCGCAAGTCATTTCTAGCGAAAGCCATACATGTGTCATCAACGGACAGCGCATGAAGCTCACTTAATCTTCTGGCAGACATAATGGCTAATAAAAATTCCACTTTAAGGGAAACTGGGCGCAGCTCTGTTGAAGCCATGGGCTCAAATGGGAGACCCATAAGGACCCCCAGCACCAGTTCCAGATCCCACTTAGGGATCATGCTTTTCATCGGAGGATGGAGCCTCCGAGCCCCTTTAAGAAATTGCACTGCCAGGAAGTGTGCCCTAAGGGACACAGAGTCGCGAGAATTTCGAAACTACCTCTGTGGCCTTGCAGGACATCTCAAGGCTCACATCAACGATCACTCCGAACATCTGCCCCGGTGTTATAGGGGCATCTAACAGCGCCACCTTCTTGGTCCACAACCTTGGGTTAGCCAGAGGTGTCGGCGAGTGGCTACCAGGGCTGCTACAGACCTGCCTGATGCCTGACCTAACTACCCCATTAGGTCAGTCATTGCCCCTGTCACCACCTGGAGCTCTCTCGTGCCCGCCTCAGTTGCCCGTTCCTGTAGCCTCGCCGCTAGCTGCGACTGGTAAAGTACCAGTATGACCACTGCATTTGCCGTCCAGACTGATAACGCCGCTGACGCATATGCTTTTTTGAGCATGGCGTCAGTAGTCCTGCATGGCTAGGATGGGCAAGTGGTGTCTTTGTCCCCTCTGGTGAAGGTGGATCCTTGCGCCAGCACCGTGACTGTGTCCCCGATAGTAGGGAACTTGCCTAGGCCAGCTTCTTGGGCTCCTGCGGTGTGCAGCAAGGACTCTGTTACTCTGGAGCCTGAGGGAGCGGATGCCTGGTTGAGCCAAGATGAGCGAACCAGCTCCAGTAAGTTCTGGCACAAGGGGAGGGCTTGTTGTGCGTGCCCTTTTTGTTTTAAAAAACTGTTCCCCTTCCCCTCCTGTTTTGCTGGCCAGGAAACGTCCGTGGCAGCAGCTGCGCGCTGCATAAAGGCCAGGAACTCCTCCCTCTGCCATGTATGCAGAAGTGGCAGTACGGAGCCCCCTGCCGTGGCCTGCAACTGAAATTGTGGGGTCAGACACTTCCGACCTTGACGTTGTAAATAACAGCTCGTCTGTGCTTGGGGGTCTAGATGGGGCCAGGGGTGGAGAGCAGGAGTAGGGAAGCTGGGGCTGCCCGGTGGTAGGGGGCAGTCTACCCTGAAACTTCAGCAGGGTCTCCAGCATTGTCTGCTGCGCCCTCATCGTCTCTGCACGCTCTTGGAAACGCCACTCATCCGAGCTTTGGCGTCTCTGTGGCAACAGATGGAGAGTGCTGACGTGGGGAAGGAGAGTAGTACCTCCGCGGTGACCGCCTGCCTCCTGGGGAACGCCCCCTTGAGCAGTGTCGCCTAGGCTGCGACCATCTCGCCTCCACAGAGGGGTGCCTACACAGCTGCACCGATGGTGGGGAAGGTGAGGGTGACCCAGGGGTATGGGGGAGCTCCCTGGTCACAGTGGTGGGCAAGGTTCTAGAGGACCTTTGGGGAGGGCCTTGGACCACCAATCTCATTCTCCCCTGCCCCAAGGAGAGAGACTCCACTGGGGAGAGGGCTGTCCTCCTGCGCTTTGTTCGTTTTGAGAACTTTTGGCAGGAAGAGCAGTCCAACTCACCCGCCAGCGCCCTGGCCGCGTGGTCTGGCCCTAGGCATCTGGTTCGTCCTGCCTGGGGAGCTTTGCCTCACACTGGTGGAACCCAGCAGAGGACCCTGTAGAACGCACTGACATGGCGCCGGGCATCAGTGCCGAGCTGGTAGTGCTGGCAATCGACGTCGGCGGTGCACCGATCGGTGTCGGTGCTGAAAAAAGCGCGGACTGAGCCGGTCTGTCATTCGGTGCAGAGCGTATCGGCATCGGCGCCGAGGAAGAGCGCAGACGGTGCCGAGCTGTTCTGACCGGTGCAGTGTTTAAGTTGTTTTCCAACCGGTGTCGATCAATCGGAGTAAGGGTCGGGGTCAAGGAGGGTGTTCAAGCCGGTGCTGAGTTGAGTTGGCGTCTGGGTCGGTGCCGAGCTGATGTAACAGAGTCAATCGGCGTCGAAGGGAAGCACGGCCGCGCTAGGAGAGCCCGAGGCTTGAGAGGGGCACGTAGGCCTGAGCTGAAAGGTAGCTGAGGCCTTGTAAATCGGCGTAGAGGATGGCGCCGTGAGCCCAAGGGGTCACCCTACAGCACCACAATAGCTCTATCAACTGTATTTTTTTTTCTAAACTACACAAGGTAGTGGAAGAGAATAATGGCTGCTTGCCAATCTCAATAGTGGGGTCAAAACCAATTCTAATCAGTAGAAACTACTGATGCGAGACTTGGGCAATGAGCAATCTCAAAACACTGGAATAGGTCGAAACCGTACAAATCAGCCAATTTTCAGAACAAAGAAAGCATGAAGCAATCTGTGACCTGTCTCAGTGGAGTGCGAAAGAAAATGGCGATATGCCACTGTGAGGACGACCCTCTTCAGCAGGAGGTGGGAGGGACTTCCTCCTCACAGCAGGGCCCTGATAGGGCAGCTTTTTTTTAATATATGCTCAGTGATTGAAGGTCAGAGAGGGCTCTTCCCATTCGGTAATGGTTGTCCTTCCACTTGAAAGGGAATAATGAATAGGCTACATGGAGGTATGAATCTGCGACCCCTGTATCAATGAAGTTTTGCAATTATTAATAATACAGGATCAGCTTGGGATCAATAAAAAAAAAATAACATGATAATCACCCTGTCGTGCTTTATAGTCTATTCTTGAAGAACATGTTACTGTGATTTAAAAAAAAAAAAAAAAAAAAAGGTGTATAGATGTTTGTAATCGAACACATATTCTGGCAGTAATGTTTTAACATGAAATGGAACACAGCTTCCATACGCTAGCAGTATACCAGCAATTATCTTAAATAAACTACATCATGACATGCACTCTGTCTGACACTGACATTCTTTCTAAAGCTAGCACAGTACTGACACCTGCTTCGGTCAGTGCCTCTCTTTACCGCATTAGTTATCATGACATCACATAGACTTTGGGCTTTGCAGATCTATTGTCCTTATATTTAAGAATCTGTAAACAGTGAATAACCCGAAATAGTACTGTTACCGCTAGCACAATGTATACTGTTTCAAGTCCTTGGGTTGTATGTAAGACAGATATTAAATAGATTGACAACAAACCATTTAACCCTTAGACTAGACTTACTGATTGTACTGTGATTCCGGTCCGAGTCGAGGCGGTCAGTGAGGCTGAACCTAACGGGGTAAGCAGCCTAATAACCCGGAGAGCCATTTCTTTTTATTGCAAAACCTGACCCCAGATTCGCCCTCCTCCAGCACTTGCGACACTCGAGCTTCAGAGTGTGCCTGCCACTCAAGAAACGCTGTATAAACACGTCATTGCCTACAGTTGAAACCAAGAGAGGGTGGCCATCTAGCGCCTGACTGTAAATACCAGTAATGTATTTCACATTGTACGACTGACTGCAGCTGGACTATAGGAAGGTGACCAGATTTTTAAGTCCTTAAACTGGGACTGTATGGCCATATTGTGAATAACTTCCAACTTCCAAGCTACGGGGAAGCTCTAGGGTTTTTCTTTTCACTTTGGCAATCATCTAATATCATATTGAAAGTGAGTGCACTAATGGTGATATTCAGCGTGGAATATACATTCAGTATAGTTATTGCATTGCCCAGTAGCAACTCAATAATATAAAATTACATGATTCTACTTTATTGCTGATTACTGTTGCAAATCTAGTCCTTTTTCTGAATAAGAAACTGCATCTTCTGCCTTTGATTTCCATGTTCCATCACGCTCTGTCTCTATGCTATCCTCCAGTGTCCAATCTGCAAACCAGGCCTTCCCTGTATGAAAATATTACATATCTCAATATTTATTTATATTAAATGGTCACTTCATAATTTTTTTTTTTTTTTTTTTTTTTTTTATAAAATTTTCTTACCATTTAATATGACATGGTATTTGTTCTGTATTTTTTTTTTCTATTGCAGTTTCTGCTTGGATCATTAGTGCGTCGTGATTTTTTTTTTCAGCCACTTTCTACTATTAAACGATTACTATTAAAGGTGATGAAATGTATTAAACATCTTGAATGTGTGCAATAAATGAAGCACACTGATCAGCTTTTCTGAGTTTTGTTTAGAAATTACCCTGATTGCAGAAACAGGAATTTCCTTCTAACGTAGTTAAGTATGGTAAATAGTAAACCACCTAGGCAAACCCTTTAAGTTTCTCCAAATTCCCCCATTGCTTAAAATGGAAAGGAACCTGTTAAAAAAAATTGTTAATTGCATGATGACATTTCTCACCTATTCCATGTTTCAGTAACGGTCAATGATCATGAGAAAGCGCCTTTTGGATCTAAATTAACTGCACATTTTACGAAGGCTAATTTCTTTGTTGATCTTGGAATTTGGAATTAACAACAAACAACAAAAATATGGTTTAAAGAGAGTATTGACAATGTCCTGAGATATCGCCTCAGCTAATATACAAGAAAGTGGGCATTATACAAGGGCTGTAACCTGTTCAGTCATGTACAATACACGCAGGGTACAGATGCATAATATTCCCATATATTGATTTTACAGCACAGCAAATCTAATTATAGAATCTATTTTGCAGCCTAAAGGGGATGAATCCAACAGAAATGATGTTCAGTTTGCGTGTAGAAACGCATGGATTAGATGATGTTCCTGGAGCCTTTCTCTGTCAGTGAACCAATAACCAGCAGAGTAGACACTGGCACGTATGTGGTGAATAAGAAAATGTCAAATATGAAAATGTAACCACAATGCATTTCAAAGAAGGGAGTAAGCCCGGGGTGAAATACATGGAGTTGGAGCTGATCAGATAAAGTATTTGCAGTGAAATGAATGTAATTGCTGAAAAGGTGTTTGAGTTAAGTCTCGTGTTTCTACAAACATTATTATTTTATTTTTTTTTTACAGTAGAAGCTCTTCTTATTAGGTATTATTTTGATAATGTACTTTTATTTCAAACAAACAGCTCACAAGCTGTAAAATAAATTACCCGTTTACAAAATGAAGCCATTGCATGATAGTACACAATTTTAGGGTTCGGGTTAAACAGAGAGTGGTGAGTGTGGAATGAGTTTCCAAGCCATGTTGTTGAAATTACAGTATAAAATACAAGCAAATAATCAAATGATTTTCAACACAAAATAAAGGAGTAGTGGTAATGCTGCTAGTGCTAGTAAGAGCTACAAAATAGATTTCTAAGCCAGTTGGAGCTCCTTAAAGTGGGATTTAGTCAGCTAAAACTACAGGGCACGTCCTTTCAAAACAAATTAATGTTTTAAAGACTTTAAGCACATTGGGACAAAGTTGGGTGAACTTAAAGATCAGATAACTTTAGATTCTATAAACTTTAGTATTAGTAAAGATAATACAAACTAACGTTAATTATACAAAGGTTTGTGGCAATTTAATGAAGTCTTTTAAATACATTTTGTGTACTAATTTTCACCCAACTGAAATTATATCCCAACTTACTAAAGTATTTAAAACGTTTAGGTTTGTGAAACATGAAAACTGTTCAGTTCATCTAATTTAAATACCGTCCCCAAATTTCAGTTTCAGACAAACAACCTAAGTTTTTCATCTTTGACTATGGTTTGACTAAAGTTTTCACTCTAGTTTTATACTTGAATTAAACTTTCTTTCTTTTTTTTTGTTACTACAACTTATATACTGCAAACTACTTGTGTTTTTCTCAGCAGCAGTAGTACTTACAAGTAGGTCCTACACGTGACGCAATAAGTTCAAATGATTTTAGAGAGAGAGAGAAGAAAAAATGATTGTGTAAGTTTATTTGTCTTACTATTTGTCATGTGATCAAACCATTACTATAAGAGGAAGCTCACATCAAAAACTATTGTGAAGACTTCAAAAGCCGCTGATTAATGACATCTGTAACATATAATTATACCAGTTATTAGTGTTAATGCCTTCTACGAAAACAGTAGCTGACAAGCTTTAGGCACTGTTTTACTTTGAAGTGTGCCAACAAAATATTGAAAACAGCAGTACTGGGCCTGCCAGCCAAGCTTCAGTGGACTGCTAGCCAGCAACTCTAGGGTTTTATCAAATTTTCATATCTCAGTGAGATTTTCAAGACTTAGTTAAACAGACCGAACAACTGTTTATTTAGTTTCTGTAGAAACCATGTCTGTAAACAACAAGGCCTAATCTGTTGTCAGAGACACCCCTTAATATTTCATGTCTAAATCTTTAGACATGCTCAGTTCATGGGTTTTTTATTTTAAAGCTACCTGCCCAGACTTGGCTGAAAAAAATCTGGCGACCCACAACACGCAAAAAGGGAGGTACCTAAGAAAATTATACTGTTAAAAATAGAAAAGTCTTGCAGCAACTTTGAGGCTAAACAGTAGCAGTGTGTTATCATCAGTAAATCAAAATGAAAGTTAAGTCAAAGTGACAGATCACTAAATGACGCTGTCTCTTTTATAAAGAAACGTAGGCTGATCTAGCCTATGTTAGATATATCTAAGGAAGTCAAGCTACTTGTTCTTTATATTATCTTTAATTCTTAGTTTTCAGCCATATTGGACTCTGTGACAGGAAATGGCTGAGCAGTGACGTCAGGCCAGAAGCCGGAAGAATAACAAACAGGCAAAGTATTACAGGCAAAAAGACGTGTGGTGCGCCGTTTTTTTTTGGCAAAAAAAGAAATAAAAGGTTTTAATAAAAACTGCTAACAGCACAGAAAATAAATATTCAAACAAAAACAAGTCACAAATACAAATAATCAACTAAATTTAAATTCAGGCTGGGCAAGTGCCTTCACTGTTCCTTAGTTTTGTTTTTAAATTTCTTTCCTCTCATTCTCCCGTTCCACCTCTGAACACACACACGAGCAGGGAAAACTGCAGGGTTTTTATACAGATGCCCATCTCCCGATTAGCAACAAATGAATCACTTAATTCATTTGGGAAATGGCCACCTTCTGCACAGGTTTTAAATGTGGATGGGGCTTCCCATCCACGCTGCAAAACACATACAAAAACAATAATAAAACACATGGCGCTTCGTTGTCATATACAAATACAACTATAAATAAATCATAATAAACAGACCACACGGCTTTCGTCAAAGTCATCATTTTATATTATAGATATATATATATATATATTATATATATATTATATATATATTATATGTTATTTATAAAATAAAATAAACACAAAATAACAACCGGGCAGAGGGGGAGACCCCATTCTAAAAACTAACGAAACAGGGCTGCTCGCCAATGTATACGGAATCTGACCCGTCCCCTGTGCAACGCACACAGGCCGCAACGGAAGCACACGGCCACCTCCCCCCTCAGTCTCAAAGTCCCAGAAGAGGGGTCTGGAATAATCCATGGGGGTAGTTCTCCTCCCCCCATGTCTTCCTGGCTAGAAGCTCCCTCTTCTGGGGCTTCCCCCACACACTGTCTGGCAGCAAAAATGCTGCTAGGGGAGAGGGTCTCCAGAACACCCCCCCCCCCCCCCCCCCCCCCCCCCTTCTTCATGGCCGGCACCTCCACTTTGCAGGGCTCCGGCCACAGCACTGCCGCAAAAGTGCATCTCAGGGAGTTGGTCTCATGACCTCTCACCCCTTCTTTTTAGTCGGCAACCCCCTTTTCTGAGGTGCCAGCCCCGGTGCTTTCTGCAGTCCTGCAGGATTAGCAGCGGACCCGGGCGAAGCAAGACCGGCAGCGACCCCGAGGGATGCAAGCCAGGCAACAGCCCCAGGCGACGCAAGCCAGGCAGCCCCAGGTGAAGCAGAGCCGGCAGTGACTCCAGGCGATGCGGAGCCCTCAGTGACTCCAAGCGAAGCGGGACCCTCAGCGACTCCAGGCAAAGCTGGACTGTCAGCAACCCTAGGGGATAAAAAGGAGACACAGGCAGCCCCAGACGATGCAGAGCACCAGGCAGCACCAGGCAGCACCAGGCGATGCGACGCAACAGGCAGCCCCAGACGATGTAGAGTAACAGGCAGCCCCAGGCGATGCGGAGCAAGAGGCAGCCCCAGGCGATGCGGTGCAACAGGCAGCCCCAGACGATGTAGAGTAACAGGCAGACCCAGGCGATGCGGAGCAAGAGGCAGCCCCAGGCGATGTGGCGCAACAGGCAGCCCCAGACGATGTGGAGCAACAGGCAGCCCCAGGCGATGCGGAGCAACAGGCAGCCCCAGGCGATGCGGAGCAACAGGCAGCCCGAGGAGATGCGGAGCAACAGGCAGCCCCAGGCAATGTGGGTGTGGCATCCCTGAGCGGTGCAAGGCAGGCATCCTCTTCTCCAGGTGGTGATGGTGGGTGAGACCAGCAGGAATCCTCCCTCTGCTGGTGGGGCTGGAGGCAGGATAGCTTCTGCTCCAGGTCTCTTCCTCTTGCTGGCGGACATGGGACCAGCAGACTCTCTCTCTCTGTTGGTAGGAGAGAAGCCAGCAGGCATGCACCCTCTACTGGCGGAGGCAGAGGCAGTTCCTGCTCTTCTCCTCGTGTTGGGATTGATTGTTGTGGAGGTGATGGGAATGAAGATGGTTAAGGTGGCAGGGGCTCCTCCGTTTCTGGCTGCAGTTGGGGAACCAACAAGCATGCTCCCTCTGCTGGTGGAGGTGGGAGTTGCAAGTAGTCCTCCCACGGTGGTGGAGGGGCCACCACCAGGTATACACCCTCTGCTTGTGGAGGTGGAAGGGGTAAGTTGTCCCCCCACGCAGATGGAGGTAGAACCAACTGGTATTCTTCCTCTGCTGGTGGAGGTGGGAGTAGCAGGCCTTCCTCCCACGGTGTTGGAGGTGGAACCAGCAGTTCAGATGGACGTTCAGCCTTCCTCCTCTTGGGCTGTGGACGCACCGACTCCCCCCTCTTGGGCTGTGGATGTTTGGGCTTCTCTCACTCAGGTACAGGACATTCGGGATCCTCCCATTCAGATGCAGGATGTTCGGGCTCCTTCCACTCAGGCGCAGGACGTTTGAGCTCTTCCCACTCAGGCGCAGGACGTTCGGGCTCCTCCCACTCAGACTCAGGACATTCATCTCAGGCTGTAGTGTGGGTGGACGCAGCAGGTGTTCCTCTGGTGGGAGGGGGCAGTTTGCTGGGAAATGCCCCCACTCCCCACAGATGCAGCAGCAATACTGTACTCCCATTCTATGGTGGAGGGCCTCCCAGCCAACCTCATCCTGTGGCTGTAGCCCTGGTTCAACCTCCTCTTCCTGAGATGGAGTGTGGTAGCAGTCAGACGACACATGGCTGACCTCGCCAACTTTAAAACACCACTTCACCGCCCTCAAGCATGTCAGGCAGACTTGCTGCAGCTATTGCTGCTGCTTCCACCAGCTCCTCCTTTTCCCTCTTCTTCCTCCCATCTTTTCTCCTCATCCTCACTCTAAAAAGTTATATACAAAAAAAAAAACTGAAAAAAAAACTGCAGTACTCTTATCCGGCCTGAGTCCAGGAGACACTGGTGATCCCGCTCCTGATACCACATGTTGCAGGAAATGGCTGAGCGGTGACGTCAGGCCAGAAGCAGGAAGAATAACAAACAGGCAAGGTACTACAGGCAAAAAGACACGTGATGTGCCGTTTTTATTAGACAAAAAAATAAATAAAAGGTTTTAACAAAAACTACTCACAGAGCACAGAAAATAAATATTCAAACAAAAACAAGTCACGAACACAAATAATCAACTAAACTTAAGGTCTGGCTGGGCAAGTGCCTTCACTGTTCCTTAGTTTCGTTTTTAAATTTCTTTCCTCTCGTTTTTCCGTTCCACCTCTGAACACAAAATAACACAGGCACGGAGGGGGAGACCCCGTTCTAAAAATAACTGAACAGGGATACTCGCCCTGTTACAGACCCTATTTTAAACATTTTAGATGTTACAATATTTACAAAACAAAATGTCTGAGAAACCCATTGTTTCATGGGGGCCATAGTGGTCATTTCTATACTCATTAAAACATATACCTTGCTCCGAGAAAGTCACTATATGTTGGTGACGGGTCCCCGAGTGGCTCATCCATTTAAGGCGCTGCTGCATGGAGTGCTGGATGAGTCATACAGCTTGAACGGTGCTATTCTGCATCCAGGCTGTCCAAAGAGGCTGATTTTTTTCTGGGAACCCCGAGCGGGGCGTCACATTGGCTTTGACACTCTCCGGGGTGGGGGATGGGAAACTGGCAGGGACTTATTCTCCTCATCGCGCAGCAGCAAACCCTACTGGCCAGACACAGAGAATATTCAGAGTGGACAAGAAGCTGATCTCTGTCTTCTGGAATCGGTAGCCTGTCCACTTATGTTCTGGATTGCTGATCTTAAAAGCAATTGTGGCTTTAGGCTTCTGAGATTGGAGGATGCTCATACGGCCTCAGAACATCTGTGCTGTGTGGTGACTCACTGTGATGAGTAGAAAAAACATAATTGGACAAATAATAATTGGTCACTCTAAATTTATATATATATATATATATATATATATATATATATATATATATATATATATATATATATATATATCTGTGCGCTGGTGACTTTATTTAACAAGCAGATAAACAGATAAAAAAATGATTCTGCAAATTCAGATTCTTTAACATGTTTGAGCTTTTAATCATTTGTACTGTACCAGTCGTGTCTAGAGAATTAACAACCTGCGCAAATTAGATTGTATTTTAGTTCCCAATGGCATATAATGAAATGGCTTACACAATGAAATGTACTCACAGTGGCACAACAATATCTACAGAAAATTGAAAACAATAACATTGCAAACGACTGTTAAATATAACACAGGAAATATGACATCATCCTGTGTTACCAAGCCAAGTTAAATATGACATCATCCTGTGTTACCAAGCCAAATTTCTACATGTTGAGGGAGAAGTAAAGGTACCAAACTTGGATAACTTGGCGCTTACAGTGGTGACTGAGTTTTGAGGTTTTTGCGTGCCTTTAACATTAGTCATTGCATGTATAACGAAGAATGGAGTGTGTACGCACAATTAGCACACACATGCTCTGAAATATGTTTCTTCACAAATATGGCACATCATAGAAAACAAGTCTAGACAAGCAAGATTTGATTTACTTTATAACTAATAAAGTAATTTCAGTTGAATTTATGGATTTCTAAAGGATTATTAATAATAAATCATTTTAATACTTAAAGGCTGATTTGAATTCCATGGGGTACAACAAGTTGCCGTGACATTTTGTCGTGACAGTGTCACCTTGTAAGTCACCTTGGATAAAGGTGTCTGCCAAATAACTAATAATAATAATAATAATAATAATAATAAATAATATAATAATAATAAATAATAAATAATAATAATAATAATAATAATAATAATAATAATAATAATAATAATAATAATAATAATGAATACTATAACATGTATGAATTGAAGAATTTCTCAAAATTGGAATCCATCTTTTCTAGTGTATTTGTCATCATCCCATGCATGGAACACTACAGCGAAACTCAACTATTAAAACAAAAAATCTTATCACAGTAATTTCAGCATCTCATTATTATTTTTGTCATTTATAAAAGTGTTTTTTGTTTGCCAGACATACTGTATTACGAATATCTTTACATATTGAGAAATTCCACATCATATGCTATGTGAAAATAAAATATGCCATAGATTCTGGAATATTGGTGTGTGTGTTTTTTTTTTCTTCTTTTAATTGTATTCAGTGATAATAAAAACACATGTGTCAGTGACACAGTTGTATAGATAACATTAGAGCTGCCAGTAACATTTGTACTCTCAATTTCCTTTGTCTTCTGAAAATATTTTGTTTATTCATTTATTGTCCACAATTATTTTATCCCTGTTTTTTCTCCCCAATTTACAATGTTCAATTATGTTTCCCTTCTTTCAGAGGGTTCAAGCCTGTATTGTTCAACCTTAACCCTTAACATTTAAGGTACAAGGGACATCTATGTCCCTCAAATACAAATTATGGTAACTTTCTTATTTTTGCAATGAGGTACACAAAACAGGGTTTAAAATATACTGACAGGTTGGATCTGCTCATCCTAATTGTCAGTTTCCTCATTAAACTTGAGTCATTCTCAAATGTATTTTTAGAAGAAAATGTTTGAACAGCCACTCAATTCCTTGTGTACTTTAAGGGTGTAGGGTTAGAAATGAGCTAAAAAGGCTTAATATTATTGATGAAACTGAATTTAACAGACATAAGTCATCTTCATAGTAAAAGATTTTGGGCCCGATTATCCACTGTGGGCAAATTGCCCATGCAATACATTTACTTGGTGAGGGCAATTTGCCAGTGATTTGCCCAGGCGAAGTGAAGCTGGTGACGACCCCAGATGAAGCGGAGCTGGCAACGACCCCAGACGAAGTGGAGCTAGCGACGACCCCAGGAGAAGCGGAGCTGGCGACGACCCCAGATGAAGCGGAGCTGACGACTGGATACTGCAGCGTACTGCAGTGGAAAACACGCTGCAGAGCAGTGTCAAAATAACAACAATAAAATAAAAGATTTCAACAAAAATAAACGCTCACAGAGCACAGAAAATAAATATTTAAAGCAAAACAAATCTCGTACACTAAAACCTAGGTCAGGCCGAGCAGATTGCTTTCACTGATCTTGTGTTTTATTTTTTAGTTCCACTTTCATCTCTCCTCTCGCTCTCCCGTTCCTCCTCTGAACAGTCACCTTGAGCAGGGAAAACTGCAGGGTTTTATGCAGGTGACCATCTCCCGATTATTTATTAGTATAATAAATAATAAATCATAATACAAAAGTACAAAATAAAACAGGGGCAGAGGGGGAGACCCTGTTCTAAAAATAAATAAATAACTGTACGGAGATCCTCTCCCTGTTACAATGACACAAAGACATTGAACTGCACAGAAGCAGAAGTGAAGAAAGCCATACGGCAGACATTAAGCAATGAAGAGGGGTCACAGTACTTAGTAAACAGTACACAGTACACAGTACACTAGTACTTAGTCACAGTACACAGTAGTAAAATTTTATTACCCGACTCCTAAATTGAGGGTTTGTCATTTTTCGTTTTTTCCTGTGTGTGTGTGTGTGTGTGTGTGTGTGTGTGTGTGTGTGTATATATATATATATATATATATATATATATATATATATATATATATATATATATATATATATTTGATGAGTCAAAGGGGTTTCGGTCTGTGATTCAGCCTCCCGACAGTAGAAGGCATCAAACCAACTCGGGAGTTCCCTTACCAAGATCTCTTGACCATGGTGAAAGTCATCTTTTTGAGGGGCGGCACCTTGGTGAGGGGCGGAAGTACGAGTATGTAAATTCCAGCCATTGGAGTCAAGTGAAGGATAAGGACACTTGTCGGTTGGGGATTGGTGTTCCACTGACTATAGAGGCAGGACGGTGCATACTAAAGGAAACGTACTACTGTGTTCGGGGTTGGTCCGAAGGGAAATAGACGGAGTTTAGGGCGGAGGGAGAAATCACAATTGAGTAGCTGGGTTTTTGAAAAACTGGTGACTAACATTTTTTTTGTCTTTTTTTTGTTTATGTCCGGATACGCTGGGAAGACGAATAAAGATGAGTTTTTCACTACCTGTTTTGGATTTTACCCCAGCACTCCCTCCCTCACGCCATTTTGTTTTCTTTTATTATTATTTATTTATTTATTTTTTGTTGTGTATAGAAAATAAAAATAAATTATTTTATTTCTGTACACATAAATTACTGTCTGGACATTCCATTTAATACACTCTCGCCTCACATATATATATATATATATATATATATATATATATATATATATATATATATATATATATATACACACACAATGCCTATAGGAAGTATTCATCCCCATCCAGTGTCACTTTGGTTGTGTGCTTGGGATCATTGTCCTGCTGAAAGGTGAATCTTCGTCCCAGTCATAGGTCTTTTGCAGACTGAAGCAGGTTGTACTTTATTTAGCTCCATCCATTTTGCCCTTTACCCTGACAAGTTTCTCAGTCCCTGCCAATGAAAAGCATCCCCATAGCATGATGCTGCCACCACCATGCTTCACAGTAGGGATGGTGTTACCTGGGTGATGTGCTGTGTTGGGTTTTTGTTTCATGGGACCACAGAATCTTTTGCCACATCTTTTCAAAGTCTCCCACATACCTTTTTGCAAATTCCAAGCAGGATTTTTCATAAATGACTTCCTTTTTGCCACTCTTCCATACAGGCCAGATTTGTGGAGTACCTCAGCTATTGTTGACACATGGGCAGTTAATCCCATCTCAGCTTCTCCGATCAATGCCCTTCTTACCTGGATGCTCTGGTTGGGAGGATGGTCTGCTCTAAGTAGATTCTGGGTCATGCCATATACCTTCCACTTCTTAATGATCTACTTGACTGTGCTCCAAGTGATATTCAATGTCTTTGAAATCTTTTTATACCCCTCCCCTGATCTGTGCCTTTCCACAACTTTATCCCAGAGTTGTTTTTTAAGCTCCTTGGTCTTCATGGTAGTATCTTTGCTTTGAATGCAGTACCCAACTGTGGGACCTTACAGAGACAGGTGTATTTAATCTGAAATCATGTGAACCACTTTTATTGCATACAGATGGACTCAATTTAACTTATTGTGTGAATTCTGAAGGCAATTGTTTTTACCTGATCTTATTTAAGAATCTCATAGCAAAGGGGTTGAATACTTACTATAGGCATTGTGTGTGTATATATATATATATATATATATATATATATATATATATATATATATATATATATATATATATATATATATATATGAGTTTATTTGAGATGTTTTTTTCTATTGTTTCATACAAAATGGAGCATTGTGTCCAGTGCCTCCTGACTATAATTCCTGCCAAACTAAATAAATCAAATAATTCAGTGGATTAGGGTTTTCTCAGACATGAACACAGTTTTGTTTGATCACTTTTGATGGTAAGTTACTTTATCTTACCTTTAAGTTACTTAGCTGTATGTCTACTATATATTACTCTTGCTCCCTCTTTGTTATTTTAAAATGTTTAGCAGATAATAGGCTGCTTGTTCCAGGAGAGTAGCTCCAATCCTGAACAAGCTGGGATGTTTGCAATAAACTGTTTGAGAACACAATGTGTTTCTGGGTTTATTGAGCTAGCTGAACCAATGAGGGTTTACCCCAGTAGACCATTACAAGCAGCAGTGCCTAATCAAATGGAGAAGAATAGCAAGCAGCTAAAAAATACTTTTTCAATAATAAGACCAGTTTCCTACTACAGAGATCCCACATATCCCACAATTATTATAATGACTTAAATGAGATAATAAGTACCAGTGTAGTGAAGAGATAGCAATAGCTAACTATTTTAAACACAGGTAATGAATATTCCTGATTGGTAAGAAAACTATGTGATGCCATAGTTTCTGCTTTACATTTCTGTAAAACACCCATTTAAAAGATAGTAAAAGATACACGTTTTTTATTATTTCTCTTTAGAGTGGAAGAGAAGATTGCTGCTGTTTATAATATACACGTCTGGCATTTTCTGACACCACAATATGACTTGTTAGAATTTACTACTTCCTTTTCCCATAGCATAAACAAGGGTGCCAGTTTCTGACAAGGTGGAACATTTTGACATCTATAATTGCCAGAAATTGCTGCAGGTTTACATTAAATGGCATGGACTCCCTTAAATGCACCCTGGCATAAAAGACACCCGTTTCCACGGCTAGATAAACTGTTTGTTATAACTGTGGAAAATGCATGTCTTCTGGGGGTTCTTAGAAATGTAAAGTGTACTCTGTCCACTCCTCAGGTCACAGTGGACCTATTGTGGTGGTACACCTGTACACCTGCAACACTAAAAGCAGTCTCACTAGCAACACTGGAACACACATGTGCATATCTCAAAAGAAATCAAAATTAGGCAAGGTGCAAAATTTGGCACGATGGTGGTACTGTGAAATGTTTATCAACAGTAAAAAAGTATTATCAAAGATAATCACCTTTCTTTAATTGTAATGCATAGCTGATTCACATTTTGGAGATACATTGTAAGATGTTAACATTAATTGAATAGACCAACAGTTTTCTACTCGTAGCCTATTCCGGTATGAGTCGCTTCCACCCAGACCCGTGAAGACCTCTGTCTCTAAGTATAGAAGTAAATAACTTCAGATTATATTTTCATTGCTTTTTTATTTGCTGATTTAATGGGTCCTTCTCTATTCACTGGTTCTTATTTGAATAAATATTGTGCTTTTTCTTTTTTGATAATTCTGTGTTGAGGAATTATCAAAAAAGAGCGGACCTTTAGTTCTACTTGCCTGTAATAAGCATGTGTAATATAAGCTTGATCAGCCAAGTATCTTTTCATTTGTAAGCACCAGCGCCATCTAGTGCACAGCTGTGCATTGCCAGAAAAACAAAGCGAAACTTGAGCTACAGTGGAAAGTCACTAGATGGCGCTGGCTCTTAGTTCTAAAAAAGGCACTTCAGCTGATCTAGTCTACATTGCATGTCTCTGTCAGGTAACTCAAACTAAAGAGAAGTTCCCAAATAGCACCTTGTTATTTTAATCAATAAATACTTGGTAAACATTTCACCTAATCCCTGCATCAG
This sequence comes from Polyodon spathula, assembly GCF_017654505.1. Taxonomy (NCBI): domain Eukaryota; kingdom Metazoa; phylum Chordata; class Actinopteri; order Acipenseriformes; family Polyodontidae; genus Polyodon; species Polyodon spathula. The sequence goes on along the minus strand of NC_054544.1, from coordinate 23,327,753 downwards.
TGCAGACCGACTACAACTGATAAAGTTGTTTCATTATAGTATATTTCTGGCCCCCCCATTGCAGGCACTACCACACAAGTGTGTACAACACATTTGCTAGATAACGATAGTTATACATTACTCTGAAACGTTCACATTTCACCAATGGGGAGGTTGTCAGACACCACACACCCCCTTTGAGTGACAGTGCTGCAATCCTTACAGCTGAGTTACTGTCAATGAGCTAAGAAACAGACTCCCCACAGTTTCCTGTGACCTCAGTGATAATGTACAGTGGAAGAAGGCAAAATGAGCTTTCAGCTGACGCGTGGTTTACTGTGAAACCTGTCGGGGCTTCCCCAAAAAGAATAGAGCCTTTCTATTAAAATGACAAAGCCTTAACTCTGACACACTACAGTGCACCAATCTCCAGTAATAATGGTGAAGATAAAGGAATGACAACCAAGGTGTTACATTCCATTTTTTATCATTTCCATTGTTGCCTGTGAAGACTTCCTGCTCCCTCAGATATAATAATAGCTGGTTGTGACATATTGTGTTCGGAAACTCTATGGTCAGACAATGGAAATTTGTGGTTGTGGTGCAGTATATCAATGTGCAACACAAATCTGGCTGTAAAATTTGCTTCCCTTATGACTACTGTACCCACAACTTATTTCTATCATAAATGTTTTTTTATGCTACATTTGTTTTGCCATTGCTAATACACCCCTGAAAGTGTATTTTTATTTAGCTAGACAGGTCATCGATTGATGTTAATTCAGTTAAGTAACACAACAAAAGTGTCAGGAAAGGTTAACTAGCTTCAAATTACAAACATCATAAAAATATAAGGGTTAGAACAATTTCTGTCCCCTTCTCTTTATGATGTTTGCAATTGTTCTTATTTATTATTTTTGCAAGTACTTGCAAATATTGTGTTGTTTTCTTTATACTTTGATAAGTCTGTATTAAGGTGCTCTTCAGTTTAAGTTACCTGCCATAGAGGTATGCAATGTAGGCTCGATCTGTCAAGGTGTCTTTAAATTATTAGGCACCAGCACCATCTAGCATATAGTACTTTAATTCAAGCAAATCAAAAGGAAACTTGATCCAAATTGGCAGATCACTAGATGGTGCTGACAATTTCCTCTATAGAGACTTATGCTAATCTAGCCTAGGTTGCATATATCTGTGATAGGCAAATTGAGCTGACACGAAGCTTCTGAACTCAAGTGAAAGCACCCTAACACGTGAGCAAAAAATAGTTATACAAGCACAACAGTTATTGCAATTAGAACCGGCTCCCTAGTGGCACATCCAGTAAAAGCACTTGTGTAGTACAGGATGCGCCCTATAGTCTGCCATCGCTGATTCGAGTCCAGGCTATTCCTTTGCCGACCAAGGATGGGAGATCCCAGGGGAGGTGCACAATTGACCAAGTGCAGTGTGTAAAAAAGCTAATGGCACACACTTCGGAGGACAGCGTGTGTTCATCTTCACCCCTCCCAAGTCAGCACATGGGTGGTAGCGGTGAGGTAGCCTAAAACAAAATAATTGGACATTACTAAATTGTGGAGAAAACAACAAAAAACGAATTGGCGACTACTACATTTAAAAAAAATAATATTTAAAAAAAATAATATTTAAAAAAAATGCAATGTGAAGATTCTTACTCTTTAGACAGTTTAGGCCCAGATTAAATCAAACGTATAGCATTGTAAAGTATATCAGTGGCAGTGTGATACATTTTTATTTAATTCAAGCCCTACCCTGAATACGTAGTGATGTCTGAATAAGTTGAGTTAAATACTAGTACAACTATCTTGCCGTCTAAAAAGATTTTGGTGCCAATGTGACACAAGAGGCAAGCAAGCAGGATTGGGGGAACTGATACAAACAAGCCTTGCTTCTGGTTTCAGGAGGAGTGGGTCAGAGTTACAGACATGACTGGTTTACAAAAGCAATGTAACACCTGACTGTGACACTCGCCTTCAGGGATGTTTCGGATCTGATCATCAAAACCCCATTGAAGTGTCAGCTTGGGTGTGCCATGAGGATGTTTGTGGTTGGGGTAGTGCTTTTTACATGTTTAAACAACAGCAGTTGTGTGTCGTTGGAAACACAGCGAAGTACAGCAAGATGAATATGTCCTATAATAGCGCTGAGGTACCAGGTTTAAAACTGATATGGGGTTGTTAGTGTTTATTTTAAGTCATGAAGCAACTCTCAATAAATCCAAACGCCAGATAGATGAACATTCCATTGCATCTTATTTTGCCATAAGAATTCACTTTCAACTCTGTCACAGATGGAAACATGGCAATATTATTTACAGTTATTGCAGAGCTTGGTGGAAAAAACAATAAATACGTTTCTATTAGACAATTAAAGACATATTTCTTGTTAATGGTTAGTTTACTTTGTACATTTCAATAAGGCATTGTCAAAGCCAAATCAACTGCTTTAATTAAAATAGGTTTTCAGATGACTTTTGTTAACTGGAAAGTGAGTGGATAATGAAATAGAGATGGGTTTGTGGATCCCTGTTGATTTGAGTTATTCAAACCAATATGGATGTAATAACTGAACCTTAGAAATGACAGATGTCAGTCTGAGGAAGAATATAGTCCCTGCACCATGAATGGAAACCTTTGTGTGTGTATCTTACTTTAGAATTAATATTGTCAGTTTGCTTTGAGTTTATTTGTCCTGTAGCCCTGTTGCCGCTGGGATACTGCTATCTGACCCCACGCTGCCCCCTGCTGGGAGTCTGACTTGCCTTCATTTCCTGTTTTTCACTTTTCCTGTTTTTGGGAATACGAGAACCCTGATGTTGCTGGTCTATGTTGTTTATTAATGTATTTATTTGACAAATGTGCAGTGAGTAGATCATTTTAAATTTGCTGTTTAATAAACTAGGAAAAGTACTGCAACCTTTGGGTTGAAGCGGAATACCAGACAGTTACAGCATACGGGAATGCTGATTAAATAGAGTTGTCACTCCTTTACACAATGCTTTTCCATGGTTAATTCATGAACCATTAACACAGTCAACTCCCATTTACCATTGCTAGACCATGCTTAGTATACAGAATCACAGCCGGAACGTGGTTCAACGCACATCATTTTTACTGCTGTACAGAATTATCTAGTGTATACTGGGAGATTTAATCAGTTAAACTACAATCCCACAATTCACTGCAGGGCTGATGGAAACCCTAATTTCTAAGGAAACAAGCAATGCAAAATCTAAATGATTTTATATCAAAAAGATCAAAGGTAAAGTATTAGCAAATTAAATATAAGTGGTTTTAGTTAGTTTGATTATGATAGGTTACACTCGTTGTTATTGGTCAGTACTCAACGATTGTGTGAACAAGGGCAGCTAATGGTTGGCTTTGATTTGTGTTGAGTAATTAACACATTGTATTCAATTTTATCAATACCTAACAACTTAAAACTCATTAAAGGGACTTACTCAAAAAATATGAGTATCTGCACACCCCTAGTAATTATTAAAATAAAATTGAAAATTACAAAGCAGAGTTAGATAACAACATGTCCCTCGTTAATCCACCTGGATAATGCAGTTTATTTTGTGGGTATCATTCAGAGCCCATAGATCTCATTAATTTAGTTCAGTGTAGTCATTTGGGATGCATATAAACTATATAATAGCTCTACATGTGCCTTTCAAATGGAAAGTTTAATTAAAAGCTCTTTGTTAAGTACACATATACCCAGTAATTGATCTCATAACCCCTGGTGGAGATATATACACAGTGCAGTCAAAGCACTCACTAGTAAATTTTTATTTATTTATTTTTTTTAATTGTAGAGCCTCCAGCTCTTAGCAGCCTTGTTTGTCACATAGGATCTTGTTAAAACACTTGTCCACTTGTTATGCCAAGAAAGTAGTTTCTTAAACTACTTTAAGTATATATTTTTTCAATGTTATTGTAGGGAACAGCTAAAGAAGTACATCAGTGTGCTTTGAAATACATACAAGATATTTAATTTATTTTTGTGATCAAATTTGTATTTATTTTTTAATAAAGTATAAAAATACAGTTATAATACCGATACATATTTTTTCAAATTGTGTGCATGACTATTTACAGTAAAACATACAGTAAAATAGAAATAAAACGCAGTGATCTACCGTAGCATTTACACATTCCACTTTGACAATAAGATCACCAAGCACAGCAACTGTTGTCCACATTGAAAATAATGTATTTTATTTTGAGTCAATTTTTTCCCCTGCTCTACTCTGTAGAGTGATGCAAAACTTTTAGCCATAGCTGTATACACATCACATTAGTGCAATCAGTTATTAAAAAACTACTGATCTGGGTATTGTAGATGTTGTGTATGTGTCCACAACTGTAAACTAGAAATAAAACAATCTTTTTAACTAGGTATTTTTGCTGTGCAAGATACAAACTGGTTTTGACTCACTCAGAGTGACTGGCTGCTCTGACCTGATGGAGTGGATATCTGCTTGTGTTGTGTTTAAATGTATTGCTATTCTGAGGTATCGCCTGGCACGGTACTGTCACTGGTGGCGTATCCCGTTTTAGCAACTTTATCAACTAAGCAAATGAGACTAATGTGGACTACTTCAAAGGGCACATTTTCTGAACTTAATTACTGAGCTCAACTGCTCCTGCATGCAACTAATTTGTATCTTGCCAATTTTTTTCGAATAAAGACTGGTGAATTCCACAGATGTATTATTATTTATTTATTTACCTTTGCGCTTCCTGCTAAATAGTGTACATTATAAGCAAAGAGACAAAACATGTACTTCAAAATTAAACAGCCATACTGTAAATAGACTAATTAAAAATAAAAACTGCAGTTAAAGTACTTGTCATGCCAATAGCAAATAACTAGCTTGTTGCATAACTACTTCGTTAAGGAAATAAACACTGTTTGTACAAGAATGACTCATTACGGATTTTTTCATGTTATGTATGGTATGGAATATGCTGTATATAACATTGTACCATATTACAGTAAAAAAAAAAAAAAAAAACATAGATTTTTTCATCCACTACCCTATCAAATGACTTTATAAACAGTAGAATGCATAGTTAATTTCAGATGTCATCTCTCCATTGAATTCCTTTGCATAGTGATGCAGTTATTTATAATTTAAGTTACAGAACATGAACATGGTCAGTTTGACTGAATATATTTACTGCAGTGTTTTTTGGGGTATTTGAATATTTATCCCAGCACTGAATTGTTAGGTGCTTTGTTTAATTAAAACAAACAAACAAACAAACAAAAAAGACAAGAATCGTCAGAATCTCCCGAATCTTAGTAAGGGAAAAAAAACACACGCATATTGCGTTAAAGTAAAGCACATTTTGATGGAGTTTCCCTGTTTAGAATATGCAGGAAAAGGAAATGTGTGTCTCTCTTCTTTTAATCCACTTTTATGATATGTGATGGCCAGGCTGTTAGATCTCAGACCACTTCACCAGAGAACTGTTCTGACGAGACCGGTCTCAGATGGATTTTGTTCACTCTCTTTATTTAATCAATTTGAAAAACCAAAAATGAGAAATGCTTTATGGTGACAGTTGTCTGATGTTTGTAGATCTTCCCCGACAAGTATCACAGTAGTAGTTTGCAAAATTGTATTCGGCTCTCAATATATCAAAATGCTTCTATAATTTATAGAGATATGAAATTGATATTTTTAAAAATCCCTGTCCTTAATGAACCACCATGAAAATGTGCCTCAACTGCACAAACAGATACCTCTATTACAGTATTGTATGATATTTATTTACTTTTGTATTTCTTCTTGTGAAGATCTGAGAAACAACTCCCCAGCAGTCCTGAGTATAATCAGTCTCAGTCTGATCTGAAGGTGAGTCTGGACAATGAGATCAGTCTGTTTCACCAGTCTCAGTCTGATCTGAAGGTGAGTCTGGACAGTGAGATCAGTCTGTTTCATCAGTCTCAGTCTGATCTGAGGATTAGTCTGGACAGTGAGATCGGTCTGTTTCACCAGTCTCAGTCTGATCTGAGGATTAGTCTGGACAGTGAGATTGTCTGTTTAACCAGCCACTCTGGTAGTGAGATTGTCTGTTTCACCAGTCTCAGTCTGATCTGAGGGTGAGTCTGGACAGTGAGATCAGTCTGTTTAACCAGTCACTCGGTTCTGTGTATTAGTCTGGACAGTGAGAATGTCTGTTTAACTAGTCTCAGTCCGATCTGAGGGTGAGTCTGGACAATCAGATCAGTCTGTTTAACCAGTCACTCTGATCTGAGGATTAGTCTCGACAGTCAGATCAGATTGGAGTCAGTCTTGGCTTGTTTTTTTAACCTAGTCTGAACACAGCTTTAATGTCCAAATCTTAAATCTTGCTTAGTCACTCTGTGTGCAATTTAAACTGCTATTCTCCATGTGTATTGGCAGCTATACTGTAACCCCTGTATAAAACACAGATCCTACCTCACTGTGCAAGACTGTCATTATTTTGTCATGCATAATAAAAACTGTAAACGTTTTTAAAGAAGCCAGAAACAGTTTAGATCAGCTTTATTATTATAAAACTGTATTTTTTAACATTTAAACTTTTTTTTTTTTTTTTAAACCTTTAAGTTTTTCTTGCTTGTTTTTCAGGTGAAATATATGTACAGCATATGTGCAAAAACAACTCATCCCACAAATTACACAGAAAACAATAAAAAAATAGTATAGATAAAAGTCTGGGTACCCAAGTAAAGTTTACTTCTGATATTGACATTTTGTGCAATTTTTGTGACTTTTACAGCATGAAAAAAGACCAAATCGTAGTTTTTTATTATTATTTTTAAAATGTATCAAATCATAAATGTAGGAAAATATGTAACAGGTTAAAACAGAAAATGTGAAAATCAGACCATAGATTTATTATATTCAGGCTGAACAGTAACAACTGTGAACTGATTATAAAAGTTTAAATGTGAAAACTGTGGGTCTTTATTTAATCCTATTGCCTGTAACACAGAAAGGAAATAGAAGCATTAGCATCTACTGTACTGTACATCCAAATCCAGATTAACTAGACTTTGTTGTCTTTTCAGAGGCCTTAGCTGGGTGAACTGGCTGGATTTTAAAATGGGTTCTAGTTCTTAACTGGCACATGACATCAAATAAAAACTCAGGGCCAGTTCCTGCTATTAATATGACAGTTCTGAAATATGATATGTTCATAAGAATTATACAAGTCACGTCTGATGGCAATGTGTCTATTGTTGATGAGATTAGCAGCCCAGAGCAGCCACAAGAATCGTGAGTGTATTGATTTATGAGGAATTTCACTTGACTAAGGCGGCCTTTTTACTTCTTTTAAACTTTTTTTTTTTCCAACAAGGCCCTCATTTCTCTACAACTGTTTTCCCTGCACCCTTAAAAACCCCTAATGATGTTTTTTTTTAAATTTTTTTTTTAATTTTTGCATTTCACATGAGTACAGTAGCAAATGGGAATCGTTCAGAAAGTTAACAGACGTGATTTGCTTGATAGTGTAATAGTTGGTCGTATGTCTATTTTCAGTCCTGTTCAGTAAATGGGATTTCTGTGGCTAAAAAGAGTAAGAGACTACACTTCAAATAAACCTTAAGAAAAGTGAATCCCGCCATACTATATTAAATACTTTCCATTTTACCCAATGCACTCCCAAATGAAGCAAAATTATGATGCTATGAAATGTATTTTATATGTATGTGTATATATATTATATATATATATATATATATATATATATATATATATATATATATATATATATATATATTTATATTCATTTAAAATAATGATTTATAGAATGTCATTGAATACAGTTTTGTTTTGATATGTACATTGTTAGACCTTACAACATATATTTGGTCAATCAAAGGTTAGCAATTGTGTTACCTGTAGTTTTTACTGGAACAAAGTAAAGAGCTGTCACATATTTATTTATTTATTTATTTATTTAAACCAATTAATTAATATGAACATGACATACTTTTTAAGGCTGATGAACAGAGCTGGACAGTACACATTTAAACGTGGGCCTAGATAACAACTAGAATTCAAGAACATGTATCTTTAGGCTCCTTAAGGGGGGAGGGGTTCGGTCTGGTCTACCTGTGCAGTTTTTACTTTTTTTATCTCAGCCTTAGTCTATCATGAATCCCGCATGCCTGTGTGGGTTCATGCTACCAGTTTGTATAAGAAGTACAGTTCATCTATGAGACCGGAGGAGGGAGTTGCGTGATCAGTTAACTGCGCACTCCCTCTCGCTTTCGTTCCACCTTAAAAAGCACTGTTATGTACAATGTACTATTTCCTGAATGGGAGGCGCAGAATAGGCGCACCAATACTGTACCTGTTTGGAGCTCGGTACTGTTACAGTACTCCGGATTGGTCTGAGCAAAGTGAAAACAGCACCAAAGAACACAAGGAAACTTTGTTTGGGGGCAGTATAGAGTGACAGCTTTACAAAAAAAAAAAAAAAAAAAAAAAAAAAAAACTGAAAAGAAGAAGGGAAATTTGTTCTGATCACGCCATTACTATTCACTGTGTAACAGGAAGCTTTTCCCGAATCCTTTTCAAGGGTTCTTTGGGTTTCTGGGTGTCTCGGATCGTTCTTCATTTGTTTTAGCATTCGCATTTGCCAGTTCCGCTGAGGTGGTTGAATGTCGACTAAATGCATTGTCTGGGGATTTTACTTGTCTGTTTGTTTGATCGCATTTCTTTGAAAATTGCATGCAGTGAAAAGAAACTTCACTAGCTACACTAACTTGACAGAAGAGTATGTTGGCCACCGGAGGGATCTACGCTGTCAAAAAACGAAAGAAGCCGATACAGAAAATGTAAGATGTCTATATAATAATACGTTAATGTTTTAAGGTGTGTTGTGTATATGATTTGCTTACATAAGCGCATGCTTTCTGTATTGCTTAAGCAATCACAGAAACCACCAACATAAAAAAAAAAAAAAAAAAAAAAAAAAAACCTTTAGGTGATTTTTTATAATTTGTACGTTTTAATAATTATGCTTTTAAATCGTTTTCAACAACTAAAACCTGGTCAATCCATATATAAACCGATGTTTTAATAAAGGGCAGCATGATGTTTAATGAATATAAAACATGAACTGTGTTGATACGGTTATGAAATGCGTTGTTGTAAGGTCATTTTCAGTATTTGAGTAGGAAATGCATTCCATACAGTTTGGCTGCGTAGTAGGACCTATACATTTTTTTTCTAATGTCAATTTACTAAATGTGGTGTTAACAATACAACATCTAGAACCATAAATTTGGAAAACATACATCTTACTCAAAAACTTTTAAAACCTTAACAGTATAGTTAAAATGTATTTGTAAAAAATGTAAAAGACGAAGGTGTTACTTAGACTCAGTCAGTCTATAAAAAGTCACTACCGTGTTGTATGTGATCACAAAGACCCAACAACTAAAACTAATACATCTTTCCAAACGTGTTACGTTACTGTAAGTGTTAACTGGCACATTTGCTTTTACCTGTAGTTATAAATAATCGGTCACAGTGAACTAGTATTTTGACATAATAGTTACTTTTAAATTATTTTCATGCTTCGGTATTGATTTCAATTTTTATTCTGCCAACAAATTGCTTGCATTTCTTGTAATGAACAAAATCAGTATTTGAATGGTGCTGGCAGGACGAAAGAAACCAGTGCTCTCGAAAGTTGCTTTTAAAACGTTGCTAAAAACTGGTTGGCATTTTTTTTTAAATGTAATGTCAAGTGTTTCTAGTCGTCGAGGAATATTGTAAGGACCTATAGGGTAAAAGCATGTTGGCGTCTTTTAATTTCTAGTAGGGTCACCTTAAGAAGCAGATACTGTAGTTTTGGTTTGGCATGGAAATAGTACGCTTGCATTAATCAAGTTGAGAGCTGGAGCTGTTCTCACGCGATGCATACTGAGGGCGAGAGGCGGGGGTGCGGGCTTGAAGTTGAAGTGTGTTTTTGTAATCTGATACACGGTTTCTTGTCATATTAGAACAAGCTTTTTTTTTTTTTTTTTTTTTTTTTTGAATTTTTTCATCTTGCACCGCTTGGCGTTTAATAAAATACACGACATATATAGTCGAATCTGTGTTTTTAGTTATTTTAGAACGTTATTACCGCATTTTGAAACGCAGAATAATATCCTCCAGCACGTGAATAATTTAGTTGTACTGACACATTTTTTCCTGTTTTACAAGAGTATTCAAATTCTAACTTTTGGGTTTTCCAGACTAGCGACGCGAAAAGGGCTTTTGCTATTACTGTTGCGTTTGCAAATTTTGTGTCAAATGCAGATTAAGTTTTATTTTGCAGGGGGACTAAATCACTCTAAATAATTTCCTTTTCTGGTATCAGTTGAATAGGTACTGTCCAGTAAAGCGTTTAAATATGCATATTGTTTACTGGTATTTAAGAAGGCTGTTACCTCCTAAATCCAAATTACTGTTACAGTTTCCTGCAATGAGTTTGTCAGTCTAACTTATTTTTCACTTCTTTGGCTGTAACAAATGTTCTGTATGGTAAGTGCTGATACCAAGATGGTTGCGGGTTAGTGCTTGAGTGGCCAGTAAGCGCCAAAAAAGAATGAAGCTTGGGTGTCTTCAGCTAAAGCTACCATGGCTAATGTAAACAAACTGGTAAGCCAACCAAGCCTGGTTTCAAATCAGTGCAAAGAAGGTTGAACTATGGGGAGAAATGTAGTAAGAAAAATACACAATCCTCTTGGCTTGAAGACTGTTCACTTAGGCAAAAAAAATAAATAAATAAAAGTTTAAAGAGAAAAAACTACGTAATTTGGTATTAAGAAACGACTTATGAAATATGTGTATAAATGACAGAAATCAGTTCAGAAAAGATTTCTAAAAACCTCAAAACCAGCAGATTTATGAGTCTCGCTCTTGTTAGCCATTGCTAATACCAAACACCTGAAGTCTGCCTTGTAGTAGCTAGGCTTATTATTCAATTGACAATTATTTAATTAGCACATTTCTGTTTTTGTGTTTTTTATTCAGTGCATAATTAAGCATATCTTTTTTATTTTCTTCAATTTAATTTTTTTTTTTTCAGAAGATAGTTAGCTATACTGGGAACAATTCCAATTTCAGAAGTCGTGTATATAAAGTTTCAATAAAACACTTTTTAAGTAGACACATACAATATTATGATTCATTTTCCTAAAACTGCACTACAACCATGGAAGGGATTGAGGACAAGTAAGAAACTGCAACCTTTAACTTAAGAAACCTTTAACTACATTACAGTAGTATAATATTGTAGTGATCTTGGTTCTCGCAAGCAGGAGCCTCAGACAGGGCGAGGCAATCTACACACAGGCGGAGGGCAGGTGCGAACCCGGGACTTCTCGCAGTAAAGCATAGTGCCGATACCGCTGTACAAAAGAGCCAGCTACATTGCAAGGAGCATATAGCCCTGCTGCTGCCTTTCCCCGTGCACGCTACAATATTAAAGGCCTTTGATAAGGATACCACACTGTTAGTGTCCTTTTCACAGGGATCTGTATACTGCCCCGTGTAACTGTTGGTTATTTGTTCCTCTTATCATTTCCAGACCTCACTTCTGTGAAAATCTGTCCTGCTCATTTCCCAGGCTCATTCTAATTCATAGCCAGTGAGCGAGCAAGGAAGCACTTACAGTAATTGCATTCATAGCCTAGAAGGCATTCAGTAAATAGAAGTGGAATTCTTAAAAGTAATCTCTATGGGCTATTGCATGAGGGTGGCCTGCTAGCTTGTAGGGTCTGCTACCCTGCAAGCAGGTGCTGCATCAGTGTACTTTATGTAGTACGTGGGGGCTTGAAATGGTCCCATTCACACATTTCCAGAGGTTTTTAATTTCATCCTGAGTGTGGTTCATTCAGAAGTATATTTCAAAGCATTGTCAAGTTGACATAACAGCAGACATATGTTGCTTGATATTTTAGCAGAAAACATTTCCTTTAGAATTTTCAGTGTTTTTTAAAAATATATTATTGAAGAAATGCCAAAAGCTCACTGTTGTACTTATGCAAAAAGAGATCTGATGAACACAGTCATAGGGAGAGCAGGGGTTGGTTACTGAGAGATTTGGCCATTGGTGTAGCAGTTGGAGCCCTCAGAAACAGGCAGCTGCAGATATACACTGCTTTGAATTAGTTTCAGGATGGTAGATTTTATGACCAAACGTTTTTCTGGCATGCCCTGGAGCACCTGCTTTGTGTCATCACTACATGAATTCAAATTAATTGAGAGCGTTGTAAAAAGCAGTGAGGGTGTAGAAAAGGTATCCATCATAGCAGTGACATTTGGTAGGTATAGTTGCCACATGATGAGCTCCATTTTGTCACAACATTCACTTTGACTCCCATAAGGTGATGTTCAATTAATTTAATAAATTGTGGATGCAGAGCACCCGCTATGGGTCACAGTGAAGAGTTTGCATTATAGTTTTCTATATTATGAGCACACACTCTGTACTGAACTTGTGTAACAACTCTATCAAGCATTTGCACTTTGCTGTTTACATTTTATTTTACAAAGTTAATTAACCGTGTATTACATGTATGGGTCTCAACAGCGCATCCTGTGCTCTTTCTGTGCCATTACCAAATTTGTCGTGTTTATCACATTGTCGTTGCCAGAAATTACTGTTTCTCTCGGATTTTAAAGGAGTTTGTGAGTTGGGGCTTTGCAAAGATGAATAGAGGATGTCACTGGCAATATAAACCACTTAAACCTCTCTGATAAGCTTTGGCTTAGTCCCAATGAATATACATAAATATTTTGACATCTGTAAAGTGCTATTTAAAGTTAAGTTATGGGCAAGCCACTTTTATATCCACAAATCGTTGGCTTAAAAAAGTCATCAGCTTTTAGGATTAAACCCTATTGAAATGTCTGAGCCGATGACATTAGGGCTGGGACCAAATCAAAACTTTGACAACCCGCTAATTGCAATTAACAAAACTGTATTTAATAGTGTTTTCTTTTTATGAATAGAAGAAATAAGATACTTACAAAAAAAAGAAAATGCTATTAAGTATAGTTTTGTTAAGCAATTAGTGGGTTGTCAAAGGTTTGATTTGGTCCCAGCCTAGGTCAGTATCAGTCAGTGTGCTACATGTCATTCCTCACACTGCTACCGAAATAATTCCATAAATCTGACCTGTCCTGCACTTCCATTATCTGCACACTGTAGGCCTTGCAGTTTTGACAGAAACACATGTTATAAGAAGCTTGTCTCTTCATTTTAAAATATGATTTCTTGTACAACATTAAGTTAAGAAAGGAAATCTGTTACACGTGCACTTCCTAAGTCTTTTCACCTCAGCAGTGTCATCTGGGCCACAGCATGTTACTGGCTGAAATCGTGTCAGTCATTTGAAGAAGTGGCTAGTTAGTTAGCGGCAGAAAATAAGATTTTGAAGTGGTGGGGGACAATTTCACCCTCCAGAGCAAATGATCAAGGAAGCACACATTTGATACCTGTAATGCAAATGGAAAGGCACAACAAATACGACTCATGGAATATTTTATTAGCTACAGTCACTTAAAACAGTAAGTCAGAATTCTGTTGATTCCAGGTTTATTTTCAACATGACCCAGACGCAGTCCATATAACCTGCAGAGTGGTGGTGTCAGGATGTGGGGTGCTAGTTGTGTTGCAAAGGGGTGCATTTATAGTACAGTGCTGTCATGCTAAATGGTCTGTACCACTTTAAAGTTATAATGAAGAAGGGGCTTGCAATAAATGTGATATGTTCATATAATTCATTTTTTGTTGTCCGCAAAAGTCCCCTACCGTTTAGCTCAATTGAGTGGACCTCATCGGCGTTACAGGGAAAAATGCTAGACACGTTTGGTAATGTCTCAGCTAAAGATAAAACTATAAAAAAAACTTGGTGAACTGGGGTGAACCAATACCAGACATACTCTGGCCCCAGACACTTTTATGAAACAGTGTCAATGTTTAGTAACAAAATGAATTGACACCCAGTAATAGACAGGAAATGGAAAATACCTGCCTTATGTTGCACACTCTTGACTGAACAATTTCGTATGGTTAACAAAAGGAACCTCTGACTTACTTTATGGAAAGTTTCTAGTCTGGTACAGCATTTAAAAAGCCTGTTACCTGTTTAGTATATTATTATATGTGTTATTATTATTATTATTATTATTATTATTATTATTATTATTATTATTATTATTAGTGTAAAGCGTATAGTGTATAGTGTAAACAGGCTGAGAGACAGTTTATGAGTTTCATAGTGATGTATTCAAAATTTTTTGTATGGAGGACTTTCATAGTAATTCGTATGGGTTTATGACAATAAGGATAGTTGTGGCTTATTTTGCCATACAGTTCTCCTGTCATGGTAATTGCTCTATCCCTTATTCTAACTCCAGAGTAACTACAGTGACTTTCATTTCTGTTATATTTGGCTCCCTGAGTAGCTCACCTGGTAAAGGCTCACACCATCTGGGGAGGGCAGGTTCACATCCTGGCTGTATGAAGGTGACCATCTTCCTCGAGGGTTCCATTGGAAGCGTTGCATTGACTCCAGTGGATTATGGAGGCAAAACTGGCTCATCAGACTTATAGCAGTCCCTTCTGGCCAGGCGCCTGGTGAGCCCAGAGACCTGCAGGGCCGGTCTTTGTCCACAAAGGGGAGGTAGCTTGCCCGCTGTAAAGCACCTGGGTGTAAAGAGGCGGTTGGCTTGGCTGTGATCAGGATGCCCACTGACCTTCGGTTCACCTGAGCTGCTGTGGGGGTTGAAGCAGTGAGGGAACATAACTGGACATTTTAAATTGGGTGTGGAAACATGACTTAAATAATTGGGCATACAAAAGCATAGGGCCCATGTAGCATAGTCATTTAAACACCAACAAGGAAGTTGAAATGTAAACACAGTGCCAGTGCTCCTTCACAGTAACTAAGAGTCCAGAAAACAGAAAGCAGATTACATCTTAATGAAGCCACAGCAGCCGTCTCGAGTGTGTCATTTATAACTAATAATATATGCAAGTACTGTGCCGGGAAACACAGTTTATAGACTCTAGACGGCCAGAAAAAAAACGCTTGTTCGTCCCTACACTACAAACAAGAGGTTGAAATACTGTAAGAAAAGCATGGAATGAAAAGGCACTTGAGAAAAGAGACAGTACTGGGTTGGTTCTGAAAAGGCTGGGTTGGTTCCTAGTAGAGATGCTGGTCAAATAAAAAGAAAAAAAGCTGCTCTTGTTTTCTGTTTTTACATCAAGCATTTACCATTCTGAATTGATATGAGTCATGCTTCTTTATGACTGTCACACAAAGAATCCGCATCAGATTTTTCAGAACTCACCAGTGTCAGTAATTACTGTTAGGTGATTTTTGGTCATATTTACCCCCTTTAGAAAGACAACATTACATAAGCAACTGATACTCTCAATAACTAAAGAAGGTTCTTACCACTTCTGGCATAAGCATTTCTTGAGATTAACCAAAAATGTGACACCTCCACTAAGTCTGCATAGTTCAAGGATATGCATCCCACATTTTTGTTATCCTGCACAGGAACTGCCATAAACTACCGTTACACGGAGACACTTACCGGCCTCTGCTGGGGATGCATGTCTGCTGGAGGTATATGTTTGAATAACTGCCTATCTGTATGATTAAAGAACTGCATATTGAATTGGGATGAAACCTGGTCTGAATATACAGTGGCTCTCAAAAGTATTCACCCCCCCTTGGACTTTTCCACGTTTTATTGCAACATGGAATCAGAATGGATTTAATTAGGAGTTTTTGCCACTGATCAACACAAAAAAGTCCATAATGTCAAAGTGAAAAATAAAACTACAAATTGTTTTAAATTAATTACAAATATAAAACAGAAAATAATTGACTGCATATGTTAATTATGTACATTTTGTCATTGCTCTTTAAAGGCATTTACATTTAAAAATGATTTTAATGTATGTCATTTAAATGGGTATTTTATCTGCTATTTCTCTAAATAGTTTTTTATATTTGTGGCAGGATGAAAGCCCTACTGCTGTAAGTAGTGTGCGTGTGTGTGGGAATGTAAGGTCCTTGCCAGCAATCACAGGTGTGGCCATTCCCAAATTAGGTAACTGAGTGCTAGTTGGGGAGTGGCCACATGTATAAAAAAAGAAGCAACATCCTTTTTTTGTTGGAAGAGTTTGTGCTGTGAGTTTTGAACTGTAGTGAAGGCAGCAGCCAATCCTACAAGTGTGTTGTTCATTTGCTTGAACTGTTTGTTTTGGCCCGCGTGCCCTGTTTGTTTCTTTTGTGTTTAATAAAGTGCGCAACAGTGCTTTAAAACTGAACTTTCTTTCTCTGAGTCTAATTTCTGGCGGAAACCGGCGCTAGCCTGTCATAATATTATACATTGTTTTGTTAGGTTTATCTGAAACGTGCTTTGAGGCTATTTATTGTGAAAGGCACTATATAAAACATTGATTAATTGTTGGAAAAAGATTTATCAAATTAATTCTCTTTTAAGCCTGTTGTTCTGGTTTGGTTATTAGCCTACCTGATGCGTCGTAAATTAGTAACTTTCTCATGGGTGCCAAATGAGGTTGTCAGAAATGCTTGTGGTGATGGCTTGTTGTCAACTCCAACTTTCTTCTGTGTGACGTTTGTACCGTTGCTGTACAACATCCACAATGACGCAGCAGCAACTCTCAATCTGTTATTCAATGCACCTGTGCACAAAAGAAGAATCCCAGAAAGAATTCAAAGGGCCTTGCTGTATGTTCAAAGCATTTACTCCAGTCTTTGATTTACAGCTGTTTTTAATTTATATTAAACGCCAACCAAACAGCTAATAAATACAATTAAAGTTCACATAAGCGCTTTCAATGTGGTTGTTTCTTAGTGTTGGAACATTAAGATGAATAAAAATTAGTCAAAGACTGGATGCTTTGAAAATATGACCCAAGTCTGTTAATTCCAGGAATTGTGGGGCCCTGATCACAACGATTTAACTTGTGAATTCTATTTTTTAAAAATCTCAATTTGATATGAATGGAACTTTTATAGATGGTTAAGTTATTTATCATAAAAAAAGACAACATTGTATAAGTCGCACGATGTATAAGTGCCCCCCACTTTTTGAGACAACAAAGCACCTAAAATTAGGCCTATGTTTTTGCTCAACATTAATAGTAAAGGGCAATTCATAACTCATGTTTTGAAATAAGGATTCTGCAATATTTTATTTCATTTTTTATGTAACACAGCATTCCATTTTTTTATTATTAATTTATTAATTTATTTTTTACTCAAAACCAAAAAACTCAGAGTCACTTTTGCTGTCTTCAAACACAGCAAGACCTGCCTCTGTAAGGTTATCATCATAGATATTTTCCATGTCATCCTCACTGTGTGAATCTGTCTCGGACATGTCATGTCATCCTTTGTACCATCCAGCTGATTTGAAATACATGCCATCTTAAAAGCCTTTACGATCAATTCTGGTGGGATGTCTTCCCAAGAGTCTTTTACCTAGGTACAGACTGTACTTAGTTCTGGTTGCCTAAGGTCTCAGTTTGTGGTAAAAGTTTGCTCACCTTGAGATACAACAAGAACACGTCCATGACACCAAATTAAGTATTATAAGGGTTATTTTATTTGTTCATACTTTTAGAAAAAACAACAAACGGATCGCAGGTCCTTTATCATGGCTTCACATAGGAAATCTGCCAAAATGGGGGGGTTCTTTTTTATTTTTTAATAGCCCTCTGACACTGTTAGTCACAAATGTAAACAAATGAGCTGCAGTGCGAATACAAAGCAGTGTTTATAAGGTGTGTAACAACTGTTTTTGATGAAAAAGTAATTTAGCCTTACTAAACAAATGCAAACTTTTTTAAAACTTGTTTTTAATATATAAAAACCCTCTTTCAACATTTAGCAGTTTACATAACATTAACCGTATATTTTGATATTAGAAAAGTATGTTTTATATCATTTACTGTATATTTACCCCAGCGGCAGTCATTTTGCCGTTTTTTGGTTTTAAAATGTAATTTTCTCCAGTCGTGTAACACATATGGGGCTGGACGTTCATGTATCTTTCTGTTGTATGTATTAAATATTCTCACAAAGCATGAAACGTGGGAGTGAAGAAATAAAGGACATATATTACATTATACCTAAAAGCCCTAGGAGCAGTCACATTGACGGCCACACAGAAAACAATTGTATTTTGGTTGTACAGAACAGAATTCTACTTTTATTATTTTTATTTTCCAGTTCGCCATGTGTTTAGCTGTAATTCAGGGACACAAAACTCACGCCCCGTGGGCTGCATGCGGCCTGATTATTCATTCCATTTCACACGTGTATATATATCGGAAATATTTCTTTAAACTTTGTTGACTTGCTTCTTCAAAATTTTCGCATAAAAAGCAGCATACCATTTTAATTCGTACTACGGAGGCTACTTGCTTCTCATCAGCTTGTTTTCAACTAATTTCATGTGTATTTCTCTTCTTTCTTAAATGCACAAACCCGCTACATTGAAAGAGCCCATTCCTAAGTTAACATAGGAGGCTTGTTGCTAGGGAAGTGACTTCACTGCCCTGTGACTTTTGGCTACATTGCTGCTAGTATAATTGAATAACTCAAATAAACTAAAATAAAAACCACTTAAGCAAGTAGATATTTAATTTGCTTTGTGTTATTGTGCAATACATGTGTATATGATAGCAGTACGATGTTAATGCTTTGTTTTTAATTGTTTTGTATATTTTGTTTGTGATGTGTGTCGTGCAGTACGAAATAAAATTAACAGTAATTCTAAGGGAAATTGCCTATTTGTATATGCATATGTATATTGCAGCTAAGGTGATAAATTTTTAGTAATGTGCGGCCCACCATACACATTAGGTTAAACTAGTTTTCTGGATGTGCAGCCCTTGATAAAAGTTTGGTTGCACACCTTTGGTGTAATTAGATTAGTCTCTACTCTCTGTCTGAGTGAATGACTGACAGTCTATTCTTTTTCAATCATCCTTTGCAAAGGCTGGCGTCTGCTTGCCAGTTGTACTGTTTTGGTCAGTCAATTAGCATTGGGACTAGTGAAAATAAATACCAGAGACCGTGGAGTTTTACAATGCAAGAAAATATGGAGTTGATGTTGTGGATCAGATGGCACAGAACTATTCCGCTAAAGCTGGCTCCCCACGGTGGTCTGTTCAGGTTTTTACAATGTATTGGACCTAGCAGCCATCAACTCCTGGGTACTTTACAAAGAATGCATGGAGGACCCGCGTCTGCTAAATGCATTTAGTTAACATTCAAGGTGACTAAGGGGTTGTTGGGATTTTTATGCAAGAAAATACACTGAAAGAAAACAGCACTATACAGCAAGCAGTTCAGAAATCCTGCTACAATGTCAACACGAAATGTGCTGCCTGTAAGTGTAAAAAGTGGTCAAAATGATGGACTGAATGGACTAACACTTCCTAAAACACAGAGTAACTATGAGGCACACATATATACAGAACAGTTCTGAATTCCGTGTGCTGACTGCCACTTACTCACGAGTGCTTTTTACTGCATATAATTCATTATATCTTAATATTTTGGCAGTATACATTTTTTTTTGTTTGGTTTCAAAGAATAGATGTAAAGAAATGTTTTAAAGCTATAAAATTGAAAGGTCACCTTATTGCTTTTTGTCTGTAAACCCTTTCCTTAGCTGTACCTGAATTCTGTGTTAGTGGTACGCAGTAGTACAGAGGAGTCATCTAATCGGGTGATGATATAATGTTTTTGAAAGCTATAGGAAAGCACCGTTTAATAAGCTGGCTGTCCAGAGATTCTTGGGCGGGACTGTTTTTTTATCATTGGCGGGAAATAACCTGTGCATTCAGTGTGCAGACTACAGGGAGAGAAAGGCAGCATGACGTTAAAGAACGCACACATTCAAACAACCAGGAGCGCAAAGAAGCCTGGACCAGTAAGGTACCTTATTACTAATTAGATTAAATAATGTTACTCTGTATTTCTTGACGTTCATTAGTCAGAATTTGGTAATCAGAGTCAATATGGAGGCCAGGGTTACCACATTTCATTGCCATTTGGGTATGAGCTACTCTCAAAGCTCCACTGTGCACAGTTTTTTTTTTTTTTTTTTGTAATTTACTCCTCTGCAGGATACGATTTCTGAGCATCTATATTCAAATAAAATTACGAACCCTAATGGAGGCACATTTACATTATTGGTTTTCATAGATTTTAGCTTGTCTGAGTTGTTGATGTAAATTAATTCTAGGGACGCCCATAGATACAGTACGTTTTTCTCGTGGCTTAGTGCTGGGTGGTGCACAGTAAAAAGAATGGCAACAATAATACAGTCATTTTCTGACAGGACGAGATTAGACAGAATTAAATTGAATTGTGACAGCACAGGCCAGCTGACGGATACCGGCGGCAATGATGGACAGGCTTACAGGCAACTTTTGCCGTAAATTTGAGAGGCATTGTAGCAAGTGGCAGTGCCACTGGTTATTTCACGCCCTGTAAAAACACGGCGTGCTTTTCTTTAGTATGGAACAATACACCATATCATTTTTTTAAAAAGTGAAAACAATACTTTTCTATAATGAATGGAAGTGCACAAGAGGTAAGCTATATTTAATTATTTCATTAACTCCTCTAAACATTAATTTATACACAGTAAGCATTACTTGCAGCCAGCAATCTAACAACAAAAATAAGTTACATTTTAATTTATTTGTATAGAACGAGTGGAATAGCAGTTTAAGTCAGGCTCTTTTCGGCATTACTTTTTCTTCTCAGCTGTAAAAAAAGAACAGCCAGTCCGGGCCCCCCGGAATGTACGGGCGCGGGACAAAATTCCTGGTTACCCCCTGGTGGGCGGCACTGGTTCCAGTACCTGGAATAATGAGCGTATTTTATTTCACCAAAAATAGGTCCACAGCTGTGGTAGTGATTGATGGACTGTGTGTTATAAGGAAATAACCCAAGCAGAGACAGAGCCTGCATGAAAGAACTGCGCCTCAAACAGTGGGGGAGGAATAACAGAACCCAAAACAAGTTCTCACTTGCCAGGCAAAGCTGACATGTTGCAGTATGCTATACAGTTTTAAGCAGTTTACCTATACTGGATTTTAATTCATATTATTGCTAAAATAAGCTCATCCACCAATATTCAAGGATGGCACCTTCATTTTTTTCCTTTGAATAACAATGTAAGACATGACAAAACACTGGCTATTCTAGTTAATTATGTGAAAAGTCAGTTTGTAAAGTGTTAGTGTTCATTTAACAACACAGTCCTACAGTTACTTCAAGGCCACTAGATCCCCCAGATCAGTTCTATGAATCTGTGATTGATCCCTGTGGCTTTTATTTTGCATGCCTAAATTAAACATTTTTCGATTAATCACCCTGGTGAGTCTGAAATTTTATATTATATTACTATCTCCTGCATACAATTGTATCTGGAGGCTTTTGTGAAGAGTACATTTTTGTATCTCTTGCTCGAAGTGCATATTATATTACTTTGTATAATAATGTGCACATGCATACTTTTATTAGTATTGAAAGGCTTTTATATTAATAGTTGTCCCTTGCTTTTGAATACTACAGAGTTTTCAATGCATCTGTTCCTGTTGATTAGGACCTCACATAAACAACATTTATCTTTCTCACATATCACAATATCTGATTTTCATGATCCTTGATAACTGTCCAAGAGCATTCCCGAGACATTATATGCTTCCCCTGTCATTATCAGAAATCAAGCAGGCTGAAGTAGTGTGTTTCTGTAGTTACACAAACTGTCTAGCATTCTTACACTAACCGTAACACACTGGGTAAGGAGTCAAGAGGGTGCCAGACACTGCACATAGGCTATCACAACAAGCACTAGCAGCAGTAGCAGGGAGCCGTTACTATTTTTAGATGTGTTTTTTTTGGGGGGGGGGCGGGGGTACTTTCAGATGTTTTGGTAGCTCAAACAACGTTTTAAAACAAATCCAGAAGAAAAAAAAAATACAACAAGGTGTTGCAGGTAATAGCTATACCTAAAGGACACGTGGAGTGTGTTCACTTTTTCACCTGTAAAAACCTTGGTTTCTCTGATTTTACCATTTAGCACTTCAGATCACCATGTAACCATGCAATAACATTGTATTAGAAAATGTCCTTTATCCTGAATGGTCAATACAAAGGCCTTAATCTCTGGTAAAGGAAATTGAATATAATGTTTAAACATATACTATGTTTAATCACAAATCAGTGCTTGATGAAAGAAAGTCTCTGTTCTGTTCTGCTTCATAGTCAAGTGGAAGACTAGTGTGGTCCAGTGGTTAAAGTCCAGTGCATATAACCAGAAGGTCACTGGTTTAAATCCCACCTCTCTGCTACTCACTGTGTGACCCTGAGCAAGTCACTTAACCTCCTTGTGCTCCATCCTGCAGATGAGATGTTAAATCAATGTCCTATTGTAAGTGACTGCATATAATGCACAGCTCACAGCCTATAAAGTGCTTTGTTGTGGTGGTCCATTATGAAAGGTGCTATATAAATATATTATTAATATTACTTTATACAATTTTGGTTAGAAGGCAGCATGATTGTGAAAACCACATATGACTGGAGACATTCATATATTCACACACACACACACACACACACACACACACACACACACACACACACACGGTATTCCATTGGTTTGTATATGTCTGTGCTGGTATCTTTTGAAAACAAGCCCTGACAGCCCCTATACATTAGACAAAATATTTACAGAGTAAACTTCTGCTACAACCATAATTCATTTATTATTAATAGTGTTTTAATTAAATTCTACCAAATCATGTTTTTATTTACAATGTAGGGAACATACTGTGTCGCACAACTACTTATATTGAAAACATGTACAGTATTATCTTTCCCCTTCATTGTAGATAAATATATGATTTGGTATAATTGAATGAAAACGCTATTAAGAATAAAGGAGTCATGGTTATCAGCAGTAAATATTTTGTCTAATAGTTTAAAAGTACAAAGCTTATGAGGATGTTGGGGCTTGTTTTCAAAAGATATCGGCACAGACATTATATACAAACCAATGGAATACCTTTCTCTGTGTGTGTGTGTGTGTGTGTGTGTGTGTGTGTGTGTGTGTGTGTGTGTGTGTGTGTGTGTGTGTGTGTGTGTGTGTGTGTGTGTGTGTGTGTGTGTGTGTGTGTGTGTGTGTGTGTGTGTGTGTGTGTGTGTGTGTGTGTGTGTGTGTGTGTGTGTGTGTGTGTGTGTGTGTGTGTGTGTGTGTGTGTGTGTGTGTGTGTGTGTGTGTGTGTGTGTGTGTGTGTGTGTGTGTGTGTGTGTGTGTGTGTGTGTGTGTGTGTGTGTGTGTGTGTGTGTGTGTGTGTGTGTGTGTGTGTGTGTGTGTGTGTGTGTGTGTGTGTGTGTGTGTGTGTGTGTGTGTGTGTGTGTGTGTATGTGTGTGTGTGTATTTTAATAGAGAGAGAATACATGCATGTGTTGTCTCCAGTCAAATGACTGAGTGCAATGAAGTCATTGGTTGCTGACTGAGACTTGCGACACTCTAACCAATGATATTGCAAAATATGAAACATGTTTATGATAGATATGCCGATCCTTGAAAAATCACACCACAAAGCATAACACACTGCCTGATGCGATTGAAAGATCATGTCGCTATTGATTGCATCGTGCAGTGTGTCCAGGGCTTAAGAGGCAAGTAAAGCTCCTGAACTTACTGTGTAGTCAAAAACACCTGACACAGACTTCTTAAAAGAATACAGTTATTTGAGTCATTGCAATAAAAACCCTTATGCATTTCGACCACAGTGAATGTGAATTGGACTTTTGCAGTTTCCTCTTGCCTTTCCTGTGGTTATACTATGCATTTAAATGTGAAGCTACTTCCTTTTAAAATATCTGAATTGAACCTACAAGCTACATTTGAATCTCAGTCTCTGTTGTGTGTTGGTGTGTAGAACTGTTAAAATTATTTTGATCCCTGTGACAATTTGCCTACTACATCTTAAATCTGAAAAAAAGTTCAGTTGAAGGATGTTTTTTTATCTTTTCATTCAATAAGAAAATAAATCAAAATGGAACCTGTAGCTTCTGCAGGTATATCTCCATGGCAATTACGTGTTGCTTATGTTATATAAATAATTAAGCATCAAAGTAAACATTTTCCAGCTCAGGTTTCTATTTTATAGGTGGAACAGGAACACTCCAATCTGTAAGAGAGTGAATGAGACTCTGTCATTGAGACGCATGCTTAAACACATCAAACAACTCCTCAGACAGACTTGCTGAGCCAGTTATGCAAACTTCCAACCCTAAAGAGACTCAAGGGCTGCTGGTAAAATTCAGGGACTTACGTGGGCTAAGTGTTTGGGTATTTACCTGTTAGGACGAGAAAGCGTACAATGAGAAGTTCCATTTTTTTTGTTTTTCTTTATTATTTTTCTCCCCAATTTGGAATGCCCAATTATTATTAATTCACTGGTCGCTGGTGCGTGGTGAACTGTTCCTTGCTGACCTAAGCCCTCCTTACCTGGGCAGCACTCAGCCAATTGCGTGCAGCCACCTAGGAACCCCCAGTCATGGTTAGCAGTGACATAGCCTGGATTTGCGGAGCACCTTTACTGGATGCACCACTCGAGAGCCCCCAGAAGTTCCATTTTAAAAGTGTCTTTGCAAAGTCAAGCATTGGAATCCTTATAGTGGCAATACAGTAAAAACTTGCTATTAAGGACACATAAGAGAATAACCAAATGTGGTCTTAGTATGGAAGTTGGTCTTACTACTGAAGGTTTGCCAGATTTGTAAAGAGTAATTTTGAGGTGAAAATATTGAGACGACCTTAATGATTTAACTGTATTTCTTTAAATGTATTAATTTTTACTTAAAAACTGTGAAAGACCCATTGAAATGATCCATCATGTTTACAGGGGTGCCCGGGAGGTAGCAAGGGTCATTTTTATGTTTAATTACATATTACATGTAACTTACCAAACAATACAGTACCCCATTCACAGAACGGTTACAGAACACGAATCTGCACATCTGATTGAAACACTATTAGTTTCAGTATTATTCCCCATGACTAAAACTGAATTGCAACATGATTATTTTTATATTAGCATTTAGGATTATTATAATAATTATTACATAACACTATTAGCTGTACTTGTTGCGGAAGGAGATGTTTATCTTGAATGGAAGCCAGTTAGAGTGAAAAAGCCTTGATGTTGTCCGTTCTTTGTAAAGGGCAGCTCTGCAAATAGGGCATGAGCTTGCCCATAAAGATTGCCAACAATGATGCAATTCTTATTGGAGTACCCAAATGTACACTGATTAAAGAAACATTTAAAAGGACTTTTTTGTCCCAATGAGACCTCTGAAGGCCAAGCATTTTAATTCTGGTTAAAAATAATTTGTTGGCAGTACAGTCAAAGTTGTCTAAGGGGTGGTATACAGTGGCAACCTTTGATGGAGGGCTTGAATCCAGTCAGCCAGGTAACAAGTGACATGAACTTGGGGTTTCAACTTAGCTCTTAGTTTAAATGTAATCCACATCACACTATAATTCAACACAGTCTCTGCTTGGCCAGAGTTGAGGTGCGCTCTCTCTCTCTCTCTCTCTGGTTTGCAGACCTGTGAGGGGAAGCTGTCTTTTTAAATGCAAAACAGGTAGACATGCAAAACATAATATTCTAACTGATGTTTATACGACTTTCCTCTAAATACAGTTTAGCACCTTGTGTCACTTGTGGCCAAAGGTATGTTTTTTGTAGCAGTAACATAAAAATACATTTTGCATAACTGTTTTACAACTGTGATTGATTATTGTTAGTTGAAACTTTTGTATGTAATAGATTAGTGCTAATGTGTTGACAATGTAATGTTTGAGATATTCAAGGCCACATTATAATTTTTATGAATTACAAACTTAACTTTTATGAACTGTTGATAAGATGATTTAAATAAAACAAAAAAAACAGTGCATTATAGAGTATAGGGTATGTAAACAGATCTAGACAGCAGCTTCGCATATAAACCGAAAGCATGGGAAAGCAGAAAAGGCATTGTTAAACCCAGAGAGGTATGGCACAGCATATTAAAAAACATAGCATAGCATAGCAATGGGAAAAGCTTTAGGAAACCTGCAAGATTACTGTGCAGATTTACTGTGTTAAATTTTTATATGGGTTGCCTGGACTGACAGTCACAGTACATTTCCATGTTAAACTTCATGCTTTTTTTCCTTGTTTTGATTGTTACAGGGCAGAAATGATTAGTTAGCTGGATCTGAATATTTTACAATTGTTATTTGCATGGATAAATGTGCTCTTCACAAACTTTTGTATATGGATCATCTAGCACTTTCTGCAGTAATTTGCAATATTATTGATCAGATGACACATACTGTAAATCACCTCGTAATTCACAAATTAGAGCTTTTTTACCCCCAAAAATGCTGTGGCAGGCTAGTGTCACAGCCCAAGCTGTTACCAGCAGGAAGGAGACTCAGTGTCAAGAAGCTGCAGTTTCACTGTGTACGCACACCTTTATTTAACACTAGAACCGCTGTGGTTATACTCATACCTAAAACTGCTGCAGGCAGGCATTATGACGGTTGCATTTTAAACAACATCAATATTAAAATGAAAGACAAACTATCGGATACAACTCAAAGTTTTATTCAAGCACATCATATAAAACATCTGCACAGCTGAAATCCTGTATTTAAATGAACAATTAAACATAAAAGGGTTTATTTTCTAACTTACCACATGTAAAGCAGTACTTCAAAAAATTAAACACTATAATAAAATAAACATTTCAAAAGAAACTACTGTGTAAACAGGTGTGTGTACATACAAAACTGTAAAAATGAAAGGAGTTTTAAGTTTAAAACTAAAGTAACATGTTTTCTCTTGCGTGTGTCACTCGGTGCAGCAGCTAGAGCTTCGCAGTTTTCTGATCGGAGTGTTTCTGCCGAAGTGCTGTGGCTAGCTTCAAGATGAAATCTCTCCTACTGATGTTTTCTCCTGTGCATTCCTTATACAAAACAAAATAATTTATGGCTGCCAGGTCCAGTAGAGATAACAGGCTTGTATTTAAAAATAAAATAAAAACATGTATTGTTAAAGGCAGTCAAAATAACTGCTCTGGCGGTTCTAGATAGAGGGGATTATAACTTTTTAAAATTGATTTTCAAGTCCCATCAGGGTATTTAATACATGTATTTAGGAAAAATCAAGAACAGACAACTGCGTATCTTTCACACACACAGTAACTTTAATTTTAAATGTGAAAACCGTCAAAATGACTGCCATGGCGGTTCTAAAATTCATAAGGACCAAAACAAAAGGTTTACACAAGAACAATACTGGCTGGGTATTCCCCTTCATGATATCATTCAATAAACAGTATGTATACACACTCACCCACACTCACCTAAACACCCTTTCCCCACACAAAGGGTTTTGTCTCTTGTCCCTTTCACACAGACGAGTTATCACGGCTCAGAACTGGCACTGATGTAGCATTTTGGGAACGTGTGAATTGCCTATACCGTCACAGAGCCGTCATATTTTATGCAGTCTCTGAACCACCTCGCGAGGTGATTCAGAGACAGCACTGAACCGGCACTGAAACGCTATAGTGGGCATGGATTGAAAGTCAACATCTCATGTGACTGCATGTATACCAGACACGTTGGGTATTTTGTCGTTGGTGTTACAAGATCAAGAATGAGGTAGTAATTGGAGCCTGGAATAATTGAAAGAATTGTTAACTTTACGGGCTGACGAGGAAGGATGGTGCGTGATGCTGTAATTATGGCCGTTGCCAGTCAAACGATCTGATGACTGACTGGACATGACTCTTTGGCTGGGTGAAAGGGTTATGACGGTATTATACTGGCATAGATTGTGCAGTTTCGTGCTGTGTGAATGGGTATTTAAAAAAAAAAAAAAATTACTTCTCTAAGATGGCTCAGTAGCGGCATTTTTGTGTGAAATGGGCTTATATATGTGTGCCCCTGCCACATATGCCTGTAATAATAGTTTGACCAAGTTTTATTAGTATAATGTTCTTTCACATTGGCATAATAATTTTTAGTCACATGTACAATTTATTAAATGATTTATTTAATCAATACAAGGAAACCCACTTAATATCACTCCTGACCAGAATACAATGTGTAAATGGGGACAAGCTCTAGATAATATCTCCTTTGTAAATATAGCACTTAATATCCCTAATAAAAGTGTGTCCCTAGTACAAGTTTAGCCCTAATAAAAGTACAAAATTCTACTTTGCTGTGCTTTTACAATCTGAAACTTTTATGAGGGATCATTTACATTTTGCAGCTATACAGCTACTTTGGGAAATAGAAGCATGACATGGAGGATTTACATTTAAGTAGGTTGCTATACAGTATTTAAAGGTTCTACTGTAAGTAAGGTATGGCACCACACTATGTAATACAGAACACTGCAATGTGGATGTTTCCAGCTTTCTTATGTTTTTAATTATTACAATGTGTTGTACATGTACAGGGTAATAAACTGCACTGACAAGGAATGTTATTAATGAACAGACCTTGTACTTTGGAGGAGACCTAACATAGAGGTCCTATTGTAAGTGACTGCAGTAGCAGTTGTTGATGCATAGTTCACATACTGAAGGATGGAACTGCAGTTACAGTTGCAATCCATTCACACACAAATTATATTTTAGAACATTAATAAAGAAAAATTCCAAGCAGTTCATAACAAACAGCAAACAGTCTACTCATAAATAGAGCACCAGACATTATCAAATATGAATGGTTTATCCATATTCGACCTATTCAACCATGTCCAATTAGTAGACGTTCTGCCCCTAGTTCATACTATTATTGACAACAATAACACTGGCAGGACGAATGTCTTCTCTGCTGTAGCCACAGGTACAGGTGGGGGAGTCTCCATGGGTGTAATTAGCCAGTCAGGGTGGTTCAAGGCAGATCAAATAGATTAGCTCTTCTGAACTCAGAGACCAAATGAGGCACTCTTGCAATGAATCAGCAGCACTCTAAATACAAAAGGACCTTTCCGTTTTGTTTCAGCTTTTACAAAGGTAGAACGATACATTATTTCAACAAATAAAAGTCCAGACTCCCAGTCTGCTGTGGCAACCACAGTATAATCCTGTTGCAGTGCAAGGACTCAGGAGAGGGCAGTGTCTGGAAAAATATGGTTGGTACTTGATTATAAGGTTCAACAGGTATACCACATAGACAAGTGTTTAATAAAGGTAAAGTATGTGAGGTGAAATAAACACCCACATACACACTTTAAAATACGACCAAGGGTCCCTGAGTGGCTCACCCGGTAAAAGCTCAAATGTGTGGTGTGTAGGATCATATCCTGGCTGTGCAAAGTCACCAGACTTCACTGAGAAATCCAAAGGGAGGATCGCACTGGCTCTGGCGCGCCAGTGGGTTTGGTAGGCAAAACCGGCAGACTGTTTCTCCTTGTCACGCTACAGCCAACCCTGCTGGCCAGGTACCGGTGAGCTCAAGCGCACACCTGCAGGGCTGGCCTTTGTCCTCCGGAGGCCGGTAGCTCGCTAACATCTGCTGTTGAGCTCTTGGGTGTAGAAGAGGAAGCTGGCTCGGTCGTGGGATCAGAGGGCGACCACCAAACCTTCAGTTCTCATAAGCTGTGGGGGGAATCGCTGTGATGAGGGGACAAAATTATAGGACATTCCAAATTGGGTAGAAAATCAGGGGTAAAATAATTGGGCACACTAAATAATAACAAATAAAAATAAACAGCTAATTGTACTACTATTACTGTACTATGTACATTGTAGAGAAATGGTCCAGCAACTGGAGTAAGAGAGCTTTATAGCTGTAAATGAAGAATGATTGGGAGTAAGTAGAAGTTTGAATTAAGTGCTCAGTGACCGATGTATATAAAGTAAAAAGTAAAAATGTCAAGTGGGAATGACTGAGTGTATGAAATTATATCAAGCTTTGGTGAGAGAATTATCATATATATATATATATATAATCTATATATATTATATATATATATATATATATATATATATATCTGACTGACTTATATTGTATACCGTATAGAACATCTTGTAAAAATCCTTTCTTGGTATTACTGGACGAATGTCTTTGACCAAATACTGAAACTAAGGATATTATGACAGGGGAGGGTATACTGTTTTTTACATTGAACCGCGTAAATATCTTAAATCTGCTGTTTGATGCTAGTGACTGCCTTACATAACTAAATGTAACAAAAGTTTAATGCAGTATTCTCCAGGAAGCAAGCAAATTGTTCTCGTAGCCTAAATGTTCTCTAAGAAGGAGTTGACCACCAGACACACTATGAATCAATTAATAAATAAATATGTATTACTTGTCATGACGCACATGCATCAGCATATGAAATTAACAGAATAAGAGAAAAGCAATAGGCAAGTGTAAATAATAAAGTAACAAACTGTCATGAAGACAGCTGTAGTGGGTGACGTCAGACCAGGAACCAGGAAATAAACAACAGAGAGGTGGAGTTTTGGGGAAGCTGAGCGCTTGCTTGCACTCAACATTTAGTGAATGAACAGAAATAAAAAGGTTGTAACAAACAAAAACACGACACGGCACTTTTGCCAAATTAAAGAGACAAACCAAATTGACTACACAGACAAACACGGTGAGCTGATATTTTAACTATTATTATTATTATTATTATTATTATTATTATTATTATTATTATTATTATGACCTCCATCTCCAATCCCGTTCTCCACTCACCGAACACAACAACCGATTGATCATTCAATTGGAGTCGCGGTACAACTGCACGTGAATTAATAAAGTGCAATTCCCCATGCTCGCATATTATTACATTTTACTTGAACCTGAAGTGCTGTGCAATTCTCGTGCCTAAATACACATATACATTTTAAACACTTGTGTTACACAGACCCGTTTATATCCCGTGTACCAATGACTATACACCAACATTAACACACAACATACAACACAAAATACACACGGGCAGGGCACTTTGCCATACAAACAAACTAACTTTAATAAACTGTCAAACTAAATTAACAAAGCACCCCTACACACTTTAAAAAATCACAGCAGCAGCAGCTCTAGATAAATTATGAATACATGCACAGCATGATTTAACAGAATGGCGAAGCAACTCGCCAGAATAGGAAACACCAAATTGCTCAGCGACGTGTAGCGATGAGGTGCACTCGTGGAAATCATTACAAAAGGCAATGATAAATGACGGCGGGTCTGGAAAGATTGAATAAACCGTTTGAATTTAAGTTTGATGATGATGAATTATCAGGTTACAAAACAGTACTGTATTAGTTATGAACGAGTCGCTATCAGTTCCACAAAGACGTTCTTTTAAGCAAAGTTCCTGTTTCTTAGGCGGAGCATTTACAATGGGAAAAATCTGTTTCAGTACAAGGCTGTTCTCTTAGCCGAAGTGTTGTCTTAGAGGTGTTCCTGTACGCTGAGGCTACTGTGCGTGCAATTTTTTGCTTTGGAATTAAATAATTGTAATCTGGTTAAGTTTCAATTATGAACATGAACACTTATAAACATCACAGATGTTCATGGAGTATTTTCAATAGACAATCCAGTCTAATTCTGTGAGTTATATCTTAATGCGCTTTTCTTTGGTTTCTGTCCCATGATACTGTATAACCAACTCATTATAACACTGCATGCACTACATCATGAGTAATATGTACTAGACAACTGAAAGGTGTTGTAACTCAGGTTTTAAAAGTAGTCTCCTGTCTAACTGTCTTTAATACTTTAATTTTCACTACTCATTTCTTGAACCATTTTCTTCCATTTTCTAATGGGAGTTAAAGTCCCATCAAGCTGTCTTTGCTGGACTAGTTAAAACAAGATGACGCATTGCAGCAAACACCTTTGTGAGTGCTGTTCTTGTCCTCATAAAGGCATTGGCTCACATGTCTGGCTGCTTGGCTTTGTTTTGACACTTAAGAATATATGAGTTGAGTGAGAACATTTCTACATTGATTTAACACTTTGAAAAAACATTCAGAATGAAACTCATTTCAAATAAAAAGTTTATCGTTTAACTGCAAAATGAGTTTGTTTTTAATTAGTTGTAAATGTATACATCTGTATAAACTACAGGAGTTGTTATCTGTAGTATAAACTACAGCCTTAGTATTTGCAATTGTTTTGCTCCTCTGTAAGTTAATATGACTGGGCAGTGCCAACTGTAGCTAATAAACACAACATCTTCACTGACTTCAACTGAAAACAGCTGTACAAACCAAACATCAACATCAGCAGATTTCAAATTATTTTACTTTATGAGGAAGAAGAACATACATATTCAGATAAAATGTTACAACAATGAAAACAACAACAAGTTATATACAGTACATATTTAATATGAATGTGAAACCATACAAATTCATGTAATCATTTACTACTTATAACAAAGTCCACTCTCTGTACGTCTCTGTTTTTTGGTGACATTGATAAAACACATGAATGTGGTTATTCTGGGCAAAGTTCAGTGTGCTTGTCCAGTATTTGCAAACACCCAAAAAGGAGAATGATGTGGTCTCATTGTGTTGCTGTAGGCCATGATGTTCTGGGCTAAAGGTGTGCAGTCCCTTGTGGTCTGTCATATTGGTTTGTGTTGCTAACCTGGTTGCTAAGGTTCATACCACACAACACACTGATGATATGGACACCACACTTAAAATAAGGAAGATGTTAAAAAATGTAAAGTATTGGGCACAAAGATATAAGTGCAGTTTTGAATACAGTGTCACGTGCCAACTGAGTGCCTACAAACTTGAGCCCTCTTGGAACTTAAGCTGGGAGATTTTATGTATTACAAAATCCTTGTCAGAGATTTGTATAACTAATGAATTAGTCAGGTTTTGTGAGGGTCAGTCCATTTACTCTCGTGTGTGCGCAAAAACCAAAGATGCTGTATATAAAAATAATAAAAGAAGATAGTGAACAAAACTTTAAGGGCTGTTTTAAGGAATGTTTTTTGATTAATTAAATGAAATTTGCAGTTCACAAAACTGTTTTTTCAACTCTTACAGAAGGGTTTTACAGTTTTGTGAATCAGGCCCTACATACAATATGTCCGGTAGAAACTTTAGCTGTGTTTTACCTTAGAATCTATGATTTTGAAGATATGGATGAAATTGTTTTAAGATTATTACAATGTCTATATAAATATCTGTATTAATCAATAATTAATGTTTATTTATTTGTCCTGTAGCCCAAAGCCCCTGCCCACAGATGGAATCAAATCGAACCCGTCTAAGCGACATCGGGACAGGCTGAACTCTGAGCTGGACAAGCTGACCAGCCTGCTGCCTTTCTCGGAGGATGTGCGCGCCCGCCTCGACAAGCTGTCTGTGCTGCGGCTCAGTGTGGGCTATCTCAAAGTCAAGAGCTACTTCAATGGTAAGCACCCTGAGTCTGTGTCACGGTCAGTGCTGTGCGATGCACTGCTGTTATAGATTCTGTCCCCTGTTGGGGAGGTGAAATAAAGATAAAAGCTCTATAACCACAAATGTAGACAAGCTTGGCTCATTTGCATAGCGGTTAAGACGCTTGCTTGTGGTGTTCGAGGTCACCGGTTACACCTCTCCACTCCACATAGTGCTGCATGCCTGGAGAAGTGTATCATGGTAGTATCTAGAATTTTTAAGTCTTGATTTTTTATTGTGCTGAATGTTTTTCCCCACTAATAGTATTGTTAGCAGTAATCGTGTTTCTGACAATTATCCAAAGCTAAAAAGGATCAGCACCACTGCTTCCCGGATGTTTTGTTCCTCTATTATTCATACAGAGATTCTGTTAGGGGTTGTGAGCCACATAATAAAAGTAGGCAATGGAATATTACTTCATTCAGTCCCCCTTTGTTGTGAAAGAGAACAGTGGAGCGAGTTAATGTTGCCACCACACTGTAAATTAAATTCATTCCATTGTAGCAGGTTTAAGTGCCCCCCATATCCTGTGAGTAAGCCTAAATTGAAGGGTCTGGAAAACAAAATGGACAAGGGTCTTTGTTAGAATGTTGTTATGCTGATTACGAAAATGTGTTTTGAAAGCACTGGCTTTCACCCAGCTGGTACCCTCATAGAAATTGCTATTGGAAGAGCTGGTAAACAGAAGTACTGGCATCATTTATGTTTCAGCACCTCTGATATCAGGCTTGTAGAGAAGTTAATGGGTGTCTTATGTTATTGAATGCAAAGGTGGATGACAGCCTCTTTTTGTTTGCCAGTTATCAAGCCTTTCTGTTTGAGGGCCTCAAGTTTCAATAAAGGGCAGCATTGTTTCCTTGCATGCTAGACAATTTCAGGGGGCCATTTTGTGGTTTTCAGGTTTCATGGTGCTGCAAAAAAGTATTTATGAGGTCTGTGTCTGTCAAGGTTGCTGTCTGAAGGTGGGCACATGCAGGGTTTGGCAATCCAGAACAAAGAGACACATACTTTCTTGGTTTAAAATGAGTTTTTACACAGCTAAAAGCTTCATATTAGAAATGTGGATTCCATAGGTGTTTCCTCATAATTGTCCCTCGCTGATGATGAGGTGGAAGCTGCTTGGAAGCTGTGTGACTAATCACGGTTCTTGCCAGGTAACAAGCTGGATACATTGGCTGTCAGATGCTGCAAAAATTGTGCTGCTGCATCCCTGCAGTTGGCGCCCTGACGCATTTTTTGATAAAACCTTTCGAAATCTTTTTCTTGGGAACCGGTGAAGTGATTGATATCATACTTGGCATATGTCATTGACATCCAAACCCACTTCAAGTTTGCGAAGCAGAAGTTGTTGTGATAAATTTTAATGTCAAAATGGCTGCCACAAATCTTATCAAAATGCGCCCTTAACAGCAAACTGCTGCTATTTGAACATCATTTGACCAACAAACTCCAAACTTGGTAGTTATTGTTCCAGTAACAATGGAATACAAATATGTCAAAATGGTTATGGCCTCCAGGTGTACGTTTACATCTGAAATTTAAAACTGCCTCAGTTGACAAACAGTTTACTTGACTAACTCCAAACTTCACAAGAATCATCCTTGACACTGTAGAAATACAACTGACTTTTAAGAAACTGGAGTTAAACCTAAATGGCCATATGATGCTCAACTGGCTTATACTGGTACTGTTACAGGGGCTTGAGAGCCTTAAAACTGCCTGGCAGTTCCAGTTATTATTATTATTATTATTATTATTATTATTATTATTATTATTATTATTATTATTATTATTATTTTATAAATAATAAATAATAATTTAAATATATACTTTATGTACGCCGTTTACCTCTGCCCTGTCAGCCAATAAGAGAGAGCAGCATTTCTCTCCAGTGTGCTCTTTCCACAGAGCTATCATGGCAGTTTACCATGGTACATTTGTTAAGTAGCTTTACAGTTTCCCACTCTTTCCCTTTGCTTGTATTAGTCGTATTTTTTCTGACCAGTGTTTTTTCACACTTATTGACTTCTAGACTATTTGATTTGTCTGTGCCTTGCCTTGCTTTCCCTGTGCTTTATTACACTTCCACAGATGACTAATTGAGGTACAACTGTCGGGGGTGAGTTTAGTCTTCAGTCTGTTTTGTTTCTCCTCTCATAGGATTAGGACATACAGATTAACATTTAGCACCTTCGCTTGCATATAAACGGTATACATTCATAAGCACATATCATTGAGAATCAGTCAGAATATAGGTCATGGTGACCTACAGTACCTATTTGTAAGTTTTGCGTGTTCAAAGTGTTTAAATGTGAGGATTGTGTTACAGTATTCAGAGTAAAACAAGCTAAAAGGTTGTGTGAAATAAATATTACTCTGAAAACATGTTTAATTTACAGAACTAATAAACAGAAATGCTAATACAATAAGACAAATGCAAGTGGCTTATGGCTGAGTGTTATATGAATGAATTGGACTAAACATCAAATGGACTCAAGTCGTTCGACACAATTCTTTAATTTCATTGACTGAACTGTTAAAGGCAATATCTTGAGAACCATTTTTATGCTTTTGATGTGGTCTTTTGTAGTGAGATTCTACATGCTGTTGGTGTGCTGTAGGTCACAGTGAAGTACTTTTTCAAGACACTAGTTTGTAAGGCAGCTGTTAGTATTCACAACAAATAGAAGCAAGAGACCTTCAATATTTATTCAGAAAAATGAGAAACTTAATTTAAATATATAATGCGATTTTTACCCGTTTTTTGTGCTTGTTTGTTAATAGTTAAAAAAACCTAAATAAAGCCTAAAAGCTTCAGACTTAAACCACCTGTGTAAGCCATTAACTGGCATTTAAGGACCTCCATGTTTCCATAATGCTTAAAGTATATTTTAGATTTTTTTTCTTTTTGTTCTTTGTAAAAACAATAATATTTCAAGTTTAAAAAACTCTTATACAAATGTAGTTATGAACCATGTCACTTGTATGAAACATTTATAATATCTATAGTTCTGTTCTGGATAAAGTGTACAATATTCTAAAGTAAAAACAAACTCAGTTATTCTCTAAAGCCCCAAGGGTGTATTTACTGTATGTGAAGCTTTGTTCAGACCCCTGCTCTCGTTTCTATGAATCCAGTTGTCTCCTGTTTGAGTTTGGGTCTCTCTTATGGCGGGACAGGAATACAAGGGGCCTCTTTAATTAGACGACAGGAAGGGTGTCTGGGAAACTTTGCCCCCTCAGTTTCCCCCCAAGAGGGAAGGGAGCAAATGAGAGATTAGAGATGATAAGCACCTCAGTGTTATCTGGAGTAGAGGTCAGCAAGCTGTACAGGAGGGGAAGAAAAGAAGGGCTTTCATACAGGAAGTGGAACTCAGAAACTGTCTTACAAGCTAAGTGGACCAGTTTTGTGTTCAGCGAGTGTATTCAAACTACAGAATGTATAAATGACTATTTCAAAAAGATATCATGCAAGGAAAGCAATGCATCAATGATGTCTGAAATAAATAACACCCTACTGCACAGAAGAGTGTTTCTCCACTATCTCTAATAGCTCATTTGATGGGGCACTGTTTTGTTGAGATTTTTTTTTGTTTGCTGTAATATGGTACGAATTGTAGTTCTTTTTTCCAGCTAATTCAAAATCAAAGTTTCACAGGAGTAGGAGGGACCACCGAAAGCAACATGAAAACAGCTGTTGACCAATCCCCATCTGGTATTTGTGACATTTTGAAGGGGCGGAAACAAGGCGGTAACATGCGAAAAGGCAGGCGAAGACGCAGTGCTTACAAAGGTACCACGAAATGTTCCTGTCAGGACAACTGAGCAAGTCAGCACCTCCGGTCACTTTCTTTTTTAAAGTAACCAAAACACTTATTCACCGCCAAACATGAACTAGTTTAGAAGTGTAATGACTGCAGTATAGGATACTGACCTTAAGGTTAGGGTTTCGGTGTAGGGAGAGGATTATTCATTGTTTTATTAACAATAATATGATAGCCAGTCAGAGTGCAGTGTCCTGATAGGAGAATTTCATGTTACCTTTGTAAGTACAGCGGCAAAGACAGATTAAATAAAAAATCAGTGTTGTACAACTGTTTCGCTTGAATATCAGTTAATGCATTACATACAACTATTACTAGTAATAATAATAAAAATCAGTTTATAATAATAATAATAATAATAATAATAATAATAATAATAATAATAATAATAATAATAGCAAGCAATCAATTGCGTTAACGCGTCACACGGGCCGTTAATTTCACACACAGACGGAGGGCGGGCTTGGGCCCCGGGACCTGTCACAAATACAAACGTAGCTATGATACATGTGTTACATAGCGCGAGATCGCAAAAACAAAAGGCGCGAGATTTCGCTTGAAATTTTTCTTGTGTTTTATTACAGCAAATGCTTTCGCGTCCTTGTTCGCTAAGTGCTAACTTTGATTTGATCTGGCCCAATGTCACATTGCTTCTCGGCACAACGTTGGTCACATGGGGACAGGTTTGAGGACCGCTGCTCACTGGTCATCCTAACTGTTTTTTTTTTTCAATAAGAATTGAAACCATTAGGATTTAAAATTCAGATTAGTTCATCACAAAGCAGAGATGGTTGTTACTATAGGGTGAAACTATCGCACAGCTCGCATTTGCACAGAGCAGGTGTATAAAAATGGGTCAGGAAGCACAGACTACTAATTAATTATGGATGTGTGAAGCACAAACCAGAAATAATGATCACATCTGCCTGGCCAAGCTTTTTTGATTCAACACAAGGTTATATTGCTGGACTTCTAAAATGTTATAAACTGGGTGCTATTTTGTTGCAAAAGTAATTTTTCAGAGAGAAATAAACTTGTATTTGAACAATATTAAACCAAAAAAATACAGAAAAATGTCTCCCAAAAATATAGAATTAGGGCAATATTCATAAATGACAAACGTCACAGATCAGATCTCACTCAGTCTGGTTCCCAGTAGAGTGGTCATTATCCCACAACTGGAGGCCCTCAAAAATTCAAATCAAATTAAGCAATCCAGTTCAAAATAAAACTGAAAAATGCATTTAAAAAAATGTCTTCACAAAAAACATTGGTTGGTAATAGCATTAATACCCTTCACAGCCATTATTTCCTGTGGATAATTCATCTAGTCTTTCATTAAATGCCCTCACAATTGGAGCAAGCCATCTAACTGTTGTCACGATCAGCTATCTAGCAGGTAATGACTGTTGCGTCAGACATGTGGTTAAGTAAGCATTATAGGTAACACTTGTTTCTTGCTAGTTGTGTAGCAGCTTTCATTTTACAAAATAAATAATTCCAACTAGTACTGCATAAACTTCACAGGTGACGTTCTGTAAGGAGGCACGGCATTCCAAGGGGGTATTTAAGATGGTGCTACAGTGTCTGTGTGCACAGTTGTATTCAATTGGAGATGAACTCTGCAGAAAATAGGTTGTAAGAATGTAGTGTAGATTTGATCTCTACAAGGTCTTTCACAGCAGCACACATCACATCATGTTTTAATAGTGTCACTCTGCTAGTCTATCACAGTGGGGGAGGTGTTGTCATTTCCCCTTTTATTACTTCACTAGACCTAAGCATGCAATAAAAACGCTGTGTTGTTTTGAAGAGGAATACAATTTAAAGGAAAAAGAAAGAAGCCTTTTGTTTTAAACACAGCTGCTAAAGGAAACTGAAAGGAGCCCGCTGAATGCTGTATGAATGTTTCAAGATGCTGCCTCTGAAACATTAAGAATGTAAAAGCTTTTGTTTAACCTTGTTTGTTTAACTTTGCCGCAGCGTTGAAATTTGGAGTTAGAATTAAAAACCCAGCATCCCGGCTCTCGTCACTGTGAAGACACCGGAGACAGTGCATATTTAAAGAGAGATCTGAGTCCCTCACTCGCATGCAGTTGTGCACTCTGTTTTTGGGGGTATTAATAGTTTAGGGGCCGGATTTGTCAAGGTCTTTACTCCAAAATGCAATTGGGGCCATTTTTTGTTGCTGGAAGGTCAACTTGGACACACTTCTGTATAATTTAGTAAATGTGATTAAATTCAAATTAAAATAAAAATTCTGTACTTTATTGGCGTGACATTAGCTGTATTGCCACAGCAGTTACAAAGTACAGAAATATAAAATGACATAAACATTATGAACATCAATTCAGTGCTCCTGTGCAGAGCGCTCACTGTGTGTCTCAGCCTGTGACAGGCACTCACATACTGGGCAGCCAGTGAGGCTGTGTGTCCCTCAACCAGTAGGACTGCCACTCTCTCTGCACTGCTCATGTGTGGGAATTGCAGGAGACAAATTACAATTCTTTTAAAGAATGTGTCCCTTGTTTGGCTGTATTTACTGCAGTGTAGGAGAAAGTTCAACTCTGTCTCGATTTCTCCCAGTTCACAGTGACCACACAGCCTCTTGTTCCTGGGCAGCCAAGACTGTCTGTTTTGTCCTGTTTCGATGGCCAGGTGGTGGTCACTGAATCTGTACTTGGTCAGGATCTGACAATGCTTTGTGTCTTTCACGCTGACTAGGTATTCTGCCAGGGTAAAGTCTCTTTTTAGGGCCCGATAACATTCAAGTTTGTTTTAATTTGTTTGCCCCAATGAGGGTCACAGTGGTTTAAATAAACCCAGTATTTTATTGCTCTTTTTTGAATATTAAGAAATGTCTCTCTCTGAGGGGAAGCTCTCATGACATCTGTCTGCCTGCTTCCAACTGAAGCCAGTCCCATTGTCTCACACCTTTCAGAAGTAAATTCACATTTGAAATAAATAAAAATGTTTCAATACTTTATAAATCTTACAATCAGTTTAAAAAAAAAAAAACAACAACATACTGGCTTATGGCTGACTCACTTGCCAAAAAGCCCGATGTTTTTTAATTTGAGTTTTTTAAATAGAGAAATAAGTCTTCTGAGAAGCTCTGACCCCAGGCAGTCACAGGTTCGGAGGGAAGCTGCCCTTTCCTGACAGGAAGTAAGGAGAGTATTGTTTGCAGATTTATCCGATCAAATTTCTTTGGTTGCATGCCTGGGACTTCCAGCAGCAAAAAGGGTTCAATGCCCTTCCCTGTTTGAGGTTTAATTAGCCAAGCTTTTCAGAAGGGCAGACAGGGCAGACAAGGCCGCATTGCCAGTCTGTCAACGTGAGTCAGGGTTTATGGTTTCCTCATATTGTTCAATCTTTATTTAAAATAGCAATAATTCATAACAGACACTATCAGGGGGCCAGCTGAACTGGCATACTTTCTCAAAAGAAAAGGGTATGTAAACCTTCTAAATGTTCACTGCAGTACATCAGTGTAAAAGCATAGCAAAGTAGTAAAGTGTAAATAAATAGTGTACGCATGGGGGAAACTGTGGAAAACGTCACATTTACAAGTTTACCATGGTTCATTTTTATAAGGGCAGTTAAATATTTTGTACTTCCCCATTTAGAATAGTCATAT
This sequence comes from Polyodon spathula, assembly GCF_017654505.1. Taxonomy (NCBI): domain Eukaryota; kingdom Metazoa; phylum Chordata; class Actinopteri; order Acipenseriformes; family Polyodontidae; genus Polyodon; species Polyodon spathula. Next base: position 23,286,695 of record NC_054544.1, on the reverse strand, counting down.
TTTATATTTACAAGGTAAACTAGAAAGCTTTAGTATTAGTGTTATTTATTTCTGATGTATTTTATGCATTGGTTTCCTTTGCACGATATGTTTGATACTGTAATTTGTACATAGATGGTCATTTTTACCACAGAATACATGTCAAGCAGTGTCTGTTCGAATATTCGAATATTTATCCCAGCAAAAGGGAGGAGTCAATGAAAAATACAGCTCCATGTTCTATTTCTACTTGTTTAGCCCATGTTATGTTTGAGACATGATGTCCTTCTGTACTGTATGTCTGGAACTGTGACTGAATAGTGCATCGAACAGACAAATAACACAGGTTACAAAGTCCAAAAGGGTGGATTCAGTAAAAAATACAGTGGTGCTTTATTATTTGCTTATTTTCTCTTTTCTGTGGTGCTTTTGGCTCCTATGTTATTGATTGCTAGCAGAAAGTTTTACCTCATTCTGTTTTAAATCAAACTGAATAGCAACTTTTGTTTGCTAAAGTTTAAGGCTGTAAAGGTTTAAACTTTTAAACAGTAAACAGAAGTAAAAGATAACATTTTCTATAAATGCTAACTTTTCTATTCAAATTGTGTAAGAATATTTAAATGGTAAATAGGTTTAATGTATTGTAGGTTTACAGCTAAAGTTCTTATACTGAGAACAAGTGAGGTACAATTGAGTGCCAGACGTCAGTTCAGTGCCAAATGTGAGGAGGAGCTTGCTGGATCTTGTTTGGCTGTATTTAGTAGGTCCAGATTTCTGTCGAGATCTGGACCTGCTTTGAAATGAAAGGCACTGCTGGAACCAAACAAAGCGTCACAGTCACTTTTCTTTCTCTTCCTTTTCTTTTCTTACTTGCCTCCAGAATTCAGTGGATCTTTTTAAGACATTTCTTTAGTAAGGATTGCTCTTTCTGCAACAATGTTGGTGCTCTGATTGAGCATGTGGGAATAGAAAACAGGCAGCATTGTTGCAGGAGGGAGCATGTTCTGGGTACACTCCTAAAAAGAAATTTGAACAAGACATAGGTGAGAAACGTATTCCCCAGATGTATAACCTGTTATGTGTAAACTGAATACAAATGTCTGTGAAATCCTTTCTTATCATCATTACATAGCACTTGCTTTAAACTTGCTTTGTATAGCCTTTCGTGTCTTGTTTGATCCTAGCATAATCCTTGATTTTTTTTGGTTTGGGAAGGTAGCTCCACCTAAATATGAAAATGTATTGTCAATTCCCAGGTAAATATTCTAGTTAAACAATTGGATTTAAAGTAAGGGGACAACCATTTCATCTGATGCCTTCATCAGTGTAAATGTTACCTCCAAATTATAAATATAATTGTACTTTGAGTTCTTTATACAACTTAAAACATTTCTTCCTAATTGATACTTGTTCGATAATGAAATTCAATTGATTGTTAATTTGGTAATTGGATTTGTTTTTTGCTCTTTTGTTCCGCTTAGTTCAAACAGTTAAAATGTTTGTCTCTCATATTGTGGGAATGTTGGGAGTTCCTCTGCGTTTGAGAAATCCTGCCTACAAAGTGTCTGTTGTAAGTGAAGATGGTGAGCGAGGACTATGTTTTTGATTTACAGTGTGAACATGGCATTAGCAAAATTAAAATGCACCAGGAATGGAGAGTGAAGAAATAACAATTAAAATTTGGGGTGTTTATGTGGAAGTGTATTTGTAATTATGAAAACTTTTCAAATTATGTTACTGTATAATCGTATTACTTTTCTTTAAAAATAAGGAAGGCTAAATTGAAATTGCAAGCCCTTTTCTAAGTGTAACGTTTGAAATATGTTATACTATAATTAACTAATTGTTGAAAGGATTGTTGCGTAATTAAATGGTATTTGCTTTTCTGTTGAATTGTTCTGACTGGTTTGGTTAACGAATCGACAGTTTTCTGTGGTTTCGTAGCACAAACTGGGATTGATAATTAATAATATATCTGCCACACACTCCCCTTCTCTTTATAATATAAATACATACTCTCCCATTTAATGTTTGCCTTTTAACACTTGGTCTTATTATGCATGATACAAGAAACTCATCAGGATTATCACATATATTGTGATACATATCATATCACGATGTTAGTGTATCGTTACAGTAACAGTTGAATTAATATAGAATTAAAGATCAGTACTATTTAGACAGACTGTTAAAATAAACACCAAAGAAGGAAAACAAATAGATACTATGTCATACAAATGATTTCATTTCGACACACATAACCCCTTAGGTAAAAGATCCATGTTTAGTACTGTAGTATAGTGTATGACTTTTAAAGACAAACGGCTCCAGTGAACAATTATTTATTGTGTCATGAAAAAGACATTACTTAAGAAGAATGTGCAGTTTTATTCTTGGCTGACAGTTTGTGGCATCAAATGTGGTCGTCACAAGGCCCATATACTAGGCTAGGATATTTTCTTTTCTTTATAGCTTATCCATACAAACACAAGCTGTTTTTTTTTTTTTTTTTTTTTAGTATTACTACAATAAACTTGAGTATTATAGAAATATTTTAATGCTTTACCAAAAAATCTATACTTTGTCAATGGCCTGACAACCCAGAAGAAGACAAGCCTGTAGTCTCTCACCATAAGATAAAAGTAAAAACCCTACACCACACAACCAGCATGGAAAGAAAAAAAACAAGAAAAGGGCCTTTCATGTAATGAATGGATACATTAACAAACGCTAAACCAAGCGGAGCTAAATGCAAACAAGGAAAGCAAAAACATGTTTATGTTTTTTAAGACAGGCAAATTCTTGTTAGATTTTCATTTCAGGTTTAATTTATACTCAATTTTATAGATAACTTTTAAGTAACTTTTAAGTTACTAATGAGGCTTTGTAAATTTATGTCATTTTAACTCAGTAATAGTTACCCACACTCCTCATGGTGAACTGCTTTGATTTTGGACAAATCTTCACCAAACTTATATTTTATTATTCAATCGTAGCATTCTACAGACATTTCAGAATGCATTTGGCTATAATCTGATAAACTCAATGCGCTTATGAGGACAATCTGAATGTGCCTGCGCTAATTTTATCCTGTTTTAATCATGTAATTCCCCCTTATTAATCCATGATCCAACCATGATTTGGCTTCATTTATTAAATCATTACCAGACCATGTTTGGTATATATTCATCATCAGACCATGGAGTTTCAGAACACAGTTACGCATCACAACCAGTCATTGTTATACCAGCAGTGCCCGGGAAGGAATAGATGCTTTACCAAATGTATGGGTACAAGAAATTAAAACAGGAATTCAGATTAATGTAATTTTATTTCAAAAGAAGTCATCGCAATATGCAAAAACAAAGCACATTTTTTAAACTCTCGTCATTGGCCTCCCTTCAATGTCTCTCTCTCTTCCTCTCTGTGACTCTCTTTCAAAGCCCTGTATCAGTAACCTGATCAGTGCTCCTCCCATCTCTGGCTTCCTCAGGTGGGCATGTTTTGTTCATAGTTTCCAGAGCATGGGGGCACTAGATGTGGGCGCTGCTGGCAATAAACATGGTGGCTGCTTGCTTCTCGATGCTTGAGGAAGGTCGCAGTCAATGATGCAAGTTTATTGGCCTATGATTTGGGCCTGATGTGTGTCGGAACATGTCTCCAATGTTACACACATTTTTAAATGTAGTGCCCGTAGCTATAGCCAGGAACAGTGCCAGAACATGCCATGAGTGCTTGGCTCTATAATGAGCACTGAAACCGATCTGAACATCTGCAGTTCAAACCTGGGTCTCTCTCAAGTCAATTGTTCTGAATTTTCTGATGGTTCTGTGATGGGGACCAATGTCTAATGGGTGCTAGTGAATTAGCCCACAGCTCCACTTTCAGCTTTTAAATTAAGATTGTATTTTGATGAAACATGAATAAATAACGGCTGAGATAGATAGAAATAGACCCTGTTTTCATGTTGTTTAAAAGTAACCAGTGTAAAGGAGTCCCCGAGTGGCTGGGTGTAACACATTTGTCTTGGCCGTGGGATCGGAGGACGCCCACTGAACCTTCAGTTCTCCAGAGTTGTGTGGGGAATTGCTGCGGTGAGGGAACATAATTGGACATTCTAAATTAGGAAGAAAATCAGGAGTAAAATAATCAGCACTCTAAATTTATAAACACTTTTTTTTTTTTTTAAAGTACACACGTTATGGATATGCCAATATACAGAAATTTCACTAATTGGAAACATTTCCACTGCATTAAAAAAAAAAAAAAAAAAAAAAACTGCTGCAGAAATGACCTTCTAAGCAGGGCTGGGAGTGGATTAATGGAATTCCTTTCAGTTCAGTGACCTGAAGTGAAGCAGAGCTGCAAGGAGAGAGATTCACACTTCCCAGTGGAACTGTGTACACAATGTCAATATCGGCTCATGCAATTTCTGCTTGTTTCCAGATTCATTCAGTGTTGTTCTACATTTTCAAAGCTTTTAACAGAAAGTAGTTTGATTTCTGAAAGAAGAAAATACACTGTCTTAATAGGGTTGTTAGTTTTGTAATCCTAATGGCTGTTTTTCTCCCATCATCAAAATAGCACCAATAAATGCTTTGCCAGTAGTCCTGCTTTGTTTTGCACTGACTAAGCCTGTGTAATTTCACAAATTTTGACCTTCATTCTCTGAATACAGTGAATCAAGCATTAGCCCAGATATTGCAGGAGTTAATTACACAGCCTGGAGGCAGCAGAAGTAGGAAAGAAAAGCAGAGTGGAGTTCAGTTTGAATATAAGCCTGGAGCATGGGTTGAAGTGAAAGCCAGACACACAGCCTTCTCTGGGGAGTGTCACCTTTCCCCTCCCTGAGACTGAGGCCTAGCTTGGGGACACGACCCTTCCCAATCTCTGACATTATTTTAATTAAATGGAGAGGGGTTTGTGTGTGACTGTGTGAGGTAGGTGTTTCCTACTCTTGGTCATTTTTGCAATATTGGAATTAAATTGTATTGCCTTTTTTATGAGTATTTTTAACCTGGCTTTGAAGAAACGTCTTTTAATGGTGCATTATCAAACATCTTTTACTAGCCACATCAAATAACAGAGGCTTTCTCTGTCAGACAGGCCCCGCACACAAATTCATGTAGACAACCGAATTGTGTGAGCTTATTACTTTGTGTGTCAAAAGAATGCACTTCATCAAACTGTCATTATAAAACTACCATAGTAAAAGCGTAGCGAAAACATGGCAACATAAGCATTGTAAAGAATAACTAGGTATGATAAAGCCTATAAATAAACATGGCAACACAGGGTAAACTATGGTAAATGCATAGTATAACCATGAGAAAAGCATGGGAAAACTGAAAAAATACCTTGGAAAAATAAGGCAGCCAAATAAGAAAACTAGCAACAGAGACAAAACAACAGAAAGATCAAAGCCTTTCACAGGAAGTACCCGTGCTTTGCTGTTTCTAATCATTGTTTGTTGCCATGGTGGTTTAAAGTAAGGTTCAAAACCTAATTTCCTATCAGTTTTCTTTACATTTCCACTTGAAGAAAATACTTGGCATACCACAGTAATCAAATAAACAGAATCAACTCTTCAAACCTATTATCACTATTAGTTTTGCATTACCGCTAGGGTTCACCCTTCCCAAATGGTCATTAATGGCAGTGCAGACAGTAGCAGTTCACAATTGACACACTGTTAATCTGTTGCAGCGCCAAGCAAGTACCTGACAAGACAGTATGATTCTGTATCAGGACCACAATGTGTTCCAAATCCATTGTGTTGCCATTGCTGGCAATGCTGTGGCCTGCTTATGTTCTGCTCAGGATTCTTCAGGGTAATGCACTGGGGTTATAGTTAGATTCCATAGCCAAAGTTATATGCCTCAAAACATTTGTACTACTACTATATATATATAAATCACAAACATTCCAATCCACAAAAGGGAAATCCAAAAACCAAAACCTTGATTAAAAAGAAATATGCATTAAACAGGTGGATTGACCACGTCAACTGATGTTAGCTAAGCAATAAAATGACAAGGACAACCACAAAAAGTTCCTATTCTATAGAGAATCCAACCAAGTTTGGATAGCAGGACTTTATGGAGTGCCATTTTCTTCTGTTTTTGAACATATCTAGACATATCACACAAACTGTTAACTATTTTAATATCTATGATCAAGATATTAAGAATAGAAAAATACTCATCTTTTTGTTGAAAAAGAAAACAATAATATGTTAAATATAAGATGAAGAGATGTGTGAAATATGCTGTGAAGTCTGTTATCCACAGTGACCTGTCAAGCCACTTTTGTCCAGTCTTGGATTCAGGACTTCCCTGTAGAGGTATCATTGAGGAATGTTACATAGAAAGAACACTTTGCACCCCTGTTACCTGTCAAGTCACTGTCATGGCTGCCCGTTGTGGCACTACTTCCTATTAACATATGGCACGATTTCTATTATTTCCCTGAATTGGAGGCTGGTTTATTATTTAGGTATGGTCACGAATCCCTCAAGAATGTTTAAAAGAAAAGAGCTTAGAGATTCGTCACCAAATCAGTGGCATTCTGACAGCCCATGGTGGCAGGTGTTTGTCCACACACTGTACTTCTGTGTGTGACAAAACTGAAACCATAAAGAAGAAAAGGAAGCTGGTTTAAAAAAAAAGGATCATAAGAAGGAACAAACAGAGAAAGCGACTGGGCGTGCCGTGCTGAACTCTGAATGACCTTGGGTTTGCCAATGTCAGGCTTTTCACCACTATGCCTCAACAACCACTAAAATACAGCCTTGAACATTGGCGTAAGCAAGACAGGAATTCATCTTTCCCTTCACCACAGTGGACACAGAGCCCAGCCCTTTTAAAGTGCTTCTTAATACAGTCTCTTAACTTACATAGCTGTCTGCTTATGTACAAATGCATATGTATGTGAAATCTATATTTCATCTGGCCAGTGACCTTGGTTCAGGCAGACAGGAACCACCAGAGCTTCCCCTCATACCAAGAGAGAGAGAGTTTTAAAATCCCTTTATTCTATAAAATAAAATACAATATAAAAACTAAATAAAGCCACTCTTTAAAAACAAAACAAAACAAAACAAACAAAAATACAGATCCAACATTTCTCATTCCAGTTTCAGAAGTTCCAGTTCAATGGGATCTCAGTCTATCAGAGTGTTTCTCACATGAGCAGAACAAACAGTCCCTCCTCACTCACGGCACACACCCCCTCCCCAATGCACCAATGTCTCTCAGAACTGTCCAGGTCGTGCACCATTTTAAAATAGGCAATATGCCTGGAGCTCACTCAGCACCTTCTCCAGGAAAAGTTGTAATCTAATATTCAATGCAGGGGATAAAACCCTGCTGGCTTTCCAACTAAAAAGGTTAAAATCAATCAAGTGCCCCAGTTTAGTAAAACCAACTTTAAGAAACAAAGTGAATAAAAAAGCAGTGCTAAAAACCTCCCATTGAAAAAATGGGGTTAAAAAACAGGTTATCTTCAAAAACCCACTGTGTGCTCTTTAAAAGTCTCCAAGCATTTAACAGATTCTTATAACAACCCTCCAACCCTGTATCACTAAAACAATCAAGAGATATTAAAAACAAACGTCTGTCAAAACTCAGCTTCACTGCCTTCTGCAATAAACAAAATGCCAGGTCTCTCCAGCTCAGCTGTGGGGTGTACAACAGTCTCTGGGCAGACTGCAGCCTAAATGCTGCCATCCTGCTAGGGATATCAATGAGCCCCTGCCCTCCCTCCTCTTGGGGGAGATACAAAACAGCCAGGTGCAGCCAGTGATGCCTGCTCTAAGAAAGCTGCACCATGGATCTCTGTATCTCGTTTAACAAAATCAGGGGAGGATCCAGGCACACCAGCTTATGCCAAAGCATGGAGGCGACAAGATTGTTAATGATGAGGACCCTGCCCCTGAGGGAGAGCCGAGAGAGGAGCCACTGCCAGCTCTGCAGCCTCCAAATTCCTCTCCCAGTTCTGCTGCATGAACTGCTCATTCCCAAAATAAATATCTAAAAGTTTGACTTCAGTTTTGTTCCAGCTTAAAACTGAAGGCAGTAATGGAGGGGGAGTACTCTCCCAGTGCCAACAAGAAAAGCTTCACTTTTTGCCCAGTTTACTCGTGCTGAGGTTGCCTTTTCATACATTCTAATGCATGACTCTAGCACAGCGTCGTCTCAGTCAGTTGTGACAAACATGCTGAGATCGTCAGCATATGCAGAGAGCGTAATAGGGGTTGCATTTGGCGCAGCTGGTACTGCCAGTCCAGACAGTTTCCCCCTCAGCTGATGTAGCAGGGGTTCTTTTGAGAGGGCATAGAGCATCCCTGAGAGGGAGCAGCCCTACCGTATCCCTGTCTGCACAGGGAAGGGGACAGTCAGACTGTTATTAATCATCACAACACTAAAAACATTGTGATAAAGGAGTCTAACACAAAATAGATACTCATAGTCAACACTATCAAAAGCTTTTTCCTGATCAAGCAAAATTAAACCAAAGTCAACATTATAGACTTTGGATACATTAAAAAAATCTCTCAAGAAAAACAAATGATCAAAAATCAAAAATCAATCTCTTGGGCACACAATACGACTGGTTTGTGTGCTCCACTGATCCAATGTTGGTCTTTAGGTGATTAGCGAGAGCCTTGGAAAGCAGTTTGTAATTGGAGCACAGCAAGGAGACAGGGCACCAGTTCTTGATGTCACCAAGGTCTCCTTTCTTGGGTAGCAGTGTTATCACTGCCCTGCAGCAGCTTAGAGGCAGCTCCCCATCCCAAACACATTCCTGCAGGACCTGGTACAGGTCCTTACCAACACAGCTCCAGAACTTTTTGTAGAATTCTGCAGGCAGTCGATCCAGTCTGGGAGCCTTCCCTTTGGAGAGCTGCGCCACGGCAACAGTAAGCTCTGGGAATGCCAGCGGAGTGTCCAATCTGCTGCCGTCCTCTTTGTCCAGTCTGGGGAGACCCTGGAGTAGTGGCTCCATCTCTCCTGGGTCGCAGCCCTCAGCCTTGTAGAGATCAGTATAAAAGCTCACTGCAACACGCCTGAGCTCCGCAAGGCTGGAGACCTCTCTCCCCCCGGGCAACGTCAGACAGCACATTGTCTTGCGCTCCGCTGTCTTCCTCTCCAGGCCGAAGAAGAAGGCTGTGGGGGCGTCCATATCTTTGAGATCAGTAAAGCTGGCTCTGAGCAGAGAGCCGTTCACCTTCTTCTCCAGCAGGCTCCCCAGGAGTTCATCCTCTCCTGCAGGCCCTGATACGCACCCTCATCGCTCTCAAACTCAACAATCTCTCTCTCCAGCTCACTGACCACTGCTTCCACTGACCTGGTGACATTTTGTGTGTATTGTTGACAGAAAAGTTTTATTTGAATTTTCCCTATATCCCACCACTGTCTTAAACTACTAAAATAATTTTTTTTTCATTTTGCCAATTTTTCCAAAACAATTCAAAATAATCAGTGAAGTTTTTATTCTGTAGCAGATTGTTGTTAAAGTGCCAATATGATTATGAATGTGATTTGATTGGTAATGAAACAGCGACGGAAACAAAATGATGATCAGAAAAAACTACTGAGTGCTATACTACTTTTAGTGAATTTGTTAATATGCTGTTGTGGAGTATGGCTGCTGGCATTCAATAAAGAAAAACAAGTTACTTTGTACTCCCGGCAACACGTATATATATGACGACCCTAACCGGTTTCTGATATGATCAGATCCTGTCGATCATCAAGACAGTCAGGGAGCATCTGAGAGTACCAAAGTCAAAACATGAAGATTGAAGTGTCATGCAGGAACAGGCCTAGAGATCTGATAAGAATTTTGAACTGAGAAAATAATTTGAAGAAATGTTCTCCAGTAATTTTAAGTAAAGGAATGTAGAACAGATTCAGGGCATATTTTGGTTTAAAAAGTAACAGCTGAAATATGGGCCCTATACTCAAAACTTTTTTAACCCATTCAATCCTGAATTATTTTTGTTGGCCTGAAGAATACAAAATTAAGTTAAGTTATCTAATTCAAAAAGGAACTCAATTGAGTATACATGAGAACAGGATAAAACCTTTTTTTTTTTTTTTTACATATATCTGTACTACTTCAGACTGAGACATAAATTCTTTATTAAACCGACCTTAAAGGTTGGTGAATAAAGCCTAATATGTCATACTGAAATTGTTACAGGGTATATCATTTTTTCCCTTTTACATGAGCATAACCACAACAAGAAAACAACAGCACTGAAATGCCGACATTCAAATTCCCTTTTTCAAAACAAAACATTCTGATGTGCAAAGCTGACTTAAAATGAAAAATAAATGCTTTTTGAGTGCGTACAGAGGAGAAAACAAAACGGCAAACGGGCCATAGCAACACAGAAAGACACAAACAAATACGGGCCATAGCAACACAGAAAGACACAAACAAACCTAACATAACGATACAAACTGGATAACAAATTACCTCATAAAATGGTGTAGTCTCACACAATTATACAAGATAAAATGCAGCTCTTTCATTTTTTTAGCTTGCCAACCTGATATGAAATCACTATTGACTACAAGAACGTCTGGACCATGTCTGACACACTATGACCCACAGGTTTCAATTTCAGACTTACGGCCTTAAATTCATGTTGCAGTACTCTGTACGGATTTAAAAACATTAAAAACATGTATCGTACAGTTCAAGGCTGAAAAGTCCATTCTGAAAATAAAAAGCTTTTTAGGTGTTTCCTGTCAAATGTACTGTAACACCACCCCCCCCTCCCCACCCCCCCAAAAAAAAATTAAAAAAAAAAAGATGCAAAAAGTGTCAGGAACATGGCTATTCGGTTTGTCATAGGGCTGGAGCACAAAGCACTGTTTATCCTCACTTATAAACGTTTCCTATAGTAAAAGAAAAGCAACGTCTAAAAAAACACGGTGAAAGCATAGTGAATCATAAGTAAGCATTGTAAAAGCCTGGCAAACCGTGGAAAATGATGGTAAAAGTATAGTATTCCAATGGAAAACCTACACGTTTGCCAAGCAAATTTACCATGGAATACTTTTGAAAGGGTTTGGGGGGCCGTAAACTTTCTGTTAAAGTAAAGTGTAGGTGACTCTGAATTAGTAAACAATGTAGTAAGTCAGGCAGGACTTAGATGACTTCATTCAAATAAAAATCACACAGGTGATTTTCATTTGAATAACGTGTGTAGGGGTTATTCAAATAGGGGTGCTGTGTTAATGTAGTTTGACAGTTTATTAATGTTAGTTTGTCTGTTACTTTATTATTATAGTTTATTAACATACACATGCCTACTTCTTTTCTTTTACTTATTTAGTTAATTTCATATGTTGATACACGTGCCTCATGACAAGTAATATATATTTATTGATTCATATTGTGTCTGGTCACTAACTCCATCTTAGAGAACACTTTGGCTATAAGAACACTTTGGTTGCTTCCCGAGGGGTGTTCTCTTAGCCAGAGACTACTGTACGACCAAAAATGACAAAGAAATGTACATGGAAAACTTTTAAAAGGACAGCACAGTGGCAGAGGTATGTTGTGATTTAAGTACAGGGATATCCGTTAGTGTTTTCAGAAAGGCTGGCAGTTCTTTCCAATTCAGTGAGTTCCCTTGGCCTATTTGAAGAACCCAGCCCTTTGTCTATTGTTTGCACTCTCTATCTGGAGCTCAGGGAAAGTGCAAAAGGCTAGAACAGAAAGAGCAGGAGCATCCTGGATTGATTACACATTGTTTTGATAAGGAGGGGCTGATAAGACAGACGGCTGCGATTTTCAGCTGAATAAAACAAATTCTTCTGTTTTGTGCTGCGGAAAGAAGTATGCAACGCAAACCGTTTAAAGAACAAAAGAGCAGAACTGGAGTATTACTATTGCAAGATCACAGGCTCCAGTAACAGAAACACCAATCTGTGGGGGAGTGGGGGCATCTTTCTCTTCTTAAATTTAACTATCTTATGATTTATTAATTTTCAAATATTCTGGTATCTGCAGCCATTACCTTACCCACACTACATTGTCCTAGCATCTGCTTGAAATAAGGAAAACCTTTACCAGCTAACGTATGGACAATGATATCCAATCGTTTTGTAAAGGTTTTCCTTGTTTTCAGTTTCCGTGGGTGCGATTCACCTGGTAAAACTCACAGTTACCCTTTGAACTTGGCTGGGTTGGCTAGGGATTGAGTTGGCGAGTGAGCCTCAGTATGTATGTAGCGTTTATATTTGTGTCCGGTGGTGTAGTGTATAGCAGGCCGGTTCATGCTTCTCACATTCGTTGTTTGAATCCACATCAAAAAACACACTTTGTCACTATTCTGTGCTTGAGGGAGGTACTGGAATGACTGACAGGGGATGTTCAGGACAGGAATATGGCTTGTTTGTTGGCTTGCCGAGCTGTGAACCCAGAAGAGTCCACATACATCAAAACAAAAGAGAAATGAAAATCTTCTCTTGAGAGTTTGCTTAATGAACACCATGGGATTGGGAAGTCCAGTAAAAGGAGACATATCGGAAGGTGTCAGCATGCCCTGAGGTGGAGAGAAGCACTCAGAGATTTATCTCCTGTCTCTTCAGGAATCAAGTTTCCAATTCTGAAACCCGAGCCGTTTAAAACCACAATAACTAATTCATACTGTCATTAATCAGGACAATGCAGACCAGCTCTGCAGATCCATGACATGTGATTGTTAGGTACAATGATAGGGAACATAACACTGATGATGAAGGTGTTAGCCAAAATGGTTGTACAGTAATAACCTTGCTTTATAGCATTTTGTGACAATCAATTAAGTTGTCTGGAGAGATACTTTTCAAAAAAAAAAAAAAAAAAAAATACGATTTTTCCGGGGTTTGACCAATTTTGATCAGGTTTGCTGTTTTAGTTACTGTATGGTAAAACATTAAAAACCAGTGGAAAAAACGGGTTATATCACAAGAAAAAACAACCAAAGAATAAAATATTTGTTTGTATGAGTTTATATACTGTGCTTTTAAAGTAAACCTTGTTGTTGCTATACCCTAACTTCGATCTTCATTGATTCTCAGCGTACTCACAGACTTCTTTGACACTCCTAATAGAAAACCTGTTAGATGTGTTGCTTGATATGGTATTGATAACAGGAAGTTCTATTTTCTACTGAAGAAAAGCTTTTAAGAAGTCAATTTAATCTGAAACACCTGTAGTTGCTATTTAAAAAACCTCTTTGAATGGGCGGATGAAGAGATCACAGTTAACCCCTTCTCTGCTAGTTTTGAAATGCAAAGATCTGATAGGCTTTACTCTTCATATTGGTTCAAGCCTCCATACAGGTTTTGTGAAAATAAAAAATCTTGCAGTATGTGTGTATCTGAAGAGGTGTGTCTCTCCCTCATGGAAAGCTACTATTTGTGAACCCCTGTGATGCCCTGGTGAACCCTCTATAACCCCCCTGTAGCCCCCAGTGACCTCCCTGTAACCTACCTTGTGACACCGCTGTGATGCTCTTGTGAACCCCCTGTGACCTCTCCTGTGATGCCCTCGTGAACCCCCTGTGATCTCTCCTGTGACCCCCCGACACCCTAGATCAGCCAATGCGTCTTTATATTAGTAAGCTGCAGCACCATCTAGTGCACAGCAGTGTTTTGCAAAAAGAAAAAAAAATGAAGCAAAGTGGCAGATCACAAGATGGCACTGCTGTAGCCTATGCTACATGTATTTTTGGCAGGCGTCTAAACCTTATGAACAGCTCCTGAACTTGCAGTGAAGCCTTAACACTGACAGAAAATAAAGTAATTTTGAGGTATACTATTGTCCACATGGTAAAGCACAATAACACAATGGCAGTGCATTTAAAGATAATACTTTTTTTATGGAATTACTGCTGGTCAATTGCCTCTTTAACAAACAACTGAGAAAATGATTAATTTAGTTGGAGTTCAAGCCTCGGTGAAGGACCTCGTGGGAATCCAGGAGAGCAGGGGGCTCCAGTGTCCATGTGGAGTGGCTTTTGAAATGGCAGATGAAACTGGCGTGAGGGTGCTTAAGAGTTCTTCTTAGAGACAGTCAGTTAAAACTCACATCACTCAGCCAACTGCACTTTGGCTAAAGTAACTACCTTGCAGAAAGAAAAGTCCCATTTTAAGCAGTTGAAATGAAAAAGTGCCTCTCTGCCAAGAGACTTTATTCAGTACAGTTAAAATAGAAACTTAGATACAAGTTATAATATGTACTATTACCTGTTGTTATGAGAACCAGTGTTCATTTTGTAGTTTCTTTGATTAAATGATGTGAAATAAAATATATAAATTATGTTCATAGAGTTTTTTTTTGTTTGTTTTGGGGTTTTTTTCTGTCTCAATCCTAGGTGATGCAAAACCTTTGGATATAGCTTTTGAATGTACTGCTGTGGTAGGGATGTATAGTTCTGACATACTTGTTAGCACTACCTACTGTTACTTAGGTAAGGATAACCAAGGACATGTGTTGTTTGTTTGTGGGTGGGATATACAAGCATAGTGTGAAGTGTAGTAGAAATTAAGGTAAACAGTATCAAAACTATTAAAATGTGCTCTTTTTTTAATGAATTCTCCTTCTCGCGACCTCAGTCTAGAACAGGTAGAAAGTGAAAGCCTCCTTGTTTTATTATCTTAAATGTGTTCTTTGGTGTCACAGTCGTACAAACAGTGAATGAGACTGCACTCCCTAAACAATACGGTGTGTATAAAGAGACACAATGAAATGTCAATGAAATCAAACCGACAGTTTGTGGAGGCTGCGTGTGGAGGGTTGTGTGAGAGACTCGGGTACTCTCTTGTCAGTGTGAGTGGTGGGACTGGACTGTGAAGAGCTGGGCTACTGTACGTAATACGCTACTCTTCTTTGCTTTTCTATTATGTTATCTCCCCCTCCGTATGTCGCACTTTATATTTTCCCATAGATCTTGAACATTGTTTACAGTTGGTATTAACATTATTTAGCACTGGGAGTTTTTCCGGCTGTTTGTCTTCCATAGATTTTTGCATTTATTTCATCGTGATACAAATACCACATGTGCTTACCGCTTGGCCAGTTTGATATTGAGGGAGCACTATATTAAGAACAGCAGAGTGAACAATTCATTAGTGGAGCATCAGTGGGCACGAGGTTAGTTGTTATTGGATACTGTGCTCTGATTACACAATAACTTAATGAGTGTTAAATTGGGAAACAGGGTTTCCATTTAATTCATCTCTCGTTCTAAGGCACGTGACAAAACAAAACCATATAAGGGAGAAGTGATGTTCCAATTTATAGTGTCTTCCAATGTACTGTATACAGTATTGCTTTTTGTGGTAATGGCGTTAGTGACAGTAAGAGGTAATACAATGAATTTGAATGGCTTGGTTAGCAGTCCTTTAAAGGGGAATCAGCAATAGTGTTGCATGGGCTAAGAAGCATGGCAGCGACATTCTTCCTTCACCACTTCAACAACATTACTGGGGAGTTGATTCCAGACCCTCACAATTCCCTGTGTAAAAAAAAGTGCCTCTATTTTCTGTTCTGAATGCCCATTTGTCTAATCTCCATTTGTGACACCTAGTCCTTGTTTCTTTTTTCAGGTCGAAAAAGTCCCTTGAGTCGACATTGACAATACTTTAGAATTTTGAATACTTGAATTAGGTCGCCACATAGTCGTCTTTGTTCAAGACTGAATAGATGCAATTCTTTTAGCCTGTCTGCATATGTCATGCCTTTTAAACCCGGAATAATTTTGGTTGCTCTTCTTTGCACTCTTTCTAGAGCAGCAATATCCTTTTTGTAGCGAGGTGACCAGAACTGGACACAATATTCAAGATGAGGTCTTACTAGTGCATTGTACAGTTTTAACATTACTTCCCTTAATTTAAATTCAACACTTTTCACAATGTATCCGAGCATCTTGTTGGCCTTTTTTATAGCTTCCCACATTGTCTAGATGAAGACATTTCTGAGTCAACAAAAACTCCTAGGTCTTTTTCATAGAGTCCTTCTTTAATTTCAGTGTCTTACATATGATATTTATAATGCACATTTTTATTTCCTGCGTGCAGTACCTTACACTTTTCTCTATTAAATATCATTTGCCACGTGTCTGCCCAGTTCTGAATCTAGTCTAGATCATTTTGAATGACCTTTGCTGCTCCAACAGTGTTTGCCACTCCTCCTATTTTTGTGTCATCTGCGAATTTAACAAGTTTGCTTACTATACCAGAATCTAAATCATTAATGTATATTAGGAATTGCAGAGGACCTAATACTGATCCCATGCATGCATATCATGCATGCATATCAAAAAGGAAGACAGTGGGTCACATACATCCTCCAAATAAACTGAGACTATAACACTGTACACTCAATAACAAGTTTCGTCACAATTATACGGCAGCCTCCGCTATAAACCCCAGGAGAGGATTTTAAAACATTAATTTGCAAAGAGCTGATATGATTGCAAACCTACTGTAACACAAAGAATACTTTTACAAAGTGGAATATTTTGGAAGCCACTTTTAGTATGACCATGATCGGATGACTTGCACATTTACAGTACATAACACACTATTTAACACTGAAAAAAAAAAAAAAAAACTTTTTTTTTTTTTGTAACAGGTATAGCCAGCAGGGACAGGAAGTGCTTTGTTGTTTTGAGTTAGTTTTTTTTGGCAGGAATTGTTTGAACAGTTTCCTTGAAACGTTGTCAGTTTCCTGAGGCGATGTTGCTCAGGGATGTATGGAGTGTATGTGTGTGTGTGTGTGTGTGTGTGTGCTGATTTAATGCTCTCTGCCAGAGAGATCTGGAGCACATCCTTCTAAGATGCGAGGAGCTGTTCCTGGCATTCTGCTTGGTGTATCATTTGCAGTAGCAGGCCCTGCCAGTGCTAAGCCAGTGTTTGCATCTGGGCTGTTGATTGAAGTAACACCTGAGGCAGGTGTGGGTCTTTTGTTATTCAACCGTTAAGACCAGGAACATTAACTTCTACAGCTGCCTGGCATATAAATGATAAGGAGAAACTAGGGATGGAAATTGAAAGTAGCTAATGGTGAGTGAGGGCCAATGGGCTAAAAATGAAAAATCATAGGGCTGGAAAACCAGCTATTTTACTTGTAAAATTGATTGTCGATTACAAAATAATTCTAAAAGTCTCTTCTAATTTCATTTGCCACATAGATCTCAAGTCTTTATTCTTTAGTCATTATACCTGCCACTGCATTTGGTTAAAGAAAGCGATGCGATTTGTCCTGTGATAAAGTGATACTTTCACAACGATACGATGTTTCACACCAGTGGCAACAGGCGCGCATGATTTGATAGGCGACTCTCATCTGATAGATCACTGGTCAGTTCCCTAGCTGTCACATGACAAAATCTCAAAAATAGACGATAACCCTATTTTTTTCACATCACTTTAGTGTCGCCCCATCGCATCGCAGGCAGTGTGACTGGTTCGTATCAAAACAACATGCTCTATTTTTTCTGTCGTGGCACAGTGTGATACTACAGATTTGCTTGTTGCAACGTGGCCGGTGTGAATAGGCCTTTAGTCTCAAGAGGCTGTGACTGCTTCACTTCTGCGGAATGTTATGACAAAAAGCACAACGTTCTGAACGGATTTAGTGCCGCTTTAAATTGTACATTTTCTCCCTTCTTTAAATTATAATTTCAAAGCTGTTACCTTCTTTTAATTAACATCACCTTCACTTAAAGTTCTGGGTTTGAGGTTTTGTCTGCTCACTTAATGACAACTTAACGAGGCTGCACTGTATAATCAGGCTTGTATGCAGAGGAATGGAGATTTTCATGCAGATCCTAATCTGCTCATTCAAAATGATAATTACCTGGCAAATGTAGACCAAGGGGAAAGACACAGATTGTGGGTTAGCTGGTTTTACAAATAGTTGTTAAACACCATTTAGGATACTAGTATAATGTCAGTGTGTTGCCCATACAGTACCAGCAAAACGTTCTCCTCTAATGTTAGTGCTTCACTGGTGTGGTGCTCATCAATCCTTAGTGTCCCACGTGTGCCGGAAGTCTGTCTCCACTTAATTTCCAACTGTGTCATGGTTTCTGTGCTGAGTTTCAAGTATTGGTTGGGGTTAAATCTAGTCGCCCCGTCCCCACCCCAAACCCTGTTTTAAGCTAAATCGATTCATTTCCCTCAACCATCATATCTCATTCCTTTAGGCCCTGGGGATTAGTCTTTGCTAGACTT
This sequence comes from Polyodon spathula, assembly GCF_017654505.1. Taxonomy (NCBI): domain Eukaryota; kingdom Metazoa; phylum Chordata; class Actinopteri; order Acipenseriformes; family Polyodontidae; genus Polyodon; species Polyodon spathula. Next base: position 23,268,471 of record NC_054544.1, on the reverse strand, counting down.
TTTCGAACGCCATAGTGTCCTATTTTGGGGACCACAATTGAAAACAGTTTTCTGAGTGCGCTCTCACCGATGCATTATACAACTTAAATACTACTCTGATTGGCTGGTTTGGTGATTTGTCACAAAGCCTCGTAGTTATTTAAAGAAGTGACACAAATGTTTTAATCTCTGTATCATTGCTAATCTCCTTTCCCACCTCAAGGTATAGATGCATGACAGAGAGCTATAGATCTGTCGTCAGCCCCCCTTATGTGCCAGTGTCACTGGCCTTAGACCACTGATTTTGTGTTCCATTTGGGACAGAATACCCTCTTCTGTCAGCAGTAATCAGGTGTTAGTGTACAAACCTAGGGCTTCTTTCAACATGGGCAGGCAAAGCTAATGGGCCCCAGAAAGCCAGAAAGGTTTGGAATTTGTGGATTTGCGTGTTTGTGTGTGAGTGGATGTGGGTTTGTGTGTGTATGTGTGTGTGTGTCAGTCCAGGGGGGTGGGGGTTAACCAGTTGTCACGCATAGTTTGGATTCCCAAGTGGTTTCCAAGGATGCTCTCCAATTAGCACACAATTGTTCTCCAATGTGAACTGGCGAAACGTAAAACACCTTATTTAGAACGATTTGTTTGGTCGCAACTGCATCGTGAGTCTAAATTTATTTCCAGTTCCCTGAGATCACCTGCTGCTGGGGAAATGTGTAGGGGCTAGACTAAACGAACCAAGCAGGTTGTGTCACAATCTGGCGCTTGTATATATATATATACCTTATATATATTATATATATATATATATATATATATATATATCTATATTTTTTTAAAAACTCCCTAACCACCGACGCCCCGATATTTCAGGTTCACAGTGTTGAGAAACTCTTTCTTAAGTCCTAAAGAAATTGAGGAGAAAAAGTTTTTAGGGAATAGATTGTTTACTGAAGTGAACTTACGTTTTATTTGTATTTGAGTTGTTTGGAACCAAAAAATTTTCATCAAAATAATAAAATTACAATGTTAAAGAAATAATATTGATTAAACTTTCTAAGAACATTCTTTAAGTTAAATTAGTGTCATAATCTGGAGGTATATGTCACATTTACATTAATTTTGTCAATAATACTGTGGAAAACCCCTACAGTGGGCAGACAGGCAACTCAAATTAAATATAAAGTTGTATATGTTTTCTACAAGGTCCTTAAACATGTGGCTGTGCAATAAAAGCATATCTGTCATTAGGGGAGTGGCTGGTCGATTAATGACAGGAAAGAAGGCGTTGAAAGGGTGGAGAAATTTCACTCTCCAGGTGGAATGACTGAGGAAGTGCATGTTTTAAATAAAGGGATACATACCAACCTCATCTCACTTTCAGTATACTGTGAGTACACTGAGCTCTTCACAGGTTTGTGGCAGTCACTCATCTCGTCCTGGTCAGATGGGTTTCTGTAAGACTCCAGTAATCCTAGAGAAACAAGAGCTGGTTGTGTTTGTCTTCTTTTCATGTCTTCCTGGAGGAAACAGTTGTACTAATGTGGTCTCCCACTCCTGCCTAGCTCAGCCTCTGAGCTCCCAGCCTCTGAGCTCCTAGCATCACTCCTAGCATTGCTCCTAGCATCGCCCTAGAATTTAGGATTGAGACAAAATTTAAGAAATAAAAATTATATGAACATAATTTAGATATTTTATTTAACATTATGTAATCAAAGAAACTGCAAAATGTTATTGCAGAAGTCCACCGGAATCGATAAAAGTAGTATTTAGTACTTAGTCATAGTTGTCCCTTTAGGTAAAACGTGTAGGGATCCTGTGCCTTTGGCAGAAATGCATCCCCAGATATGAACAGTTTCTAGATGCATCATCACTGGGATTGTACACTCTAGCTTGTATATTTTTCCTTTCTGTCTTCAAACTCTTAATCTACCTCAGTTTCCAAAACAGCTAAAGGGAAAATTACTTTGGTCCAGTCTTTGTATGTGCGACAAATGTTCAGACGATCTCTGATGTTTTTCTTGCTCAGAAGGGGCTTCTTAGCAGGCCTCTCTGACACCAAACCATTCTGCAAGAGACGTCTTCTCACAGTGCGCACATTACGCCATCTCTCCAACTTCTATCCATTGCACTACTGGCCATCCTATCACTCAAACTTGAAATGCACAGGTGGTGATCCAGGTGAGCAAGGCTGACTTTTGGGTATCCAGACCTGGGGGCAACACAAGTAGTACATATGCAGCAACAGCAAGTTGTAGTCTAAGGAGCCACCCCTAATGTTTCTCGTCAGATGCTTGTCATGCTCTTCCCCCTGATCTAGATTAATGGAAGCTTTTTTGTGAAGAGAAGAGAACACAAGTCAGCTATTGTAGTGAAGTTCTCGTCTGGGGCGAAATGGGCCTGTGTGAGCAGGTTCCCAACTTGCTGGGCGCTCTCTTTCAACTGAGTGAAATATGTAAACATGATACCTAGCTCAGTTGGGAGCAAATGTAGTGTATTAATTCAAAATTGAAACCAGTTTACCAGTTTCTTACTGTTTACTCTGCACTGTTTAACGCTTTTGTAATAAATGCAGTTTATTACAGGAAAAGGTGATTTTCTTTGACACTGTAAAGGGATATTTCTGTTTAAATTAACACATTTGTATATACATTTTTTCCTAGCTATTTATAATATATAGGGAAATTATTCTCTGTATCAAACCGTTGTTAGGAAATGTACATTCAGGCCAGATGGATACATTTGTACGTAAATATATGCAGATATACTGTATCTGTGGATGTGTACTGCATGGTACTAAACCAGAAAATGTATACTTAGTTTGGGAGTAGGGTAAACAAAGCTTGTAGGAAGATTGATAATTTCTTAGAGAAGATATATTTGCAGTCATTCAAATGCCCTACCCATTGTAGTAAACAGTGGTTCTGGTAGCAAAATTGGCTATTTGTAACTTCTGGTTAAAAGCCTAGGGAAGAAGTATGTGTGGGAGGGTGGTTTATAATTGCACAGGCTCCCTGACTCATGTACTGATTGGCTGTGTCAATCTCTTGTAATACGTACATGACCACCCCAGCCCATGCGTGCAAGCAGGAATCTGCTGGTAGAATCTGCTGGAACTAAATGTTTTCAGATTAAGATAATATCCCACTGCATAGCTGGCATGTTTTAATTTCTCCCTCTCCCGCTCTGAAATAAACATGCCCATTTGATACTATCTGACAGAAGCTCTGAGTTAGAGGGAGACAAGCTTGTGTCATGCAAACCTGGAGTTCCAGATGTGCTTTTATTGTTTTGTTCTTTTTATATATATATATATATATTTTTTGCACATATCAAAGAGATCCCCCCCTCATTCCTGTTTCTCCAGTCATTTTTTTAAATTGCTGTATGTATGTTGATTGCGCTAGAGAGCCTAAGTTTAAAGTTCCACCCTTCAGCTCAGACGATTTTGTAATTTCAATCCACTTTTCAGTGCTGAGGTTCAATGGCAATTAATATGTCAGACACCTCCTCCAGTGTAACACAGCATAGTTTCCAGGATTAATGCCAGTATTACCGTTGCTACAGAAACCTGGGTGGCACAGTCTGTCAACCAAACCAACTTTAATAAGAAATTCATAATGGCCTTCTGAAAGCAAGAGAAACATGATTTTCCGGAGTCACAAAATGAAATAAATCCCAAACTGCACGAAATTACATCTCTTATAACAACAAGAGACACATGTCCACATGACTGATTACCTTCTTATAAATTTAGAAATGTAGGTGCCATGCACAGGATGACATAGGAACAAAATGTACTGGATACTTATCTCTGATTGGTTGTTTTCTCATCAATTCAATAATTAAACAAACAAGTTAATTTATAATTGGTCGCAACTTTTACAGAACTAGAACCAAACTAGTATAATTTGTCTAAAGTTTTTTTTTTTCTTTTTAGTTTTGTAACGTGAATGTCGTCTTTCAAAAAAACAGTATAATTCAAAAAGATAAGCTTGGTGCTTCAGCTCAGGAAACTGGATTTAACTGCAGTGAACATCACTGCACCTGTGTAATTGAAACCCAATGCAAATATGAATGTTCTTTTCACCTGGAGGGGTTTAATACCTTTCACATCCTTCAGCCATTCACAATAGGCATCAGTGCACACTACCAGCCTCCTTTGCATTAAAACAACCACAGTGTTCATCCCTGGTCTAATCACTGTCATCATCAAAGAATAGCCTCTTTATACGTGTTTATAGAGGGAGTTTCTGCTTGCGAAACCATCATCACCACAGACTCACAGGACAAGTCTGTGAGGAGATATAGTAACAGTCTGTCGAGGGGGTAGGTCGAGAATTATATACTAGATGGTCGTCCCAGAGTACATTACAGGTCATGAACCATTGGAGCCTGTTAGCAGCAGCTACACTGACAGCAACGACACTGAGTGTAGAGCTTGCATTCAGAATGACACTGAGTGTAGAACTTGCATTCAGAATGACACTGAGTGTAGAGCTTGCATTCAGAATGTCAGTAAGAAAGCCTTTTAAATGTTTAACCACAACAGGTTTTATATAAGCAGATTAAATATGTTAATATCAGGGTTTCATCTGTTTTTTATTTCGATTTAATGACTTCTTAAATCTTTACACGTGTTTGGTGCCTATTCTAATCAAGTTCAGGCTGTATTAAACATGATACCCAATGTCAGTTTTTTATAATGCATGTTTCCTTCATAACTGCACATGCATGTGCATGGCAATCTTTAACCACTTTAAGCCTAGTGTGAATATGGGTTACTTCAGTGGTCTAAATAGAGCACCTAAAAAATCTGTTATAAACAACTTTATTTTGCTTAGAAGATTAGTCAGTAGATTCATAAAGGAATAAAAAATATTATTGCAGTATAATTACACTGTGTTCTGAAAATTATTATTTTTTGTTCAATGTACACTCAAATCTCAAAGTGTCTCAATTACTTGGAACATTCAGCTGTAATTACCATGGCTTTCTGTAAACCACAGTACCATTCCTGGTCACTCCTGGTATAACAGTGACTGGCTGGGATTTACAACCATGTTGAGAAACACTGACAGTGACAATGTATTGAACATGGTTTGACTGTGGAGAAACATACCAAGCATTTCAATGGGTAACCATGGTACCTGAGGATCAAGTCAGGGTTGACTGTTGATAGTTAATTGTTAAAACATAGGAACAGAATGTGGTTAACATGGTTTAAACAGGATACAAAAATCAGAGACTCAACTCAGCTTTTCATCTCTAGAGGTTTCTGTTGGGATTTGGCTCTCAAGTTAGTTTTGTTGGTCTCAATTTAGCCCCCAGTGGACTATTCAACAAGCATAGTATGACTGTATCCAGTGCAATTGTCCCTTTACCAAAAGCACTGAAACTTACACTAGCCCTGAACCCAGTCCTGGTTTCAGAACTCCCCTCAGTGAAATATTTGATCAAAATGGCCAGGAATCAGGAGTTTGATGTTAAAGCATGAACACCTCCTATAATACACCTCAAGACTGGTATGACTTACTCATACTGTGATGAGAAGTGTGATCAGTTCAGGCCGGATTGTTCAAACTCCTGACACCAGGTCATTTTAATAATATTCATAATAATGGAGGTTCTGAAACCCATACTAGGTGTGAGTGCCAAAACAGACATTTAAAATAATAACGTAAAAGGTACACTTAAATATTTACATACTCACCATAAAGCCTACAATGGCTTAAACTGCAGTGCAAGACTTATGAGTGAAAATGATTTGTTAAATTGCTACACCCATTTGAAATTAATACTGTGACTGGAGAGCTCATAAGGAGGCATCTGGTGACTGGTTCACCAAAGGAAGCCCCTTTCAGACTTAAAACAATATTAACTTTGGGGGTGCCTGGGAGCAGCATGTCAAGCTGTGCATATCTTGGGAAGTCTGGTATTTAGCCTGCAATTATTGCTACCTGTGATAGCTCGTTAAAAAGAGAGCTTGTGATGACCCTGTGGGTTTGTGATAAACTAGAAAACAGCTGTTACTCCACTGCAGGTGAGCCAGCCGAAGGAGCAATCACTTACCAAACATCAAACCGATTATCAACAACAATCCTCGCATTTAGATAATATTTAAAAGCAAGTAGCACAGAATGTGAAGGCTCTTTACAAAACATGACGTGCACAATATTGTACATATTAATACATGCTTTGAGAAACATTAAAAAGGAAAAACACAGTCAAATATAAACAGTAGAACCTTTTTTTTTTTTAGTATTGAATGATTGTAAGACACAGTTTTAAATTAACTTCAGGCACCTGTCTACATAGTTGGGCATCAGTCTTACTAATCAGTGTTTATTAATGTATGGCTTTAGCGTGCCAGAGACTGGAATAACTTGTACTGCATTTGACTGTCTTTAGGAAACTGACTTGTTGAATGTGGGATGTAAGTGTTGCATCTATAATGACATACGGTAACTTTGAAGTTGTTGAACTCCTCCTATATCAATTTGTGATGACAGTTGAAACGTAGTGAGGCTATTAATTAATATTAATGGAAATGATGCCTTTAGAAAAGAACCTTTCTGCTGCTAAGACAAAACAAACCAGAGACCCACCTGCAGTTGAACTCTAGAGGCAAGTTTATTGCTTTCAATAAGCACTACCCAATGCAATCAAACATATTGCCTTCATGTTCAATGGCCTTAATTCTTCAGTGAGTCAGTATTGGCCTTGTCCTCACTCTCTATTATGGTGTCCTCAATTTGTGTAGGCCAATTTAAATTTAGCAGCTGTCAATTGATTTTTCCAATTTCAAATAGCAAATTATTTTAGGCTGAGCTCACTGCTACCACCCCTGCGCTGACTCAGGAGCAGTGAAGACGGAACACACGCTGTCCTCCGAAGCGTGTGCCGTCAGCCGACCACTTCTTTTCACTCTGCGGACTCACCATCCAGCCACCTCAGAGCTACAGTGTCGGAGGACAACGCAGCTCTGGGCAGATTACAATTAAGCCCGCAGGCGCCCGGCCAGTCCACAGGGGTCGCTGGTGCGCAGTGAGCCGAGGACGCCCTGGCAAACCTGAGCCTTCCCCACTTGGGCGCCGCTCAGCCAATTGTTTGCAGCCCCTTGGGAGCCCTCGTCCATGGTCGGCAGTGGAATAGACTGGACTCGAACTGTCGACCTCAAGGGTATAGAGCGCATCCTGTGCTCCTTGCGGAATGCCTTTACCGGATGCTCCGCTTGGGAGCCCAGGACCCCTAGTTTGTCTTGTGTGACACTCTAATGCTTGTAGTATAAAAGGATGTATTTTTAAGAAACTATATTTGAGTGACTAGAACAACGTGAACTTCAAACTTACTGTAAGTTTAAAAAGTTACTGTAAGTTTAGACAAAATTCAATGTTTAGAGAACAGTTTTAAATCCATTGACACCTTTAAAGTAAACTAGTGTAATTCAATATTTATGTCTATTTTGTGTAAGTGAACTGGAGTTATGCAACTGTTAACAACGGTAAGGGTTGCTAAGGGATGTACTTGCTTCTGGACCAGCAGTTTTCTTGGTAAAAAGCTCTTTCATTTCACCCTGGGCTAGCTTGATAATACATTTTGAAGTAGTCATTAGGAGATAATGGCAGCTCCATTACATTTTCTTCGTTCAGAATAAATCGTTGCTCCTTTTGTGCTTTCGAAACAGTTAGGTAAAGAGGCTCAGGATTATCTCAAAGGATGAAAACATTGTATTTGTTTTTCATGGTTAGTACCCACACAGCCAACCTATTGCCTTCTGTGTACAAAGCCAGCCTTTCTAGTTTTACAAGGATACACTGTTCCATTGATATTGCAAGATTCACTAAAATGAGCCTTATATAGTTAATTGAAGATGCTAATGTAAAACTATTTACTGTCTAAATTTTGATAATTGTTGAGAATCGTGAAAAATCTTATTCTGATAAATCCATCCTAAAGAATTTCTAGCATAACCAATAGCAGACTTCAGCATTACCAGCAATGGCAACATAATACAAACGGACCAGCACAGTGATCCTATTATGGTTCATGCCATTACCAGTATGGTGCAATATCTGCTCTTGTGCTAACGTTACCCTTTCTCACTTCACAAAACTGTTGCATGGTATTGTAATGCGGCTGTGCTGTCATTGAAGGTCATTTTGAGTCCATCGTATTCCCAGATGAAATCCTTTAACCTTTCCAGGGCACAGCAGCTTTGGGTTCAGGTCTCAGCAGGGTTTTGTGGTTCCAGATGGGAACACAGCAGGGTGTTGTAGTTTTCCATTTAGCTGACTACAGTCGTGATGGAGGCCAGTCACTCACCAGGGAAACCCAAGCTTGATGCCCAGCCACCACGCCAGTGCAATTTCTCTCAATGGAATATTCTCAATGGAGGTGGCAATAGGGAGGGTTCCAAGTGTACCTTCAAGGTTATATCAAAACACAGATCTGTAACCTTGGTAACGCCAAGACCTAAGCAGAGGCCTGCATAACATTAACACTTTAACCCTTCCGCCATGATGAAAATTCTACCTGTTTGAGGTTTGACTGACATAACTTTCAGCTTGTTGTAGTAGGACGAATCTCCACTGAGTATACTGTATTATGCCTTTCTAAACTTAAGATTATTAAGTTTTCAATGAAATATCCCACGTTTACCTAGTTTGAATGTAAAAAATAAGTTTGAAAATGTACTTGATTCTTGATCATGTAAAGCAGTTTAGTTTGCGCTCAGGTAATGAGAGTTATCCCTGAATTTTGTCACATACATATTTCACTACAGTTAATATTTTGTTAATTTATTTTTGGGTTTATGGCCCCCTGTGTCCCAGGTGTAAATTACGCCTATGCTTGTACTTGTGATCGCCGAATCTCCCGACAGAAAATAAAAAACTAAAACTAACTTTACTTTCATTTTGAAAATATATAAAACCATCTGCAATTGGTTGTTGGAGCCTTTGGACATGTCAATCATTTGGTAAGCAACTAATAGTTGTTTAATAAGGCTTAAAATGGGCACCATTACATCATTGTTCATATATGAACGATTTCTAGCTGCGCTGTAGCGAAAGGGTTAAAGTGTTTATACATATGTTAATGCAATAATTAGGACTAAATAAGTCAATACAAATGCTACAAAACAAGAAATACTGATATTTAATTTAGACTTTTAGGTACAGCTAGGTTGTTTATTTCATAGTAATCTGATTTATAGTTGGTACTGTTTGAATTATCGAATGGTTAAATTAGAGCACTGTATCATAATATAATAGTGTCTTTATTCCACTTTATGTACTCTACAGTGGAAGAACATGTAAAATGATACTGCTAGCTCTAATATTTATAGCTGTGGCAGTGCGCGAATCACAGATTCATCCCACTTTATAGTAAACCACAGGCATCACACAACAATTAACAACTTTATTCAGTAGTATGTTGCAGACTTTTGAGTGAGAGCACTTTCATTCCTAAAACCAGAGTAAGGCATGCACATGTACAATGTATGTTAACTGCATTTGAGGAATTGCCATCAATGCAAATGTACCAGTGCTGGTGAAATGTCACTGTTTGGTATCTACACTAAAGTCTTTCCAGACACCAATCCCTGAAGAGCTACAGCATTGCTTTGAGGGGAATCTCATGCCTCTGATCTTTGTCAGTGTATTTCCTCCACTTAGCTGGAGGGAGTGATGATTCACATTCATTCTGATTATTCACGTGGAAAGTCTGCAGCTAATTTGGTAATGGGTGTTTAGAACTTTACTTCACTTGCTGAGAGTTTTGAGTTCTAATGGGTTTCCTCTGGTGTGTAAATGTATGTATCCTGTGTTAATCGCTGTGAGTTTTTCCATTGTGGATGCACTTACTGCAAACAACTTGGAATAGCCCTTTTTAATCTTTGCCATGGAAACGCAAGGTTGGTGCACAGTGTGGAAAAGAATGGTGAATGTTTCAAAGCACAGTCTATGAAACTGTTGGGCATCTAGTTTTGATTGAAATATTTTCAGAAATATATAATTGGCTTTAAAAAGCCAATTATATGTATAAATACCAGGACTTAAGATCAGGGTTAATAACACTGAATAAATTATTAAGTTACAAAATCTAAGTTGACAGATTTATAAGATTTTCTTCTAAAGTTAAAAGCAGTGGTAAGGCTATGAAATTAAATTTCTTTGCAGCAGATTGAGATCAAACTGAATTGGGACTGAATTGGACTGTCAGGACCAGGTTAGGATTGAGGAGTTGGCAGAATCTGATCTCTCCACAGTGATGGTGAAAGTTACCTGAAGTGTCTGTAACAGGGTGAAGTGTTATGTGTGTGGGTCGTCACTGAATAATACTGAGACCGACACAGAGCATTGTCTTTCTGTTAGTAAGTGTCAGCACCCTCTGTTGCAGTGTATTGCCACCAAAAAGGAAATTAGATCCAAAATAGCAGATCACTAGATGGTGCTGGCTCTTATTTTTTTTAAAGACACCTTGGCAGATCTGGCCTGTGTTACCTAAATATTTATTCCAGACATCTACACTGAAGAGCAGCCCCTGAACTTGACAAAAAAACAACTGTGATTAATTACACCAAAAACCACTCAGAATGGTCATGAAAAAATAAGAGGACATTAAAAACAAAAACTAAGAACATTATATTTTGGAGCTATTTGCTGTTCAGTATGTAATGGTCCTATTCACAAAGCTTTAAGGACCGTTTTAAATAATGTTTTTAAAGGACTGACTTTGGAAGAGTGCTTATAAATAACACTTTGAAAAAAATCGAATCAGCTAATGAACCCTCTCTAAAATATCTGAAAAGTGTTTCGGAAATTTAAAGATACTAAAATTCACTGACAAACTGAATTGAAAACTTGACTTTAACTGTAAAAAAGAAAAAAAAAAACCTTAACAAAACATTCCTTAAATTTTTTGTAAATAGGACCCTAAACCACCACCTAAAGGGTGCCAATGCTTACAGTACCTTTTTATAAGAACTTTCCCTCTTTGAATTGTCAGTTTCTGTCAGTTTATTGCTCACGGCTGACCTGGTGTGTTTCTAGATGTTTAAACACTTAGCTGTAAACCCCTTTCCAGAAGCACCTCCTCAGCACACTGTATCTCATACTTCACATACCAGTCCTCCTACTCCAAGTTTCAGTGTCCCTCTCTGTTTGACTGCTCCGCCCCACACAGGCAGTTGCAATGCAGAGAATTTCCTTGACAGAGTGATTCATTCTAGATCCCAGCTTTGACTGTAGTACATTTTTCAGTGTTGACTAAAGTAGCGTGACAGGTACATAGCGTTGTCATGATCCTGTGATTCAAATTCAGTCATTTATCCATTCATAAAAACTGGGTTAAAAAACAGGTTGATTGTCAATGAACAAACCCTCAAAAGCATGGCAAAGGTATTTATTTATATTTATTTGAATATGTATTTGTAATTCTGACTGTATCACATATAAAATAATAATTTACATTTTCAATTTTTTTTTATTTATTTTGTAAACATTTTTTTTTTAGTTAAGGTGCTTTTACTATGAGTTTAAGACGTGTTTTTCAGTTCTATGTTTCTGAGCCAAAGTGTTGTTATATTAGTAACCCTTATGAAAGTTTGTCATAGAAAAAATATATCAAAGGGTAATAAAGCATAGCACACATATGGTAAAGCATAGGTAAGCATTGTAAAGCCCAGAGAGGTATGATAAAGAATATTTTAAAAACACAGTAAACCAGGGTACGCTGTGCATAGTATAGTCATGGGAAAAGCTTGGGGGAAAACTGCAAAAATACCATGGTCAGCTTTTATATGGGAAGCACCAGTGCCATGTAGTGCTCAGCGGTGTATTGTCTAAAAAGCAAAAAATCTACTTGATCAGAAGATGGTGCTGGCTCTTACTTCTACAAAGAAACGCTGTCTGATATAGTCTGTGATGCATATATCTATGGCAGGCAAGTATCACATATGTAACTGAGGTGGATTTACCAGTGAGCAGCAGGATGATGGGACGTGTAGTTCTGAGAGGTCCATGCGGGTACATGTGAAGCCATCTTGAGACAGGGAATGCAATTTAAAAATTTAAAAAATTAAAATTAAAACTATACACACAACTTACGTAAACAGTTGTAGCAACAGATGGAAACATGTAACACAATAAAATAAAAAGTTCCTTATGTACCCTTTAAAGCACATGAACACCAGGGGCCATTTGCACTAAAGGGATCTGATCCCGGATCCAGGCTCAGATCTTGATCTTGGTCCTAGTTATGTTGTACTAAACGGATCAGTGCTCAATTTGAGCTCAAACCTGATCTTGCTTTTGAGCAGGATCAGAACTTGATCCCACTTTAAAAAAATGAAGTCACTAAACGTAATTTGTTTTATTTGAAACCGTCAGACACTTACAGGTCGGGTTTTTAAAGATAGGCAAAACCCTTTTGAGGTTTTTGGCGAGGAAGAAGTAAGAAGATGGTACCGATTAACACTGGGTACCATAATTAAATTAACAAACAAGGTCTGGGATTAGAGCTTCATTGAACGGTTTATAAATGGAGAAATTAAATGTTTTTAATTTTGAACAAAGGAATAAACAAAATAATGTAATTCCTCCATTTAAAACTCAGCTCTGATCCCAATCTGATCTGATCCTGATTTATGGCTACTTTTAAATGCACCGTTACTTAGATAATGTTAACGTTTTCTAAAACGTTAAAGTATCTCCGTTTTCATATAATAATCTGATGGAAATATTTTTGTGAAATCCTGCAAATATTTGAAAAATGTATTAATGAGCTTACCTTCTCTGACAGCCTCGATCTCCTCGATCTAGTGGCAGCTAATATCATCAGCCCTTGTTTCAATTTGCTCCAAATGTGTTGATAATTTGCTCTGTACCGATGCTGCAGCTAGCTATTTGTGTGTTTGTTGGCTAACTGACCGCTGTAAAGAACACAGCATTGTGAATGTATCCATCCGAAAATACACACAACCGTGAACGGTAACAGTTATTATAAATGTTAAAAAAAACATAACAACCAGCTATTAGTGTTCTCAATCTGTTTATAGATGCATTTGATTTTTAAATTATAAATGTAGTAGTTGCTTTTAATAGGTTCCAGTATGGACAGGATTTATGTCATTTTAAATTAAATGTACTTGATATTCTGACATTCAGAATCTTTAAATGCTGTGCCATGAATATTCGCTTCTCATTGGTCATTTTCCCTAGTTACGGCATGCGCAGCACCAGAATCGGATCAGTGGAGCCTGCTCATGATCCGTTTAGTACAAACCTTCTCAAGATCCAGATCCGATCCTGTTTTTTGATCTCATTAGTACAACCGGCCCCAGGAGGAGAGCTGTTTCGTTCAGAGTGGACATACATCTTCAATGAGGGAGGAAGCTTATGTGCCTGCAGCTAAATTAAACTGCTAAGCCAACAGTGCTTGTATTCTGGTGAAGCAGGGTGCACAGAAGGCTGAACTATAGACAAGTTGACCTTTACACAGCAAAAAAAGCCTTGTATGGCTTTATTACAGTTTGCACATTTACCAGACTTCTTTATTTTCACTTTGACAGGTATATTAATCCTGCAGCCACACTGTAGATTGGTTTTTAGAAAGCACAGACATGTGAAGCTAATTCAAAAGGAAGTTTTGGTCTTTTTTCAGAGTTTGTTTCCAAACATACTGTACTGAATTCATTAGGAAGTAAAGCAGATGTGAGAAGGCCCTTCAGTTCGGTGAGGTTCGTAGTGAGAAAGCCAGACAGAAGAGAGAACCTTCTGCTGTTGACACCCCATCGGTCAATAGCTTAGACACTAACCTCCCTTTCTGCCTTATCTCTGTTCCCTTACTGGTAAACCAGTGTTTATCCTTCCTTTGCTATTCACAATTTTATAGAGGGTGGTTTGTTCATTTGTTTAGTCTGGAGCAGGACAGCTGCACTTGTTGACTAATGTAGAGCTTCCCTTGGAAAAATTCTAAATGTTTATGGGCAATTTGAGCTGTCATTTTGTAGTCATGCACTCCCCAAGCTTATACCCATTTAACTATAGTTTACCGTAGCCCTTTAAAAAAATTACTAAAGTAAAAGCAAAACAATGTGGAATAAATGCAATCAAATAAGGACCTTAAAGTGAGCACAAAGGGGCCTCTAGACAGTAGGATTTGATACACGCAGAAAAATAAATAAGAATGTGGCAATAGACCCATTCATTTTTTCAAATATGCCCTGTGGTAGCACCATTAAAGGTGACTTCCATAGTAAATATAATTTTTGGCTGTCACTTGTAGGCAAAACAACCAACTTCTGGACCCTTGACCTTTTTGTAATGTTGTATTTTGTATGTACTATCATGATGGGGGAAGTATGTTACTAACATATTTTTGTTCTGAGGGTATAACTCATCGTTTTTGGAATTTTTTTTTCTGGACTCCAATGCTAGCCTCTTTTTGGCCTGTCTGAAAACAGGCCAGCGGGTGCGTATTGTTGGACAAGCCTCTTCGCCAGATTCTCTGTTCCCGGGCCCTGAGCTGTGGACTGACAGTAATTGGCAGATGCAGTCTGGAAGTGTCTGCCTGTGCCAGTGGCCTTGCGTGTAAAGAGTTTATTTAGCAAGAGAAGGAGAGGTGGGGGGGAGATGGGGGGAGAGAGGGAATGTTTATAATATCTGAAACCGTGAAGCATACAGAGCCAGCCAGGAAAGCTGCTGTTTGCCAACAACAGCAGTGATTTAGGGAGCAGTGTCCCGTGATCAGTAATTGTATTGTGCAGCAATTTGCACTTACAAATTCCTGTCTGCTACTGCACAATGACAGCTTTTTTATTTTATTTGTGGCGTCAACTTTGTACTTATTTATATCTTGCATTACACAATCGTTATGAAGAATGCACACCAACGAGTATTGTGTCATAAAATATCTTAAGTAAAATTGACAAACGTTTTGGCTAAAGCCCTCACCACAAATTTTGTTTAAAAATAAATTCATTATATATATATATATATATATATATATATATATATATATATATATATATATATATATATATATATATATATAGATAGATAGATAGATAGATAGATAGATAGATAGATAGATACACACACACACACACACACGCATATATACACACAGCACATGTCTGCATAACCTCGCTGTGCATGCAATCTTGGAAAAACATTCTGGAAACTCATTACTCAGTCAACTGAACACACAAGACTGTGCACACTTGAAGTCAGTTCAGTTATGTAAACATATTAATTGCGCTTGCATGGTCATCCTGACACACAGCTTTACGTAACTCACTTTGGTTACAATCTTTAAAAAAAGTCTTTTAACAACTCATTTTGAACAGGCATGGTTATTGTGCAGCGAGCCCCAGAAATAATTAGCCTTTTCCTCCTCTAAAATCATGTTCATCTTTTTTTTTGGCCCAACTGTTCATGCAAGAAAATACAAATAAAGTTGTGTTCCTCCCTCATATGTTTCACAATGTCTTCGATGATTACCTGCCAGGTGTTTCTATAAAAACAACAACTCTGGGATCTGTTTTAGAGAGGAATGTAATAATTGTTGCAATGTTGAAGTTGTTTCTTGCTATTTTAAAACAAGAAGTGATACCTGACCAAGTACAAAAACAACCAAGTTAGACTAAAGTTAACAGCCATGTTATTTACAAAAGGAAATTTTAAAGACATTTTTATTTTAATATTAGCTATGGTGGTAACTAAGATATTACACAATTAATATAATCGTTCAAAAATATCATCCCTAGTTCATGAAGATCTGTTTTCATTAACCATGTTATTTAACAAGGAGAACAAGATTTTTTAATGTGTTGACTGCTTATTTCTTCTAATCAATCAACAGTAACATTTTCATATTCATTATTTTAACTTGGCAGGAATAACTGCCGTGACTGATGGTGGCTTTCTCACTCACACTGCGTGCGAAGCGAGGTGGAGGACTATGTACACAGTTTAGTTCTCATAATTATTTTTGTCCTTGTGAACGGATGTGCAATGTTTATCGTAATAAAAAGGTTACAGTCTTCATTTTTTCTGTAATTTTGACAAGTAGATACGGTCCCTTACCCTGAAAGTAGGGTGAAACAGCATTTTTGGCTATTTTCTGATTACGTGATAAAGTGAATCCCCAAAGGAAAATACATAACATGCTAAAAGGGTGAACCTGAATCTCTGATAATCAGGGAGATATGAAGAGGCTAATGGGCACTGACTCTGATAACCAAGGAGATATGAAGAAGCTAATGAATCTCTGATAATCAGGGACATATGAAGAGGCTAATGGGCACTGAATCTGATAATCAGGGAGATATGAAGAGGTTAATGGGCACTGAATCTCTGATAGTCAGGGAGATATGAAGAGGCTAATGAATCTCTGATAATCAGGAAGTATGAAGAGGCTAATGGGCACTTTCGACTTTCCTGTATAAATAATGTGTTTGAAACAGTAACACTTGTAAAGCAAAAGAAAAAAGACAGCGGTACTTCCTGTTTCCAAAATCCTCAGACCAGCATGGCAGCCTCTGTCGAGAGCATTCTGTTAATTGTTATACACACTTCGCAACAAAAGGATTGTTTAGTTGTATTCCCGTTTTTTTTTTCTTTAATATATATTGTGCTACATATATATACTATATATATAACACGATGACTATATAATACTATCTATATAGATATAATATATATATAGATATATATATATATATATATATATCTATATGAATGATATTAACATTACAAAGATATCATAAGGAGAGGAATGTTGCAGCAAGGTTGTTTTCAGTTGCATAGAAGCAATCCTTTCCAAACCAGGAAACTCAAGTGTAGCCTTTTTGGCAGTGCAAAGCAAGACCACAAATGTAAAAAAGGTGAAACAAAAAAAGAAAATATTGGGTAAATAGATTTCCTCCTTGCAAAGCACCATAATAATGGTGTAAGTGGTGCTTTCCACTGGTAGAACACAGCTGACACTGGGGCCTTTTGGAAAAAGTGTGGTCATTTTACCAATTTCCAGTTTTATTAATTATCACGTTGCTGTCTTTTAATGTGAAAGACAGGCAGCTGAATTGTGGCATTTAGACTAAACTGTCTCTCCCTCACACCCCTGAGAGAAAAGGTGCTCCCGCCAATCCAGGGCAGGATTGAGGCTTGGAGACTGAATTGCTGTCTCACCCCCTAAGAAAAAGGGTGCTCCCGCCAGTCGCGGGCAGGCTTGAGGTTTGGTGACTGAACTGCTCCCTCACCCCCTAAGAGACAGAGTGCTCCCTCCAGTCCAGGGCAGGCCTGATTATTCTGTCTTTCTCAATCTCCAATCTTGCCAGTCTAACAGTAGACTATTGTTGCAGAAGGCAGCAATAGTCTAGAACAGTTTCTTATATATGAAACTGAATCTTATTTATAGTCTGATATTGGCTTTAGATTACTTATTTGATATCTTACAGTCTATGCAAATAATCAGTTTGTTGTTTGCCAGTTTTCATCAAGTACTTGGTGGGTTCTGTCTGTCCAGACTGTTTTTCTGTTGTTTGCACTGGTGTGTTTTCCATGTGTTTACTTTCTGTTTTGAAATGAAAGATGAGAGGAAACTGAGCAAGTAAAACTAGCCATATTAGGAGAATAGCTAGTGCGTATTGTCCAGTCGCAAGCTCTTTTAATGGCACGCAAGCCCCCTTCTTGTGCATTGTTCGCTGTTGTGTTAGGAGGTTCTGATTTGAGGCCTGTCAGATGGTATCTTTACGTACAGCAGCGTCTGATGCACTCAAAGTAATCTGCACTGTTTTCGGTGGGGTTTTACTGTGCAGGCTACAACAAATGGTGCATGTCTCATTTTTACAGTTTACTGATACGCTAACCAAACATCACACAAGACAGAACCAGTCCCTAGTATTATTATCATTAGCATTTCTTAATGTTGTCTTACATTTGGAAATGAAATGTTCATCTGAGGCATGAGAGAGAGAGGAGAGAGAGAGAGAGAGAGAGAGAGAGAGAGAGAGAGAGAGAGAGAGAGAAAAAAACACTGAACACTAAGTCTGTTTTCATGAATGCTGTTTCTTTTTCATTAAACCCTTCTTGATTGTTGCTTAAGATTATCTCCAGCTCATGAATTTTTCAAAGTTTGTTTTTATTATGATTTTTTTTAAATGTGAAAAAAAAAAAAAAACAGGGAGGGAGCACTGTATTAGGCAATTGGCAGAAGGAAAGAAAAAAATCTTACCTATTTAGAAGCATCAAAGTGACAATCCTTGCTTGTTTCATTATTTTTTTTAGCTGTGTAACTGCCAACTTTCTAACAATGAGTGCTATTGTGTTTACCTGGGCCTGGCTCCCCGTTCAGATTGGATGAGTTGTATTCAAGTACAGTAAGCTCCCTTTTCATTGCGTGCGGAGAAAGCGTGCAAACTTTAAACCCTGGCAGAGAATCAGGCGGTTTGGGGGGGGGTTGGGTTACACAAGGATATGGAGTTGGGTAATTAGGATCAGCAGGGAACTAACTGAGAAGTGGCCAGCCAAGGAAAAGACTGCTTGGTATTCATTTTCTTTTCAAGTTCCCGTTTCCTCTGGCTCCCCAGCAGTACAAGCTTACAAAGTTTACAGAGAGCTGCAGGGCCATTAAAGGAGTGCCTAACCAAGGCTTTCAGAATTTTCTTACCTCTTGTGTATACTAGCAACATTACCATTCGTCCACCTTTAAAGGAATGTGAAACAAGGCTTTAAAATCAATTTTTTTACTTCTTATGAATGCTTACAAAATTAGCCACTGGTCCACCTTACAGAAAATCGAACCTTTTAAAATCCACATACTTCTGCAAGTAGTACCAGAGGCTTGCTTACTATAATGCTTAGTGAGTGCAATAGCGACAAGCAGGCTTCATCAGGAGAGCTTTAGCCTCTACAACTACCTTTGGGGAATGTAAACAGACTGCAAATAAGTCACTGCTGAAAGCTTTTGCCGAAAAATGTGTCTAGTTTTTATTTTTTACTGTTACGGTAGTTTTTGTTCCTCTGAGAAAATTAGTCTCTTCCTTAAAAACAGGATTGTGAAATTATATTGCATGGTATGCTCAACAGTCACAACAGTGACATCACTGGAATCCACTTGGAATCGCAGTGGCCCTCCTAAGAGGAATCGCCCACTTCAATAGCACAGTGCCGTTTATTGTTAACCCTTTCACAGTGGCGAAGTGGTGAAAAAACAAACAAAAAAACAAGTGGGTAAACTAACCTTTTTGGCAGCGGCATGGTAGGCACTGAGGGTGTGCAGAGATGCTCTTAGTAGATTATGTGCATGTCATTTATGGTGGTCATACAGAATTATGGGTAACTGGTTAAGAGATCCTGCCCATCATTAAAAGCCAGGGGTCTGCAACTTGTCCATACATGGACACGTATGTCCATGGCAAGAGTTATTAGTGTCTGTGGCAGTGAATACGTCTAACACACACATGCATGTAATTGTATATAACTTCTGTTTTGTTTGTCTATGGACAATATTTTGTTTTTTTGTCACCCCTCGATATGGTGCCGACCCCTGTTAAAAGCGCCCAAGTTGCTTTATATAATAATATGCTTAGGCTGCATCCACTCTGGACAGAGTGACGCGAGCGAAGTCACCAAATGTCAATCCACACCAGACACGATTTGAAAACGATCCAAAAGACTGGAGATAAATATGCGACCCCACCCATGCATTGCTATTGGACATGCTAGAGATGGGCTGTCCCATTACAAAACAGGTCTTGTTTTCGATAAAAGGTTACCATCCTGACCTCCGGCAACTCTGTTGTAAAATAACGGTTGGACTTGTAAAATCTATAGAACAGAATTATTGAACATCCCTATATATCCAACAGTTTTATTGTTATCATTATTATTAGCAGTAATTGTACAGTTGTAGTTGTGGTATTTATTTAATTTTTTTCATGGTACCAGTAGTAGTCGTAGTAATCTTGAAGCCCGGTACATCTCCAGCTGGACAATAGTAGTATAGTTTAAATTATATTTTCAACAAAATTATTTTATTGTTATACATTTATATATATATATATATATATATATATATATATATATATATATATATATATATATATATATATATATATATATATATAAAACTTCTTTGATCCTTTTTTGTTTATTGAATGACGTGAGTTAACACAAAGTAATGTTAAAGAGAGAAACTAGGAAAAACAAATTCATAAAAAGTATTTTAAAGTGCAAATTATATAATATTATATAATAATATTAATAATTATGTATTTAATAATACTAATTTTTATTATTATTATTGTTATTATGCACAGGTCACCACTTAGCTTGTATTATTATTTACTTTTATTTAGTTTTTCCTTTTAAAACAGTCTGGTGAACTTGACAGAAAATGCTTTATAAATATGGCTTATAACCTTCAAAACTATAAGCTTGGTAATGTTGGGATGTATCACATAGAATACAAACATATTGCTGTTTTATTTTTTTACAATGTGTAGAATAGTAGGGCCTCGACAATATTTTTGTTTGTTTGGTGAATCTCCACAAAACTTCACTTTATGCATATGTAAAGATTTTCTTGTCACAGACATTTGTAGACTGCATGTATAGTCTGGTTTATTTTTGCTTATTTATAAACCTATTTTTATGTAACTTGCATAATCAAAAATAAAATGTCTCTGTGCTGCTAAATGCACCACCTGCAAGCCACCCAGGCATTGTCTTTCTTTTGGATGTCTTTGTAGTCGTTGAATTTGCAATCATATAATAATGGATATTGCTGCACCTAATATTTTAACTTTTCGTTGGCCATGATTAACTTGTTTTGAGGCATGACTTGTTTTAAGGCGTGTGTCAAGGGTGTTAACCTTGCTTCTGATTGGTCAGTTTCATTCCAGCCGTGCGACGGAAAAAAAAAATAGAAACAGGTTCTATTCTAGCAAAGTTTTCTCAAAGTGAAGTCGCTCACCTCGCTCGCTGCTGGTGTGGCTACGGCTTTAGCTTTAACCCTTGATATAGGCAGGATTTACTTATCACAGGAGAGCAGGAGGACAGTAAACACTTCATTGCTTAAATGAGTAGGAAAACACCATTTACCTTTGACTACACAACTTCCTTTTCATCTCTCAACCATAACACTTTATGCTTTATCTCTTTAATAACAGAATGCAAGTCACACAATAGCATGCTTTGAATTGAAACATCTCAGAGACAATTGGAAAACTATTATTAGTATTAACAAGCATATCAGTGACAATTATCCGCCACCACAGCTGTAAATTAATATCAGTAACAAGAAAAAGTGGACCATGATGAACTATAGACTCCCTCAGATTTTGATACACTCAATAATTTGTGCTGAAGAATGTCCTTAGCATGTTTCATCACAACTGGTTGAAGGGTTCACTATACATATATGTTTATAGGTGTGACAGACAGCCTCCACATACTCTGATTGGCTGAACTAGAGAGATATAATGTCTAGTATATGCCCTTAGAATGTTTGTAACCACATCACAAAAACAAATCACACAATATCACTCCGTCAGTTTTATTTGTAACAAGATTTCCATTACACGAGAGTAGGTGTTAAAACTTCATGCTGATATTGGACTTGGCTCACCAACTAAGACATAGCTTATTTTACCGTAAACTAATGTGGTCCAGCTGCGTTTCCGTCCCTGATGATGTAGATATCCTTCTGCCTGGTATTGATGGCTAAAGTGTAATGCTGACTCCAGGGATCAGCCTATTTTGCCTCCCTGGCAATGGCTGCAATGCTGGCTCCAGGCATCAACCAAGGTGCGGCCTTGCTATCGCATCAGCATGACAACCGTCTGGACTGAGTAGGGTACTTTTCTGAGGTCTTCATGTGGGCTCCTTCCATCCTTGGTGTTTCGTTGACTAGCACACGACACCTTAAGAGTGCTTGACAGTGATTCTGATATCCCAGCATCACACCCCCCATCCCCCACCAGAATCTTTTTGTCTCAACCACAGCTAGTTGCTGCTTCAGGTAGGTTCTTCAATATGCGTCGCAACTCTTGACCACTGAATCCGATGTCTCTGAGAAACTGGGTTGTGGAGTGTGCCACAAATCCTCGACAACCCACTTCTACTGGGTAAACCTGGACTCTCCATCCTTGCTGTTCCGCTTCAGCAGCTAGTTGAGTGTACTGAAGTTTCTTCCTTTCATTCGCCTCATCCAATCATCTATAGCATCCTCCCATGGCAGTGTTAACTCTACCAGGTGAACAAGGGATGCTGATCCAGACCACAAGACAATATCAGGTTGAAGGTTAGTGGTGGCAATCTCAGGTGGAAAAAAAGCAGCTGTCCAACTTCTGCCAGCATTTTCCAGCCTCTAGCAGCTTCCAGTTGTTCTAGATGAGTTTTGGTTTTAATTCCTTTTCTTGGAGCTTGCTTCCCAGGACAGATGAATGTTGTTCTTCGTGTGTCATATATTGCTGACAGTGGTGGCAACCTGTTGGTCATGCTGCGCTTGTCTCCCAGTGCTGAGGCCAAACTTCACAGCACCTGGTCATGACACCAGGTAAAGCGTCTTTGGCTAAGACCCACCTTACAGCCTGTCAAAATGTGTTGATGTAGCTGCAGATGAACACAAAGCAGATTCTTTGACACCACAGATCCTGTCCTATCCATAGATGAAGGTTCTGTGGTATTGGGAGTACATTATATTTTGACCTGATGAGGAAACTAATCCTGCTCTGTTCCATTGTCCATAGATCTCGCCAGCTGATCTTGCATTGTTTCACACTCTCCAATCTCATCCACTGTACCTCTAAAAACACAGTCTCTCACTGTAAATCATGTCTGTACTGCAATAAAACAAGTAGGAGTCACTTAAAAGGGTAATGTTTTATTTACAACATATCAAAATATGATTACATGTATGAGTGCCACAATGACCCAAACTGCCCCATCAAGTGACTGGAGAAATATATAATGAAATGTCTGAAGAATCCGCCAGCTTTCTATCTTTATCCATGAACCGGACTAGATCCTACCAATGAGAGTGATAAAATTATCCGGTTTACTTGCAAGTCAATATAATGACAAAAATAGGTTTTAAAAACACTGTTTTGTACACTCATTTTATATAGACGCTCATAGCAATGTTGTTATAATAGAGGACAACATTTTTAGGATGTTCATTTTATAGTGCTTATTGGAAGGATACTTAAAAAAAAAAAAAAAGATAAAATACAGTTAAAAAATGTACAAATCATGATTAATTGTGCTGTAACATAAGCATAAAACCAATAAGACCCTCCACATTGAGCATTACCAGGTATTATGGATCATTTGGTTGTAATACCCAAACAGTCCATTATGCCTGGTAATGCCCACTCCGTCAGGTTTGTCGACCTATAAGCTGAAATTTGATCAGTCTATGCTTTTTAATTAGTGGGAGGGTGATGCTATGAATCTATAATAAGAGTTGGCATGTAGCAATATACACTATGCCTTGTATAAGAAACCAGACACTAACTCCAAGAACCAAAATAGAAAGGAAGAAAAGAGAATGTATAACGTAAGATGGTTGTTACCACTGCTTTTACCATCTTGCTCATCATAACTAAAACTGACTTTGAACAGGGAGATGCAGCTTTCATATATTACAGAATACTAGCTTGGGATGCCATGGCTATTATATTAGACAAACACAAGATACAGTGTTCTCAAGATGTAGGCCTCAAGGCCTCAAACACAAGTAATGTTGTTTTGGTTTTCTTGGAATTTCATACAAAAGGAATTCTGTTTTTTCAAACTAAAACAAAGGAAATTCCAAAACAAAGAAAAACAAACAACAAAAAACCTCTGGACAAGCTTTTCTGGTTTTTCTGCTTTCCAAAAGATGCTAAAACCAGAATCCCTTGTTCATCAGGCCTCAAAGGGAATTCCAAGATCTCCCTTTCCCAAACCGCATAGGTAAGGTGACCAGATTTTTAAGTCCTTAAACTGGGACAGTATGGAAACATTGTGAACAACTTCCAACTTCCAAGTTACGGATTTTTATTTTCACTTTGGCAATGTTTGATCTAATATCATATTGAAATTGAATGCAGAGGCTGGAGATATTCAGAGTGGAATCTTTTACTTTCAGAACTTTTCTTTGTGAATAAATGATCTTGTCTTTGTAATTTCATTTTTACACAATTACATTACACAATAGCTATTCAATAATATCAAATTCCTGACGATGTTGATTTCTGCCGTCGTCGCTTATAGCTATACACGAAGCAGTATTTTGCACACAGATATACAAATAGAATGGATGAAGAGAATAATTCTAACATAATATAAACGGTCCCTGTATGAGCCAATATTGTTAGACTACTGTAGTCTAAGCTCTTCAGGCAGCGAGAATGATGATTCAGACAAGGTTAGCCGCCAGTTCGTTTTAGCAACAGTCAGTGGATAAACCTGCCCCCAATTCTGTGATTGGTTGCAAATATGAACATTGACTGTTCAGTATTTCTCCAGATTTGCATACCACTGTACATCCTCTTTTTAACACTACTGGTCGTTCAACCTTACCTTTAGTTGCATCAGGTGTCATTGTATTGTAATAATTTAGTATGGTAGTAACACAGCAGCCTGCATGAAAATACAATATTCTGTTACTGGTGCGATGATGCTCTGGGAAAAAAATGGGATGAAATGAGCATCCCAATAAAAGTTCTGGAGACAATGGGACCAGTGTTCCAAAAATAGGACTGTCCCATCCAAAAAAGGACGTCTGGTCGCTTTACACTGCCTCTTTATATCTCAGCAGGCAGGGGCCCTGGTGTGTCAGGAAAATTCTCATCTAATTGTTTTTTTTTTCTTTCTCTCTTTCCTTCAGTACCTGTAATGTGTATCGTATATTGTACATGTAGTGTGTAATGTATGTGTACTGTATATTCTGTAGTGTACTGTGCATTCTGTATTGTTTGTACGTGTATTCAGTCTAGGCAAATCGTGAGTCACCAGTGTCCTGAGGAAAGGAATTCTTTAGTTTTATTTCATTCTTTGTGACTTAAATACCTTCCACCCATTGACTGCAGCTCCCTCACCAGTAGCCCTGTATCCAAATGCTGCTAAATCTACAGCACCCCATCAATTCAATTTCACACAAGCGTGTAAGGTCATTTATTTTCAATTTGCACTATAGTACTGGCCCATTCAAATACAATGCAATTCAGTGCAACCCCTTGATACAAAATGTGGCCTTAAGACGAAGGTGGAATATATGACAGACAGTTATTTATTTTAGTTTTCTTTGATGCAGACTTTTCTAATTTACTTTTTTGTATTATTGAAATACTGTTTGTAAATGTGTTGCAACACTTTGTATTCAAGTTTCTGGAGTAGTTATACAGTATTATAGTCTTATTAGAGAGGTACAGTCATTTAACAAAGGCTTGATAGGTTTGGGTCTTAATACTGAATAGGGGTTGGCCTTATTATTGAAGGTGACATTACAGTGCCATCAATAGGAGGAAATCAGGACTGAAAAAGTGGCCTGAATTTTTAGGTGGCCTTTAAGTTGGCCTTAAAGCAAGGTTACTATATATATTTATACTACCATAAAAAGTAATATTTGACCCAATCCAGGTGTACTTTGAGTGATATGCATATAGGGTAAAAACCCTAGTGTAACGCTGTGCGTTGTTCTTTAACGGCTGATTCTAATGTAAATACAAGGATCACAATTAGAAACAGGCACCAGGCTTTGGAGCTATTTTTGGTCTCCTAATCCTCTCCAGGCTGGTGTTAATAGAGAGAAGGAGCCAGAGCCGAGATGCTGAAGTGCGCTCATCTCTCACCATGTCCTCTCGGCTGCTGGTTACGTTGCTATAACACCTGTGTAGCTCCAGGGCACACAGATGCCTCAACGGTGAGCCAGACATGCAACAGTCGAGTAGCTTCAGAGTACATGTGTCGCTGACACAGAGCTCTCCGAATTAAAGTGCTGCAGCAGGTGGGCGGGGGGGGGGGGGGGGGGGGGGGGGGGGGGGGGTGTAAACTGGAATTGTTTTATGAGGGAAAGGATTTCATGTTCCACTTGGAGGTGTTACATTTGGAATCTCTAGGGGACAGATGGCAGGCTAATTTACAAGGTGCCCGTGCTTTTTACCTCTGGAAACAGAATCCATAACTCAAATGAGTTTGGTGGTCCAGCTGCGAGGGGAAGCTCTCACGGCGCCAGCCTGCCTACCAGCACCATGCCTAACTGAAGCCAGTGCCATTGCTCCTCAACTCTAAAGCATATATACTGTAGTAAGGGGGATATTTAAGTTCTGTACATGTTAAGGTTTTTTTGTTTTCAAATCAATATTAATGGTTTGTCTGTAACTTGCTTGACTACCCCAGGTTATCCTGTTTTACCTGAATTATTGAACTGTGGTCCTCTCTATACATTGCAAGAGGCAGAGACACCCCTACACAGTGGCAAACAGATACACAAACTTCTCGTAGGCACATTAAGACACAGCCTGGGTGTGATTTAGTCGACAACAGCCGTGCACAGAAAGAAGTGTGGAAGGAGGCCCAGGCTCTCTGTAGCTATGACTAGAAAGCACATAAATGTCTTAAAGTTGCATAGTAAGCCCCTGTGCAACCAAAAAGCCTGGACCTGCTTGCCTGAACTCGCTTAGAGAACGAATGCGGGTGATCTAACACTCCCAGCTTGGGAAACAATGGTTCAATTCAGCTCCAGTTTTGTGCGTGGGGGAGTGTACTGAGGGGTTCCCTTTTATGTGAAGGCTTTGTTCAAAATGTAGGGCCCTATGAAATCTGTTTTATTATTTTGAATTTTCTGATTTCTTTTTTCATGATTTTTGATTTTTTTTTTTTAATCTTTAATTTGTTAGCTAGTTTTTTATAACGCAAGTGTTTCATACAATGACTGCAATGATGAATTATTTCAAGAAGGGGGGGTAGGGGCTTTCTTGTTTTATAATTAGGGTTGGTCTTAGCAGCTGTTTCTAATTAAAGTTGGAATATGAGGCCGCGATGAAAGTTAGTTCTGAAACTTGTGGGTTATAGAAACCAGTTGTCTTTTTAAAACACATTTCCCAGAATAACCACACTGAGAACCCTAAATTGACTTGTTTGCATGTTTTATGAAGTATAGCAAAATAGGCCAATAACAAATATATTCATTTTGTTTAAGATGTTGACTACATAGCAAAGCTGATGCTGAGCTGCAGGTAAAGTGTATTTCTGTTTGTCAATATAAAAAAAAAAAAACATTAATTTTTTCACATTAGGGGACTGTTTGTAGTTTTGTGTAATGTTTTAATAGTATACAGATTATTTAATGTATAGGATAATATGTTTGTCATTATAATATTATATTATTTTTATTGTAACTGGTCATAACATTTATAACATAGGTTTAAACTTCAACATATGCAGTACGGAAAAGGTTAAATGTTGTTTATTTTAGTCTGTGTTATTTTAACAGCGTGACATTCAGCCTGGTAATTCTGGATACATTACATACACAGTGTGCCAGAGTTCAATCATACTTGTATTTCTGTGATTTATGAACTTAATTAAGTTTAGAAGAAAACCATTAGCACTGCACACCATTAAGAAACACCCCCCCACACACACACACACATATATATACACACATATATATATATATATATATATATATATATATATATATATATATATATATATATATATATATATATATATATATATATATATATATATATATATATATATATATATATATATATATAATATATATTTTTGACTTACGTTAGGTCAGGCAATGCTTACCACAAGGTCCCACTAAATTCCTACGTCGAGGCGAGACGTGCGTAATCTGGTCATTAACAACAAGGCCAAATAAGCGCAAATGGATCCTCCCATTAGCCGGTAAAAATGTCTGAATGGAGCTCTCTTTATTGTATCTGAGCAAGACTACCCCTTTATACTTCTGTGTCATCATTTGGAGACGATTTACTACATTCTCCCCTAGCCTTTTGCACACTCTGTTTGTGTATCACAGACAGGCCTGGTCAGGCAGTTCTGTTGCCAGTTGTTTACATTCCCTAAAGGTAGACTCCACTGCAGGCACACAGGCTTCCTCTTTCTCCAGAGGCCTTGACTCTCTGTCAACTATAGTATGCTCCTATTAGTGCCTGCAGTAACAATATGTTAATGACGTCCACAAGCTCCCCTGCAGAGTAGGGAAGTAAAATAGAAATGTAAACAAAGGGAAAAAGGAATATATAAATTAAATAATTATAGTATTCAATACTACAACTTTTTTTTTTTTTTTTTACAACAGTAGATGATATCTTCTAGATATCTACAAGTAGTTATTGCTTTTCACTTAAATTCCTTTATACATATGATTATAAAAAGTCTCTATTGTGCCAGGTTTTGGCTGAGCTGTCTGCAGCTCTGTACGGCACTGCCAACAGATCTCCCAACAATTTTTACTTTCCTTGTAAGGGTAACCCCCTTCTTTTGGTTTTCCTGTTTGCAGGTCACTTTTATAACCTCCTGCTGCTGAAGGTAGTATAAACAAATAGCCATCACACACAGATACAGAGAATCCTCCTATTGTGTTCCCCGAGTGACAGACAGACACGATCAGTTCATAAGGGACCACATTTTGAAAACTGACCCTAAAAAGGGAGGAAGCACTGCGGTTACAGAGTGTCAGGAAGTATTCCAGGGAGTCTGAAACTGCTAGCATGTAAACATACTGGTAAGTACAGCACAAAGAAGGCTAAACTGTGGAAAAATGTAAACAGTCATCCAGGAAAAATATTTAAATATAATAATAAACATGATTGTGGCTAACTGTCGCCTAGTTTAATTTAATGTAACCTGAGCTGGCTTAGAACCCAAGCCCCTAGAGGCAGAAGCCATTTAACAAAGTAGCCACCACATACCTTCTTAAGAAGCATTAAAAATAATCACTAAATCTTCATCTTTTGACATTTTTGGTATTCCTGCAATTCACTCATCATATAGAGAAAGTTGACAGATGCCAGAAAAGAGAGAAAAACTAAACTCTGTTTTTATATGTTGTAAATTAAAGCAATGTGTG
Source organism: Polyodon spathula (assembly GCF_017654505.1). NCBI lineage: Eukaryota > Metazoa > Chordata > Actinopteri > Acipenseriformes > Polyodontidae > Polyodon > Polyodon spathula. The sequence continues at coordinate 23,239,392 of NC_054544.1, read as the reverse complement.
AGGCGAGAGTGTATTAAATGGAATGTCCAGACAGTAATTTATGTGTACAGAAATAAAATAATTTATTTTTATTTTCTATACACAACAAAAGGATTAAATAACAAACGAAAAACAAAATGGTGTGAGGGAAGGAGTGCAGGGGTGGAATCCAAAACAAACTGTGATGACTCGTCTTTAATTTGTCTTCGTGGTGACCATACATAAACAAAAAAAAGACAAAAGAAATGTTAGTGTTTCAAAAAATCCCGCTGCACAAAACCAGTCTCTCCCTTCACCCGTTACTCCTCCTACTTTACTTTCGGACCAACCCCGAACACAGTAGTACGTTCCCTTTAGTATGTAATGTCCCGCCTCTGTAGTCAGTGGAACACCAATCCCCAACCGACACGTGTCCTTCTCCTTCACTTGACTCCAGTGGCTGGAAGTTACATACTCGTACTTCCGCCCCTCACCAAGGTGCCGCCCCTCAAAAGATGACTTTTGCCATGGTCACGAGATCTTGGTAAGGGAAGTCCCGAGTTGGTTTGATGCCATCTACTGTCGGGAGGCTGAATCACAGACCGAAACCCCTTTGACTCATCACACAATGTTTAAAAAAAAAAAATCAATTCTGTGCAGCCGTTGATACCGTTTCTAGGAAAAGATGTCCACTGATAGGAGAGAAGAACAGGGTTTTTGTTTTAGAAACCAGGCACAAAACCAGGAATCTTAATGACTAGCCTCTCTTTCTACTCAAAAAAGTAATTAATGATCTTCTAAATTGCATTAACTAAAAATCTGTTATGTTTGTATCCAGACCCCTGGTTTAATAATAATAATAATTTTTATATTGCACCATTCATAGTGGACCACCATCACAAAGTGCTTTAGAAGATGTGAGACTAGGGTGTGTAAACTGCATCAGCTGCAGAGTCACTTACAACAAAGCACAAGGAAGTTAAAGACTTGCTCAAAGTCACACAATGAGTCAGTAGCTGCACTGGGATTTGAACCAAGTACCTGCTGGTTACAAGCCTGTTTCTTTAACCACTGGACCACACCGCCTCCTTTTCAGTTGTTAGCTTCTGTAATGTAGCTGCTAATTTATTAAAGACCCACTATTAAGCAGTCGTGCGTAAAAAAAAAAATACAATTACGTTTTCTTTTCAGGTTAAACCCTGTGGTCTTCGTTTAATACATTCCTCCCATAGTTTATATTTCTGTGTGCTCCATTGGAAAGAAACTGCATTGACAGTCCATTTTGTTTATATTCTTCAAAAACAAACACAAACAGGCTTTGTATTCTGTGTGTTCTACTTTGTCAGAACAAAATTATTTTGACTGTCCAGTTTGTTTGCATTCCTCAAAACGGGCACTATGTCTTGTTCAGTATCGTATCCTACTGACAGTACCACTGTATCCTGGTAAGATGTTATTGCTTCTACTTAGTAGAGGATGTTATAAACCGTAGAGACACTGAGATTGGTGAGTGTATGGAGGGTAGAGTTACCAAGGCATGTTGTTGGTGCTGAATCACTGGGATCCTTTAAGACCGACTTGATAGTTTTGAGATCAATCAGCTGCAAGAACCAGATGAGCACTGAAGGGGCAAGTGGCCTCCTCACATTCTCTTGTTTGTTCTTATGTAAAGTCTGTTTTTTATATTTAAAATACAATTTAAATTCACCTTCTTAATGAAGTGGGTTACTTGACAACCGTCTAAAACTGTTTCATGAATACCAAATTGTATTCGGTCTAAACATACTTTAAATAACAGATGAGATAAAGCAAAGGGCCCATCTTCTTTGGTTATTCTTTTTTTTTATTCCAGTGACCTGGCAGTTCTCTGGGTGTGCAAGTCCCTTGCAGATATGAAAACAAATATAGCTATTAAAAGATATCAAAGCTGACAAAACATTGACTAGTTCTTTAGATGAGAATAGCTAGCTGCTTTTCCACTTGCTCCTAAACAAGGCCTGGTGTATTGCATTCCCCCTGCCATTAAATAAAAAGCAGTTATCTTAGTTCTTTTCAGAGTACATGGAGTTAACAAAATAATTCCACTAAATTTTTCCTAGTATGTATTACCATCTCTTTGAGGATCACGCATTTTCATAAATGAAAGAATTTCATGTCAAGTCAAACATTACGTTGTGTGTTTTGTAATTTATAATTTTCACTTCTGTTAGCGAAGCCAACCCACTCTCAGTGCTGCACTTCCTGTCATAAAGGAATGCAGCTGACATTTTCTTCACTGACAGCTTCAACTGAAACACTATTAAAAAATCCTGTTTTTTTAAGACCTGCAAAATTATGTCTATACATATAAGATAAGAATTGCTGGAATTGTTATGTCAGTTTTGTGTACTTTAGGGTTTATGAGTATAGTAGGCGTTCAGGCTCCTAGTTTCCTTGTTCATGGACTATTTCATATTTCAATGTGAATTGCTCTGCTGTAGCTTGCAAACATGTCTGTACATACTTCCAACAATAGCTCTGTAAAGCACATATGTACGACTGGGACAATTGCCAGGGGATGGGCATTTTTCATTTAACATGCCGATATTCAAAGAACAACACTTACACCTTTTTGTTCAGAAATTGTTAAAATAAGTACCTTTTTATAATTGACACAACCGTAGTACTCTTAAAAAAGGGACCCTTGAAATTACTTTTTTCTATATTTTTGCAGTTTTTAATTGGCAAATTGAGTGAAAAGTATTCACCTACATGTTGTTTTAAAATGAAAAGGTTTCGCATATTTTAGTAGATATACAGTATTAATGAAACAGACTTCAATCCGATTATTTTTTGTACACTTTACAATTATATTTATTATTGTTACTTTTTTAACATTATTCGGAGCACCACGCAGTTCTGAATAGCATACAGGCAGGCCTGCAGGTGCCCGGCCAGCCACAGGGGTCGCTAGTGTGAGGTGAGCCAAGGACTCCCCAGCCAACCTAACCCCTCCCTGCCTGGGCAGTGCTTGGCCAATTGTGTGCTGCCCCTGTCTGTATGGCATAGCTTGGATGAAATACATTATTTATATAAAATACTAAACAAAAAAAAAATGATATAAAGAGTTATAATTAAGCAAACCATATGCAACTAAATATTTTACATTTGTAGTTCTCAGACATTACGCATATTAAAAAGCATATTTGTGGTAAAATAGTGTATGTCTGTTTGGACATTTGAATGTTGGTGAAGACCTGATTTGATGTCTGTAGTCCATTTTAGTTAAAAAAAAATAAAAAATGGATCAAATAAAAAGAAAGCAACATCGTATTAAAAAAAAAAAGATGTTATCACATTTACGAACCTCAACCTTTACACATGAAGGGACTTTCTTGTCAATCTGAAACATGAAAGAACAAATTGTCCCATTATCTGAATGCATTAAATGTCACAGGTTTATATCTTATTATCTTTCCAGGATTACACATACCCATCATATTCCAGTACACATAACTTTCCAATGAGATCTGATGAGACTTCTTCCACTGGTTATAGACTTTCAGCACAGTCTTAATCTGACATACATGCAGACACTAGTGAAATGTTTTGGTCTCTGACAACTCCAAAAAGCTGCAGAAGTTTGGCTTCTTGCTTCTTGGTCGATAGTTTATTACACCTGCTTGATTGGTAAAAATCTGGTGGATCTGCATTTTACTGTCTTCAGACTCTCCTTGGGTAGTTGCTCATCAACACTATGGATGTCTTCTTCAGTCATCATCATTATGAGTATGTGGGTTCAATCTTGTAGTTTCTGGATCATCATTTAGTTTCTGGATCATCATTTCAGATATTTTTTACTGTTCCTCCTACTCCATCATGTGGCCCTTTGCCATGGGTAGCCTCAGAGAAGTTCCAGTAGACAGCTTTGAAACTGTGGAGGCAAAGAACGGTGTTCCTCAGGTAGAAATTTCCTTTGTTTCAGTAGTGGGTGATAGGACCATCACTGCTGAAATGTATTGTTGTGACATAAGGGTCATTTTCTTTCACCCACCTAAGAACTGGGATCAGGTGGCCCCAAACTGTCGCTTCATCATGTCTCAAGCTGCCTGAAAGTGATCTTCTTGTCCTGCATAAATCACCACTGTATTGCATGTGCATGATTTACACAAAGCCCTAAAATGGGCAAACAGCACTTGAGAGTGATTTTTATATTTGTAGTTCTCAGAAAAGTCAACTAATATTAGTGCTTTATCCGCTCCCAAGTTTTGTTTCAGGTTCATTCTTGTGGTTAATTGGTGAATTATGTTATAGTCATGTGTACTCCATCTTTTGCGCATCTTCACCTCTGCCACAAGCTTCATCAATGTAGCATCCACACTGCGTTTAAAAGTACTGATTATATTTTTCATCTCTCCTTTTCTTTTTTCTGTTTCTTCTTTCTTTGTTGTCCACTCCTACTGAACATGTTTGGTAGGATCATGTACATCCACCTTGATTTTCTTCACTGCACACTCGGAACAGTGTGTACATTCAGGCTTTATTTGTGATAACCTTGTGTCGAAAGTGTGTGTTTATTTTAAACTGGAAGTTTTCATGTCTTAAGCACTTGTAGGTTCCTCTGTCTTGCAATCCTTTAGCTACTGTCTCTTCTGTAACCTCCATTTCCTTTGTAAATGCCTGTGTTCCCTGTCTGTCATTTGGCTAATGTCCCTGTAACGCTTCCCACTTCTTTGTCTTTCACTCTCTAGATAGATGTTTTGGCTTTCCATGTCATTCTTCCCTTTCTCTCTATACCTCCTGCATCTTTCAGGATTTATCAGCTTACCAGTACGCTTGGCTGGCACGATGACTAGAAAAATAGATTAAAAGGTTTGAATTTTTGTTTGCTCCTTTACTGACAAGACTAGTAATGTTAACTTTTAAGACACAGACATTTTCCAAGAATATTCAAGCAAAGTATACATTACACAGCAATCGATGCTTCTAGATTTCTAGAAATATTGGCTTAATCTACAGTTTACTTCAGTAACACTTCTGATTTCTAATACAGTGCATCAGAAAAAGCAGAAATAGACAAGACAATACAGATACAATGGCACACTGAAGCACAAGCAGTGGATAGATATTTCTGTATATAAAATATTAAAATGTATATACAATTGTAGTTATCAAACTTCACAATGTTTAGTTTTCAAGACTATACAAGACTTAAGGAACAGCGAAGATTAAAAAAAAAAAAAAAAAAAAAAAAAAAACATAAATCGTCCTACCTGACATTTCATTTTTATTTATTTATTTATTGTTGGTAGCCATTAATATCTGGCCTTGACATTAAGATATATATTATTATTTTACATGAAACCTACACTGAGGTTTCATGTAAAATGTGACAATTTCATGAACACCAAGACAGGCCTTATCTCAGCACCTGTTGCTATCCCTGAAGATAAAGCTGACCTTTCATCTAAATAATAAATAAATAAATAAATAAATAAATAAATAAATAAATACATCTTTATTTAAACAACTTGGATCTGAGCAAAATTATGTCAAATGTCAATGAGGACATTTTAGTCTTAAAATCAGGGGACAACATTAAAAAGGCTACAATAACATTCAAAATAAGGAAAAAATAATATTTCATACTTAACCTATTTTGTTCTCTAAAGAATGGTTTACCTTAAAAGGTATAGAAAATTAAACTTTGAAATGCTATTTGTAGAGCAAGAGAGGTGTAAAGTAACCAAAAGAAGGGGAAAAAATTTGGGGGGGTAAAAATGTTGGCTTCCCCAAATAAATCAATTTATGTTGTTTGCAAAAACACATTTGTTTGTGTACTTTTGTTTATTCTTGCAAATAAGTTTATACCAGAGCATGGCTGTTCATATTGATTTTGAATGCAGGGATCAGACCAGGCTTGGCACCGCATCTGACAACTGCACGTGTCACATATCAAAAAGGAGGCATTAACATCGGTTTTCCATTGTTAGGGTTATTCTTAACATTCAGAGTTTTGCATACAGTACAGTAGCAGTCATCCTTTTTATATGCTTCTTTTGTTTGGTAACTATAACAACTTCTTGTAAAACTTTTTATGTAAAGTTTAATTTTGCCAATAGCCTTCACTAGCTCAATCAATGCGGTGTAAAAGTAGGTCATCAGAACCTAGATACCCTCAAGAACTGAAGATCTCAAATAATGCTGCTTTTCTGAGTGGGGTTTTTGTTTTTTGTGTAGATAATATATCTTTTTTTTTAGAAATGGCTTAATTGGCAATGTGTTTGTTAAATATGTTTATTTATTTTGAATTCGTATGGACACCACATTTATAAACTCTTAAGTGATTGCCACTTTTTTAGTTTTCACACTTAATTTTCACTTTACAACCAGGAATCCAAGTTTTCTTACTTCAATACATAATACACATAATTGCAAGAATTTGTAATAACCAGAGCATTAAAAACGGCTTACCTGGCATTCTGAAAAGGCCCTTATTGCTTTGCTGTTCATGCAAGTACTGTCCTTATTCACTTCCTGTGTTACAGGTATTAGGATCCCACCTGAACCTTGCACTTCTGTTCATTGCTGCACATAGGAAACTATGTGGGGTCCTATTGCCTATATAACACAGGAAGTAAAGAGAAACTATTTGTTCTGAACATAAATATGTTTTAAAAGCTTTGGTTATTAAAATATTTTTAAAACACAATGTTTTAATTAATGTATTTATTTATTTAGCATATAGGCAGGGTATGAGATGTACCTATAGAGTCTGTGTCTATTATCCCTGAAGGGGGGGGGGGGGGTTATACAGTGCTGTTTATTTTGGCACGGGCATTACAATTCTTGACCAGTTAAATTAATTTATTGAAAGGCCAGTCCCAATTAAACTTTGTCTGAAATTCCTGTAATAATTGCACAACATCTGTCTCCTGTGGGAAGATATTTAAGGACCGGCACTCAGGAAGCAGATTTGATAAAAAATAACAAAAATTGAAATAGAAAGCAAGGAAATACAAAATGAGCCTGCCCTCTGTGAAGGATTTATTGTGAATTAATTACTAAGCCTACCGCCTGGGTGCAAGGGAAGGAATGTAGAGGTGGAACATTTACTTCTGTTAGGTCCTGCTGGGGCTCAACTTCATGTCCAACTTCATTAGGACATTCTTCGGCTGTTGCGAGTACCCGAATACGAGAATATACAGATTTTAGTATCCCAGTGAAGGGAGCTTGTTCACGACAACTGCTAAAATCTCTGAAATTATATTTTCAGTGATTCAGAGTAGTCAGATCTAATGGCACATTCCCAGTGACATGAGATGCTTGAGATTGTCTCAAGAATTCTAAGCAGAACAGCCTTCCTCATTCCATTCAAATCAATTGATAATGTGACTCAATGCAAGTTCAAAGCCAGGTAAAGGCAAAATACAAATTATAACTTTGTCCCACATCCTGATCGAGGTACTGTCGGGACACCATTTGTCCTGATTTTTAGAGTAAATGTTTTAGAGCATATTCTACTGGTTTAGGGCGTGTTGTTTGAGTGAGTTGTTTGCATTGCATCTATGCGGCTATCCAACCATGTTAACCTGCAATCACATGATGCGGTATGCGTCCCATCCAGGAATTTATTTTATCAGTACCGAGTTAAAAACTAAGAAAACGTGCCTATTCAGGTCTAAAATTCTGACTGCATTTAAAAAGTAAACAGCAGGTTGTTTGAACCGAGGTAGCTGTGCTTGATTTTACCTATTGTGCTGATTTAACTTGGCTACAACCAACACAGGAATACTTTTTTGTCTGCACTGACTTTCCAGTTTGTTTTCTGAAAGCTGTTGTTTGTTTTACGTTCTTTTTAGCAGCCTCTGTGCCGTTGTTTAATGTGTGATTCTGAAGCTAAATAGCGATCAATCGTATTTTCTTTAAGTCACAGGATGTGCAATACAATTACATCCATCTGCTTGTACAGTTTTTTTGGGGGGAAATGTCTTGAACGATCCTCAGCCGAAATATACTTTGCTTGTTTTGTTTGTCGTCCATTTTTGGTATTTTACGTCTATTGCTGAAAACTAGACTTTAGCAACCTAAATCAAAACAATGCAGCACTGACTTTCTCCCAACTGCTCCGCACAGTACAGCAGGTCACAGAAAAGCCAGTACAGACAATGTGGGAAGGGGAAAGCAATTGCAAAGACATCTGAAGCTACTTACCTGTAATTAACTTCTGTTTTTTAAAAGCAAATATTAACTTTATAAAACTGAGAAAAGAAAAAAGAAAGAAAAAACATAAAACCAACCTGAGAATCCTTATAAGTGAGTTCATTAAAGACTGGAGGAAACACATTGAAAAGATGTCCCACATTGTCTTTCTCAATCTGTTGTTCCTTAAATGGAAAGGAGTGAGGGGCGGTGGGGTGGTGGTGCTGGTTACACACAAAAAAAAAAAAAAAAAAATCAGATAATCTCACAACTTGGCAGTAAGACTATAAACATTCTGAAAAAAAAAAGAAAAGCAGACTGTTCCAAATTCCTGCATATATTGCTTTCAAGTTTGCGTGCCGATGTTAAATTTGTTTCTTTTCTCTTTTGCAGCCACCATGAAGAAGAACAATGTGGGCTGGCTCAGGGAGAAGCCAGGGACTTTCGGAGGGAACGGACAGAGCGCGCCTCAGACTAACGGAGCCAGCTTCTCTGAAGGAGACCTCCTGCTCCAGGTAAATCCAGGAATAGGCCTGGACCCTTCCTCTGGGAATTGCAGTGAAATCAATCTAGTGAGGCTTGCTGTCACACCCCCAGTGCAAACAACAAACATGCTAGTTTCCATTTCATTTCCTAAACATTTTTAATGTAGTTGTATCTAATAATTCCATGAATCTTACCCATATAATTAATATAGGTCTCAAATATGCATACATTCTATAGTAAACATGTATTTTTATTTTAAAATATTGATTGTAAACAGATAACTGGCACTAAACTTGGTTACAGAAATCTCTGTCTGCAAGCCATGCTTTCAGTTTGTTCTGCAATTGGAGGGAATATTTGTTTCCAGCCCTTCCATGGATTCTATCCTATCATTAATCAACCAGCTGCTTCCCCTATTGACTGACATGCTTACAGCCAGTAACATGATTTGACCCACACAACATGGAGGTGAAATGTCCCAGGAAGTGCACACATAACAGATATCACGAAAATAAGGCATGGAGACTGAGAACTTTCTTTAACTAAAGTAGATGATGTTTGCTGGATATTTTGAACCAATCAGAAAACCATAACCTTTATTTTTTATATACTATTAGGTATTTATTTAAGCAGGATAAAACCCTTGAGATATACATCTCATTCACAAGGGTGTCCTGGCAACAAAAACTATCATAAAAACAGTGGTATAAAGTAAAAACCTAAAATCAAACCATTCCAATGTACACGATCCTGGGCATAGTTTGATACATTACTGCAACATGTATGTAAGACTGTACAGCATTTAATTTTATATTGAATATGAAACCAATTAGCCGACCCTGTACAATAAGGATAACATGTAGATTTGACCTGCTTATTTTTGACAATGGTAAAAGGTATATGCACATTTCTAAACGTTTAACACTTGGCATTTAAATGTTTAACTCTGTAAACTGTTAACATCCCTACCTTAAACCACCTACATTGAAACCACTGTTTAACATGCTCCAAAAACATTCTTTAAAGTGTAATGAACAGAGCCCTATGTAATGTAATATTGAATTGTTTCTTGTGATTAATAACACATACAGTAGTGCAATACAGCACTGCTCCCCAGTGCTGCTGACTTGCCTTGAGCCGCACTGCTTCAGTTTGACTTTAAAGTCTCTCAACTGTTTTCAATGGCGTTTCTTAGTTTCATGGTAGGTAAGATGATTGTGCTGTTTGTTTCCCATTTGTTCTTTGCCAGAGGTGGCAAGTGGCAGTCAGTGATTCAGGGTTTTTATTGGAAGAAATGAACCCTTTCTATCAGTGGGTGGTATTTGTGTGTGCTGGAATAATGGAAATACAAGAACTTGACTTGACAGTATAACCCATACACTATACACCATGAATGTTGCAAGCACTTCAGTTCATGGAACAGTGTAATTATTCCACAAGTGAGGATTAGGCTGATTAACGGCAGTCTGTTATGAACGTTGATGCAGGATTTTGTTTATATAACAAGTACAATGTATGGAAAAGGAGTTGCTTTACAATCAGAATTAAACAGCTTTCCATAGATCCGACTGTCCATCTGCTTTAAGCATGCGGTGTGATTTGTCTTTCTTTTGTTGGATTTAAGTGAGGGCAATGCCTGTATAGAGGTCTGCCATGTTAAGTTAAACTGATAAGCGACATAATACAATAAAATTGTAGAAGATATAAAGTGATTGAAATGAAAGTGCTGCATTGTCCAGCCACTGTCTCTTGTGTTTGTGTCAGTTGGATCATGGGGTTGAGGTAGGGGTAGGGTTGTTTTTGGCAGCAGTGCAAAGTCAAAGGATCCCTACCGCCTGTTAATATCAGGCAGTACTGGAAGTGCATTGTTTATAGGGAACAAGGTCCTTTGCGTGACTGGAAGGGCTATTCTCTCCTACTTGCTGACGTTTAACACCCGAACAAAGGAGCCACTAATTGCAAGGGATGTTTACCCAATCCAGCTCACTTTCTGTTTTATTGACATCGTTGTATTGATACAGTTACTTTATTTTCAGATTTAAGTTTTGTGTTCAGTAATACGTCTAATGTCTGAGAACCAATAGGCCTAAGTCATTTTCCCCTTCTAAAATTCTCTTTTGGACCCAGTCTTTTTGGCGTACTTGTGAATTTACCAGTGCTGGAATATTGAATATTTGAACAAACACTGCAGTGTCAAAAAGGACCATGTTCGTGTTTGTTGATAAATGACTAATAAAATAAATCGTGTAGAGGAAACCAATGCATAAATGATGTTTGAAATCAAATAAAATTAAACACATTGTACAGAAGCGTGCCATTCAGTCTGAGGCCTCTCTGGCGCAGAGACTGCTAATTGTATTGATGTAGACTGATGGGGCGCAATTTAATTTTTCAGATTTCAAATGTATTTATTTAACCTGGAATTTAACCCTTGAGATATACATCTAAAATGAACAAAATAATTCAAACAGGACAAAAGCTGTTCAAACAGTCATAAACACACTGATACAAATAAAAGCATACAAATATAAACAATTTCATAAAAAAGGAAAACATTTCATGAAAATGTAAAACATACCACCTAACTCATTAGCTTGTGACCTGAGCAGTCAGATTATAGCAAGTTTACCACAGGAACTTTTCTGAGGGCAGACACAGGCCTCCAGAGGTGAAAAGCCTGGGAATCTAGTTAATTAACTCGCTGCACAGACTAGCCCCTCCACCTCATCGTTTCTGTTTCACAATTATTTTTTTTCCATCACAGTAATTTATTTGCTGGTATCTAGTTTACATTTTTGTATTCTAAGCTTTATCTGACCTATTGTACATGCAAGCTATTGGAAAACATTAAAAATATAGAGAGAGCATTTAGATTTAGATTGTAATGTATTGTTTGTCGTTTATTTAAAATGTATGATGGTTCTGATTTCTGACATATTGTGCCTTTGTTTTTTTGCAGGCTCTGAATGGCTTTGTCCTGGTAGTCACAGCAGAAGGATACGTTTTCTATTCGTCACCTACCATACAGGACTATCTTGGCTTTCACCAGGTTAGTAACACAAGACTGGGTGCTGGGGCAGGGTCAAATGAAGTGCTATAACAAAATAGATTCTCTGCATCTTAGCTACAGTACCCACGCTTCATTGCAAGCAAAGGCAAATCAATTGTAACTTTCTATCTTAAATTTAACAAACAAGCTCTGACTCTTTTTCAGGAAATAATGTATTTCACATGGATTAACAGTCAGTGTGAAAGATGAAACGTCCCTTTGATCTGGTGTAAAGCTATCCTGTTTAAATCCTATAGAAAGAAAGTGTCTCATCTGTGACACAAAGCTTAATAATAACTTAAAATACATAAAATAGGGGTTTAAAACAAGCTGTTGTTTTGAGTTTATATAATTGTGGCTTTAATTACGTTTAATTAAACTAGAAAAATCTACTTGCTCAGGAAGCAACGTGAAGGACTGAATGTTGAAATAACAATAATAAGAGAACACTAAGGAAACTTACACACACACACACTCACAGAAACACAGACTGACAAACAGAAACGCACACAAACTGACACATACAAACAAACAGACTGACACATATGGAAACACACACAGACAGAAAGACATACAGGCTGACAGAGACAGAAACGCATACAAACTGACACACACAAACACACAGAGACTGACCACACAGAAACACATACAAACTTACAGCAGCTGACACACACACACACACACACACACACACACACACACACACACACACACACACACATGCACAGACAGACAGACACATACAGAAACACAGACAGAGACTGATGCACACACACAGACACACTGACAATGGTAACTGGTCTTATATTACTGTGTTAAGTCTGTAAGGGACCACAAGCTACATTTCATGTTTATGAATGGTTTGAGAATGATTTGCCTCTACCTGGGGTATTGTATTTAATAGGATATAATCTATGTTTTATTTTAGATTTTTATGCCCCTAGTGTTTTAGATATTTGGGAGAATGTTCTTTCCATTTGTGTAAAAAAGTGCTTCCTCAAGGGATGTCACAGTAACCGGTTTCACAGTATACTGTGGTATAGATTGCCACGGTTTTGAAACCGCAACCATTTTTTTATACCATGGTTACCAAGTTCACGGTTTACCACAATGTGGAAAAGTAGTTCACGTGTTTGCATCTCTACCAGCTCCTAAAACGGTGGTGATGCCCATTAAACTACGTGGTGTTCAGCGCAGGAAACAGCTGTGTTGAAATAAACCAGCAAAAAAATTTAAATGAAAATCAGATAGTAAACAAACTTGTACGTACAAGTAACAAAAGTGACCTCTTTCCCCTGCAAAACGGATATAATCATCCTTCTGGGGATATTTTGGGTATGAAAAAAATGAAGGCTTTGTAGTTGCGGATGGAAAACTAGTGTGCAGAGCATGCAGGATTCGGGTAACACAGCTAGAGGTGGGAATACATCCAACCTCTTCACCCACCCACGAGAGTATCACACGTCCCTGTATAGCGAAGCTCAAGTATGTACACTCTTAGTATACTCTTAATCATGTTTTTATATTTAAAATAACATTTAAATACACTTTGTTTTGTGCACATGTCATAGATGCTGCTTGCGAATTCTATACAGTAAGCGTGTATTGCAGGAGCTTGTTGTGGCTAAGTAAATAACTGCAGCTAACTGACTTTTTATTGTGCTGATTAACAATTGACGTCACGAAGATTCTGCAAAATGATCTGTCAATCTTGGGCAGGTATTGTGACTCTTGGGCTCCCAGTTCGTGGCCTGTCATTGACAGAGTGTGTCTGGTTACACCGTCTCGCCAGGTTTGAAATTGCTGGCTGTGAGCACCCAAGACGGTGAGCCACAGTACATTGCCCTAGTCCAACGAAGGTGCTGCTCTCTTGACAGACGTGGCATATTGTTGTTTTTTTTTTTCTGTGATTTTCTTTGTTTGCTTTTGTTTTTATACAAGCTTGCAATTCAACAGTTGAAATCACTCCATATCCAGTGTCCAATCAACTGTCTCACTAATTAGGTGATTAAGTGCATATGCTTCACTCATAGTCACTCAAGCGTGTCATTGTCAAGGACGAGTGATTAAAAAGAAACCAAAAACATTTAGTCAATGTCCATCATTAATATACTTTGTGATAAGTTTCTTTTGATGCGCGTATATAACTTAAGACACACTTTCTGACACACAACAGAAATAGACACACCCACCAACACAGACACACACACTGCAACTGAAACTGAAATGTCCTTTTAGCCCAAGGACTATGACGACTACGGTGGGCCAACTTGGAACCACTGATGCAGGCTGACCACAATTGTAAATGCACAAACAGGAATGGTATTGTTAAACACACACTATGGAATATGTTTTATTTTACAGGAGAAGGAAAGGAAAAAGTTACAGTCTCTTAGCAATTGTGTGTGCATGGGGCCTGATTTTCACAAATTGGTAAAGAGGTTTATGGAGGAGTTTGAGTAAATAAATGTATTCATTCAAGTTACACAGAAGTTTAACTCTAAAAGCCTGTGCTGGGAAGGGTATGTTAGTCCTAAACATTACATTGAGGCTGTGACAGAGATCCATATAGCTAAACTTAGGGAGAGTTAAAAAAAAAGATCTTGTATTGTTATTTTATTTACCCTTGTATGCCAGGGATTTAAAACAAACAAAAATAAAATCAGAAAGAAATTGATTTTTGCTTTATGATAGAAATAATCCTCCTAAATGCAGAACTGAATGAATAGAAATACACCATGGAGATTCATACTACTGTAGTTACAATATAACATGAATAAGGATAACTAGACTAACACTGCCATCCTCATGAGTACAATAATCACAGCACTCAACAAGCATTCATGGAGCATTATGTTTATGTAACTAGTCTAATATATGGAACAGAAGGCATGTATAAGCTTGTATTTCATTTCTGAGAATTATTTTTCTTAGATGCAGCTCTGCATTTCGGTGTAATTTGGAACAGTGTGATTCGTCATTGGGTTTGTATGAATGCAAGATACACTCCAAAATTAGATATATATATAAAAAAAAAGTTTTTTAACTGTTGGCTCACAGAAAGGAAAAATAATATCATAAAACAATAATGTCAAACTGGGAAATTGCATTTCAATATTTTTGGCTGATGATATTATTGTATGAATTCATCATCATTAAACCTCAATATACAAACAGAATTTTCCACAAACACTAAGGGGTTTGTCTTATATTACTCAACAGTGGGAGAAGGAAAAGGTCACAGGCAAAATGACCAACATTAAACCTAAATTCAAATTTAGAGTTGTCATGCAAGTTGATAGTTCATCAAATACAGCTGCTGCATTTGTGCAATACAGTTTTATTGGAATGTTTTAATAAGGAGGGTCTGTGCTTATCAGCAGTGTGTATTTTCTGTTCATGTGTTGGTACTCCCTGCTCTTGGCAAACTATAACACGACAGAGTTCTCCCATACAAGGTGCTCCATCTTCTCCTTTTAGCCATCTGAAGACAGTTTGATGGAATGTCAGCCTCTCTGAAAGGCTCCTAACCCACAACCTGTTGAGGCAGGATGAAAAGTGAGGCACTCGTTACATAAGCTTGCTTCTAAAATTTTATTTGGCTCTGAAATGGAGCTCTGGCTATTTTGGCCGACAGCCCAAGCGATAAGCCCTATAGTTTAATACCGAGGAAAAACATGCACTGGCACCAGGGGCCCAATTCGAAAGCTTTAGGAAAAACATTATTACAATTTGTCATGCAATGTCTGCCACTCCAAAAAAAGAAGTGGGCGGCTTGTTGTGGAAGTCTCCAGGGCCCGGATGCTTTGTATAGAGGTGTACAGTAAAGCTAGAAGATAAGGTACACATTCCTTAAAAGGAGTGAGGCAGTAACTGTCAATGGCACTACAAAATATCCAGAATATTAAAGGAAAATCTGAGAGAGGAATGACATGATTGTAACTGAATAAAACTGGCAAGAAACAACTTGTGTTACAAGACCAGGTTGTCACATGATTTGAGTGGAACGTGGAAGGCTGTTCTGTCCCGGCACTTAGGCTTCTCCTAAAGCTAGGTAAAGGCAGATTTAATAATAACTGACAACCACTGAGAATGATTGCAAACACCATCAAATAGTAAGGGGAGTGCAGATGTGCAGTTTAATTCGCACTGCTCCAGCTTAAATGCTATATTTATAAAACTTGACCATAGCTGATATTACCACAGTGATTTAGCATGTGTAACAGGCAGAGACTGGCTGCAAACAGGATGTCATAAAACTAGTAACAACAGTTAACATTGCACTTTCTATTTTCCTTTACAACAAAACAATTAGGGCTCCTGCTTAAAGTATCATATATATTGGAGCTTTTGTAGTATTAATACACAGGTTTCCTTAACCATTTCATTTTACTAGTTGCTATTTGATTCATACCGAATACAAATGACTGATCTCCAGATAGACTCAACACTTCCTGTTCTGTCTAGTTTACAGCCCCCCTCAGTTTTACATGAGCACTTCAACTAGTATACAAATCTGAAGCATTTGTGACGTACTGGACATGTCCTCTGAAGGGTAGTCAGAAACTACAGCTATGGCCTAGAATGTTAGTATAATTAAAAGAAAAATAATAATTATGAGCATCATTTAGATCTTTTATTAAACATCATGTGACAAACTGCTAAATGATTTCTCAATAGTCTAACGCAATTTGTGTCAGTTTTTTGTGAAGTAGATGGAAAACTACAAAGCGGTATGTAATTCAATATGTAGCAGGTTCAGCAGGTTTCATTCGACTTTATGATGCAAAATTTGTTAATTCTATAAGGTGATGTAAAACTTTTGGCCATAGCTGTAGAGTGACTTCAGTGAGAAAAATTGAGATTAAAAAGAAACAAACACACTGCCGACTGTGGACGGGAGTTCCCAGGGGGCGGCGTACATTGGCCGAGCACCTCCCGGGTGGCGAGGGCTTTGGTCGACCTGGGTGTCCTCGGCTCACTGCGCACTAGTGATCCTTGTAGACTGGCCGTGCGCCTTCGGACCTGCCTGTAAATTGCCCGGAGCTGCGTGGTCCTCCGACATTGTAGCTCTGAGGTGGTTGCATGGCGGGTCTGCAGAGTGAAAAGAAGTGGACGGATGGCACACGTTTCGGAAGGCACATGTCTAGGTCTTCATCTCTCACAAGTCAGCGTGGCAGTAGCAGCATTGAGCCGTGTTGAAATAAAAAATAATTGGGCTTTCTAAATTGGGGATGAAATGGGAAAAAATAATTGACGATTCCAAATTTAAAAAACAAAAAACAAAAAGAAAACAGAAAAGAGGATAAAATAAACACAGGAAAAGATATTCATTGATATTGCCCGGAGGCACCCTGAAATTATATTGTGATTACATCCTGGCTCACTGCTGTAAGAATCAATCTCCTAAATACTGAACAGACATATATAACAGTATACCATAACTATTTATTATTATTATTATTATTATTATTATTATTATTATTATTATTATTTATTATTATTATAATACAAGGGTGCAAACTTTGCTTGTTACAAAACTTTTTGCCCTGGTTTAATCTGTCCTTCAATACCCATTCATGTAGCTCCATGGCAGACATTTCCTGCAGAGAAGACTGGGTTCAGTCAGGCTGTGCTTCACAGAGCTAATTGGTATAAACATTGAAGAGCTGTTTGCTTATCCCTGCTGAGTGCTGAATTCCATCTGGGTTTCCATGTCAACTGTCAGATACAATCTGCTGCTCTCTGCAGTTACTGGGCTACACCACTAGGGGGAGGGGGGCTCTTAAAACTAGCCATTACACTGCAGATTAATTTCCTGTGCAACAGGTCTTGATACCCCACTTGAAGCTGTAGGATATTAGAGGGTTCAGGTGAGTACTCATACCTGCTACACAGGCAGAGCATATACTGTGTGGTGGCAGGCTGAATGGAAAATTGAATTAAAGAAAACATTAAAAACATGGGAAAAGCATGGAAAAAAATGCTAAATAACCCTGATAAGGGTAGTCCGTAGAACAGCGATCTAATATCCATTGTTATTCTTGTGTTTTCTCCCCGCAGTCTGACGTGGTCCATCAGAGTGTGTTTGAGCTGATCCATACAGACGACCGGGCTATGTTCCGGCGCCAGCTTCATTTTGCCCTCAATCCCAACCCATTTGAATCAGAGCAGGGCACGGAACGTGAGTTTTATGACGGAATTGCTCCTTTTTCCCACACAGTAGAGACAGACAGACACCCTATCACAGCAATAGCAAACTCAGAACGGCAGCATATTCTGTTAGACAACCATTCAGTACATTTCCATGCACTTAGTATTCCACATGTGTTTACTTTGGTGGTGTGCTGAAGACTGAGCAGCAGTAATTAGCAGAATAGGAGGAAATCACTTGTATACAAATGCAGTTTAGGGCACATGTCAGTCTTCTGGAAGTGTTCCACTCGTTCTCAGGCAGGCATTTTGAACCCTAACTGTATATTATTAAATCTTGTATGGACTCGAACACTCGCTGGTCCATCCTTTATTGTGAGCAATGCAGTTGTTCAGATACAGCACTAAAGAATTCTTCTGTTTCCTGGTTCTCTTTCTAGTACGAAATGTAACCTTTACTGCATGGATATTTACCTCTTAAAGATCAGAAACCAGAATAAGATATATCAAAGGTGCTTGCAAAATCATAATTACATAATATATGCCAGATTTTATTTACGATGTAATAGTTTTAAATATTCATTACGCGTATATTGTACACTACAGCCTGTTGTTTGTTACGTCCCGCAGTGGCTTTGTGTCCTGCCTGTGGTGCTGACTGAGTGTTTTTGCCAGTGGGTGGGCATCCCTGTACATTGCTACCCGCGGTAACTTTGAAACTGTGAATCCGTACTGTACCGGTTCCCAACTGGTGCCGTATCGGTGTGGTGCTTGTACCAACCCAGGACCGTACCATACTGACCCGGTGCTACAGTTACTGAACCGATACCGAACCGACCCTACTCAGCACCATCCCAGTACGGTCCGGTTCTGACCCGGTGCTAAAGTCACTGAAACGGTACAGACAACACAACAAAACAGTGGTGGCTTTCATCAACCACCAGGGCGGCCTCAGGTTGCCCAGTCTCTTTCGCGAGTCCAACAAGCTTTTGCTCTGTGCACACGAGACCCTCGTCTCACTCTGGTTTTCAGCCCTCATGCAGCTCCTGAGCAGCCAGCCGTGAAGACTGCCCAAGCGCCGTGACCAGCTCAGTCAGGCACGGGGGACTTTATGGCATCCTGACCCATCAAGCCTGCCGCTCTGGGTCTGGCAGCTGAACGGCTGCATTTGAGCAGTCTGGGTCTGTCAAATATGGCTATTGACACAGTACGGGTGGAAGTAGGGTGTCTTTCAGACGTGGTGCCTGCCTCGTGGGTCTGACCCCACTACCTGTCCTAAGGCAGTTATACTGCAATTTTTACAGGACTTGTTGGGCGAGGGGAAATCCCCTTGCTACTGGGGTTCCGTACTAAATTACATTGTCTATTTGGCAGCTATTTTAAGCCCACACATTCAGCTGAGCTGAAATATTTATCGTTTAAAGAGGCTTTCTTGCTCGCTATCACCTCTGCAAAGCGAGTGAGTGAGATGCAGGCATTCTCTATTGCAAAAACGTAATTTTTACAGCGGTCAGGACAAAGGTTATGCTCCGTACCAATCCTGCCTTTTTGCCGAAGATGATTTTGGCATTCTATGTCAACCAGTCTGTGGAACTGGAGGCTTTCCGTCCACCTCTTTTCTAGAATGCAGCTCCATACGCTCTGCCCAGTGCAGTCCCTGGCATAGTACGTTGATAGGACGAAAAGTCTGAACTATGGGGCTAAATCCCATGGTCAAGCCTTGTCTAAGCAGAGGCTGTCCAAATGGATAGCACAGTCAGGACTGCCTATGAGCTGGCCCTCTCCAGAAAAATTCACTGCCCATTTTCCACCAGGGGCATGACAACTTTGTGGACTTTATTCCAGTGTTCACATGTAAAGGACATTTGCATTGCAGCAGTGTGGGTTACTCCCCATACGTCTACTAGGTTATACAGACTGAATGTCGTGGATCCCCAAAACCCTGTCTTTGGAACTAGTGTTAACGGTGGCTTCTCAATCGACCCTTACAACATAGGCATAGAGACGAGTTCCTCCCTCAGTTTTTTAGCCCTAGCTACTTGTTACTGAGGTTCCATATGGTAACGCACAAGGCAGCCTCTCATCTGAGCCATATAGCAGCCTAGTCATTCTGCAATCTTGCCTTGCAATGGCTTTGGTACACTTACCCATGTGGTAATGGTTACATTTCTACTTGAAAGGGAACGTTAGGTTATTATCACAACCTTGGTTCCTGAAATAGAAAAGTAACCATTAACCTTCAAGGTCACTGCGGCCATGATTGCAGCGTGCTTGAAGGAAGAATGACGCTGTGATCTATGCATGCAGTCCTTGTCCAGCTGACTGCCTGCATCCAGGAGCTGTGTTGTAAACACAGACACAGTTCCAATGAACACTATTATGTAAACACATGTAAACTGGTACATACCAACCTGTAAACCTGTAACCTGTAACCTTTTTTTTAAAGGTAATATAAAAAAATAATATATAACATACGTTTCATATTAGGCACATAAGTTGTTATCCTACCTGTCAATTCAGTTTGCTGTATGCATCTGAGTGCAGCATGCTGTATTCCAATCAAAATGACTACTTTCAAGATTAAATATTTCCTTATGATACATTCCCAGTTGCATTTGTGGAACAAAATGAAGGATTGTTGTCTCCCAGGTACATTGAAAAATAAGCAATAGGCTTTCACTGAGTTGACATCTTGACAAATCCACAATCACAGCAATCTCTGTCTCGTAGTCAGTTTACAAACAAAGACAAGCTTGAAATAAAAATTTAAAAAATGTGTGCTAGGAGGAGGAGGTGTGTCTTGTTTGTTGCATTTACAAAAAAAATAGAATATCTTACGTTATATTAAAAAAAAAGACAAGTATTGTAATCTGACCCATGTGGCGGTTCTAGGTAGAACTGTTTATAACTTTGTCATTTTTGTGATTCTGGCTGTCAAACGCAGTCAGGATATTTAATTAATATATTTTGGAAAAGTAAAAAATGGACATACACATATGATTTAAAATGGAATAGTAATTAACATTTTAAATGCAAAATGGGTCAAGCTGACCCGCATGGCGGTTCTAGTGTTAAGAGGTAAATACCCATGCAGTAATGGTTACATTTCTATGTCAGGTACCAGGGTTATGATAATAACTTAATAACATTCCTAATCATTCCTGTGTTGTAGATATAACTCAATCCAATTGTCCAGCAATAGACCATATCACCTACGACATAGGTACCAGGAAACAGCTGTTATATATCGTTCTGTTGAACATTCTAATTGAAATATTTACCATATTATATACAATAACCATAACATAAAATTGTTTTTCGATAATGTTTATTATGAACTGCTCAGGATCTTTCAGCCAATCAAAGTGCACGTTTTGTGACACATAGGAAATGTCTGGGAACAAGACAAGGCCATTCGACCCATCAAGGCTCATCCCTTGTTAGCACACCATTCTCCCCTACTGGGGGAGAAACCCAATTCATGATACCCAATTCATACCATTCAGTTTTCACTAGGGGTGCACCGATACAGATTTTCGTGGCCGATACCTATAGCCAATGGTTATCTACCTTTATCGGCCGATAACGGTAGGATACCGATAATAATAGATAGTGCAGGTAAGCTATTGTAAACTATTAGAACAAAACATAGGGCTAATATTGAAATTGTTTTATAATTATACATATTAAAACATGAACAGGTGTACTTCTTGTATTTATGACAAAAATTAACAGGTATCGTTTACTTGTTGCATTTACTTCAGAATAACGTAATACTAAATTGTGCACTTGACAGCAAATTATACATATGTTTTACAACATAGTCACACAAAAATAACATTTTGCATTTGTACTAGTAAAAACACTTCTGTAGAAAAAAATATTTACTGTATAATTTGACACTTGCTGTCAAACATTGCATATTATAAATTTGACCTATACTGTACAGTAGACGCATGTCATCTTTTGTTAAATTTGAATTTGCAGCACAACTTAAATTGTTCACTTAATCAAAAGAAAAAAAAAGTCACAAAAATATTACATTTATGGTTACAAAATTCAATCAAACTTGAATTTGTTACTCAGCAAGAGACAGCACAGTGATCAATTCCTGCTTCAAAATGCTGCACATACACCCGCAACCAATGCAGATTAAGCAAGGTAATAAACAAAAATTACATTGTACTCTGTACAAGTACATTGTGTAATAATAATAATAATAATAATAATAATAATAATAATAATATATAACAACCCGGCAAACACTCCAGAATCTTAAATATTCAAAGAAGAGAGGGTTTTTTTTTTTTAAAAAAAAGCATCAGAATAATATTCTACTCACAGTTCATTGTTGAATTTAATCTAGCATCAAATCTGTTCTGCTGCACACAACTCGCTATCCTATTGCTGTCTACATTATTTAAAAAAATATCCAAACACCGCTGTTTTATTTATATATTTACTGCAGGGTGCTCGTATGTTACACACAGCACTGGGAAATGACTGTCTCAGTGTTCTTGCGTCATTAGTATAGTAAGCACGCCTGACCAAACATTACATTTTGTGCTGGAAGAAATTCAAGCATGAATACTGGTGTACATTATTGGCTAAAATAACAAAAACTGGCGATCGCTGATTATGTTTTTTTTCCTTATATCTGTGCCATGCTGATAGGCTTCCGATTATCGGTGCACTCCTAGTTTTTACATCAGCACGGTTGACATCACCTGATTTAAAAAATTGTAACCGAGGCACCAATCAGCTGCAGAGTCTGTGACAACAAAAATGATCGAAAAAAAATGAACCTCAGCCACGTATGACCGTATTCTCTTCATCAACCCTTTCCCTCTTTTCAATGAAATTGACAATGGACTAAATAAAGCAGGCTAATGATTGGAAAACAAATATAGCTGTTTTTTGTTTACTTTTGTTAATCGTAAAGCAGTATATAATAGATTTATAAGACTGTGAGTGCCTGTGTATGGGTCATATCACCCATATGCTTTCAGTCTCATTCCTTTTACTGCTGATGCTGATATTACCCACATACTCAGACATTTGCCATCCAGTAACCCCATAATAAAGTCCTGATGAAAATGCATGTTTGTTTTTTTTTGTGTTGAAGTCATGCAACGTGGCAGCAATAGCACCGGGCTTTCCAACATTGTGAACTATGACCCCCAACTCATTCCGCCTGAGAACTCGTCCTTCCTGGAGAGAAGCTTCTGCTGCCGCTTCCGCTGTCTCCTTGACAACTCTTCTGGCTTTCTGGTGAGTGGTTTTAATTCTGACAAAGGGACCTAGGACTTCTTACAAGCTTTAGTTTTATTGATTGGGTGATTTTTTTTTTTTGTTTGTTTTTTTTTTTTTTTTTTTTTTTTTTTTTACAATTTCAATCTTTAAGAATCTAGCTCTCTTCAAATGGAAAACAAGTTAGTTATAAGGTATTCACCTTTAATTAAATATGTCAGCAAGTGGTCGGTTTTGTTAACATTTTGTTTTATTTAGGCACTCAATTTCCAAGGCCGGTTGAAGTTTCTCCATGGGCAGAACAAGCTGTCGGAGGATGGCACCCTGGTCCCCTCTCAGCTCGCTTTGTTTGCCATTGGCACGCCCCTCCAGCCTCCTTCCATCCTGGAGATCAGGACCAAGACCCTCATTTTCCAGACAAAGCACAAGCTGGACTTCACACCTATGGGATGCGACACAAGGTACCTTCTTTAATTTCAAATATTGATGCTTGATTTCCAGTGCTTACTACAGTCAGCCACGGTGATGGCAGACGTCATGCAAATGAAAAGAAACTCACCTCAATCTTGAATGCCCCTGCTGGCAATTCCTGCAATTTATTTGTACATGAATGTGTTTAGGTACTTGAAAGCACATATGAATGCCCAAAGGTCGTTTTGATCAAACCGAAGTAAGAAAAAAGTTTCTATGTCGCTTAGGCATTTGGAAACAAACAATATGTAAAAAGAAGCCTCCGTTTCCTTTCTGATGTTAAAAATGTTTTTTTGTTTCACCTTTTAGAGGGAAGGTGGTCCTGGGTTACACAGACACTGAGCTCTGCATGAGAGGCACCGGGTATCAGTTTATTCACGCAGCCGATATGATGCACTGTGCAGACAACCATGTCAGAAGTACGTTAAAGTTTCCTCTCACAGTCTGAATGGCCTGTAAACAGAAGGGGTTCATGCTTAAGAGATTTTAAGAGCCTTGAGACAATCATTTCAGCTTATTCTTTGTTTTTTGTAACAATTTCAGTTAATATGACATAATTGTGAATTAACCACCACAGTTGTGCATTATGGAATTCTATTTAAGCTCTTTTTTATAATTATTAATTTAATTGTATTGCAGTGATTAAAACAGGAGAAAGCGGCCTCACAGTATTCAGACTACTGACCAAGAGTGGAAGCTGGGTTTGGGTCCAGGCAAATGCTCGCCTTATTTATAAGGGAGGAAGGCCAGATTTCATCGTTGCCCGACAAAGAGCCTTGACGTAAGTAGTTTCCTTCAACTTTTATTATTTTTTTCTGCATGAAAACCATTCACAATAATGTGATTCAGTGAAAGCTTTCCTAAAGCATGGCAGCCGTTTGTGTCCTGCTTGGACTAGCTCACACTCACTTGTCTTCTATAGCCTCCTTCTAATCTCTCTCTCACTCTTTCTCACTCTGAACTGCTCCCTGTTAATACAGAAGCACAGTATGTATTTTTGTAACATGCAATAACTGTATTTTTATATTTTCCAGAAACGAAGAAGGGGAGGAGCACTTGCGTCAGCGGACACTGCAGCTTCCCTTCCATTTCGCCACTGGAGAGGCGGTCCTTTACGAAACCGGTTCTACTGGGGATTTCTCTAATGTCTTTCCAGCCATAAGCAAGAAGGGCGCCGAACCGAAGAGCATCGACCCCAACTCTCTTCTGGGCGCCATGCTGAAGCAAGACCAGGCCATCTACGTGTCACATGCGGCCTCCGAGCCCCAGTACTCCCTCGATAAAGCCATGGATGACACCATGATAGTGAATGTCCTGGGTGACCCGTGGATTCCAGGAAGCCACAGACAGAATGCAAACATCAAGCAGGAAAGTGAGACTTTGGCCATGATGGACGTTTTGGAGAAGCTTTTCAATGGAAATGACCTCCAAGGTGTTGATGGGCTGGAGCTAAAGCACTGGGAGGAAACCTTGCTCAAGATGGATATCAACAACAGTGAAATGTCCATAGAGCTCAATGATATCCTTAATAACGACATCTTCTCCTATGTTGAGGATGCCTTGTTCAAAGAGCAATGCAAACCCAAGAACAACGGCAAAGAGAACGGTCAGTCTTCTATCAACTCCCTGGCCAGCCAGATGGATTCCATGGGAGTTGTTCAGCCAGATTTATTTGAAGGCCAACTTCTGAATGGCTTTATTGCCCAGTTTGGCAATCAAACTTGCTCACAGCTGTCGCAAGGTCGAACCCTAGAGGACTTCCAGGAGCCGCCCTTGCAATCCTTTCAGGCCACCCAGATGGATCTAAACCAGCAGTTGGTATCAGCCCATCAGATAAGCACCCAGCCTAACCAAGTTGGAATGGGTAAGCCCAATCTGGCAGGCTTCCAAGGCTTTCTGCAGGCTGGTCCTCAAAACCACATAGGACTGAATGTCTCAAACGATATACAGCCCAGGCTTCAACAGCAGTCGTCTGCCAATCTGAACACCCCAAATTCCTTCATTCACTTCAGCTCCCAAGACAACATTGAGCTCAATGTTAACAATCAGCTGCAGTTTGACCGGACGCTGACTGGACCCTGTACACAGAACCACATGGGACACAGCTTGCAGGAGAGCACAGTTAGCTCCCGGGGCTTGTCTAACCATGGGCAACCACAGATACTCCAGAATAACGTGGGCAGCTTCTCTCAAAATCAAATAAGACCAAACCCTCAGGCCAACATGAGCCAGCCCAACCCACTGACTCTCCAAAGCCCACTTCAGAAGTCCCAGCTGATGTCAGCACAGCAGCTACTGAATCCTATTGCTTCTACCGAGGATAGTCAATGGGTTACTTCCGTATCCAACACTAACTACACCCAGAACCTTCAGCAGGTGCCCCAGAACCCTTTGATGATGAACCAACTACCAAAACAGCACCACCATCCAGCAGATCTAGTGCAGAAAATGCAACAGTTGCAACCACAAACGGTGATCCAAAATGGACAGCTGTACCCCACCGAGCCACAACAGGAAAGACAAGTGGGTGTTCACCCTACAGTGTCTTATAGCCAAACCCAAGGACTTCAAAGCATCCCCCAAATAAGTTCTCTGTTGGCTGGGAGCAATCCGTTTCAACAATGTGGGTTGGGATTCGGAGCCCAACAAATAAGCAAGGTCTATCAGACCCCTGTGGGGTCAGCAGGCCTCCCTTCGACAAGCAGCTGCATGTTTGAGAACAATTCCTCTCCCCCGATGAAAAAGGTGCAGTTCAGCAGCATGGAACACTCTACCCCTTCTTGCCGTAACATAAAGCCGTCCCCCAACCAAAGCCCCCTCCAGGCATCTTGCTACTACCAGACAAAGCCTAGCGAACCCATAGCGGGCACTACAGTCATTGCTCAGGAAGACATCAGCATCAGCCCTCCATCATGCCAGTTCCAGCCTGGCTTTCCTCCTGTGATTCTCCTGGAGCAGTGCTTTATAAACTGCAATGGGCAGACTCCGGTAACTCAAAGCTTATGTTAAATGTTAAAAAGCAAGGTATCTCTAGTTGGCATTAGAGTCCCTTATTGTTTTTTTTCCCCTGACTTTTCACTGAGATTGTGGTGAGGTGAACCCGGTTTTCCAGTGCCAAAGCTCACTTTGATGGAAGAGCAGTACAGTACTTGATTTTCATGCCCAGTTCACTTCCTTCTTGTGTTACACGAAACAGGACCCCAACTGTCCCCACATATTTCTTATAAATAAATCGTAAGGTTTAGATGGGGTTCCATTGTGAGCCTCTGTTTTGTAGAATGTGCACAGGCAACTTTTTTAAGAGTAAACAACTGCAATAGCACAAAACTAACAAAAATCAACTTGTTTGCCCTAAGGAGCAGGTTAATTATTGTTCAGTGTAATTTCTGGCTAATACTGTTAACATTGGGACAGATTCTTTACACCAAAGTGAAAATATTAGTTTTCAAAGGTAGACAAATGATCAGAAATAACCTTCAATTAATGCCTAAATGAAACCCCTATTGTGCTTATCTCAAGTTTTGTAACTTTAGTAAAAAAGCTTAGGAATAAATCTTTGAAAAGCAGCCCCATTATTTGAAAATGTCCCTTTGAAAACAATGGATGAGAAACAATATTATCACAAAAGCAATCAGGGAGTTGTTCACAAATAGCATCTGATTTTGAAGTGAACATTCTTTTAAATGAATGAAGTAAAGCAGTGTAACAAATTATGTAAAGACAACACGAAACAAAGCCCTTTGAACTTTATGTACAGCTATAATTTGTAACACAGTCATTAAAGCAATTAAATGAAAGCAATCACATTTTAAAGAAAAGTGCGTTTTGGATGAAACCCAGCAATGACCATTTAATTATCAGGAGATTATGGTTTACCAAATCAAAGGACCCAGAGACATCCTGGAATCAGGGACACTGCCACATGGCTTCTGTCCCTGGATATAGCCACGTCATGTAGCACTTCAAAGAGTGCCAGCAGTGTGTTTTGTTTTTTTTTTCTTCTGAATCTTAAACCTTTGGAAAATAAAATGGAGTGATTCATTTTTTAAGAACGTAAAATAACCCCTATTTTATTCCGAAAGAGGACAAACAAATACAAAAAATTGCAGGAAATAACTTTGTGATTTAATTCTTTTAAAACTAATCGTCTACTTATAAAAATAAATTTGTAACATTCACTAGACATTTTCTCCTTAAAAAAAATAAACAAACAGGATTTAATTACTGACTGGTGTAAATGCTTTGAAAGCTTTTTCAAAGCTTTTTACACCATCATTTTTTAAAGGTTAAAGAAAAACGCCCTTGGCTGTGGTAATGTCACGGTGTCAGTTGCAGGAACATCACTGTACAGAATCAGTGGGGACAGAAAAGACAGCTTCAGGCCCTGTGGGTCAGTCTTCAAACCCCCTCACTTCAGAAACTCATCACAGACTTCAACACAAAGCCCCCTTTAGACATTTCAGATTGCATTTGAATATAATCCAATAATCCCTTGAATGTATACAAATGTTATCATGAGGACCCCAACTAAAGGTTTAAACTTCTAGGAATAAACGTTTAAACTTCAACATATTTTGGGATGTTGGTAACCAATAAGATAACTCATATTAAGAAGCACTCCCAATATATTTTATAATAAATGACTACAATATGAATTGGTATAAAACTACATGTGTCCTAATGTGTATATGGAATAAACTATTAAGAAATACATAATACTGTATTCCTCCGAATTTAACACACTTCAAACAATCTTTTGCTTCTCAAAAATAGCCTGCATCTTAAATTAAAGTATAGTACAGTGATGTATGCATTCATCAACAAAAGACGTGATTACCAGACTACACAAGCAGTAACGTGACTTACTGCTGAGAAAAGACGAACCAAAACGTTACTGCCCGATCTCGAATTATCCTTGACATACAGACAGCCATTTTCAAATAAGCGTCACCAACTTCCTGAGGAATTCAAACATTCACATGCATGTTTACTTAATTAAATCTGTCTGCTTAACATAAAAAGAACAGTCCTACAGGTACCACAGTAGCAGGCGCAGTTTACACTGCCTTGGTTTCTGATCACATCATCAATTCCAGATTGATGGAAATATCCAGTCTGCTTTAAATTTTTTTTAAGAAAATTGGCTTAATCACACTGCCATTCTCATATTCACTTTGACAGCTGACACATTCTTTCCCTTGTTCAGCACTTCTTAACCTGTGCTGCATACTAGTCTGTCAGAGGGCAGGATCACTCACTGTATGCCACATTCTTTTTGGTGGAAGTACTTTTGGTGATCTAACCAAAACCACCAATAAAGCCAAAATAAATTCCACGCCAAAATATCCCATTATACGTTATGTCAAAGAAAATATTAAAGGAAGGTTGGTGTTTCTTATGCGTTTCACTCAAAACAGGACACTAGGGCATCCGGGCTTGTTAATTTCTGCCACCCGGACACAGATGCCAATTCCTGGACTGTTCAGGTCAAACCCGGACAGATGGCAACCCTAACTGTAATGCTCTGTTTGGCAGCAGATGGCCGCAAACTGCATATGTGTAATTGAGGCATATTTTTAAATGCATATATGTATTTGATGTTTTATTTTTTCCTCAAATTGAGGGTGGTAAATTTGGTCTGCGTCTTTAAATTTGAGGGTGTCTTAAGTTCGAAGGAATATGGTATTAAGTAAATAACCTTACACTATACTATACAGACACTACTATGTACATGCTCAGACCAACATCTATATTTCATATGCATATTACTGATAATGTTTAACACTGTAACTTTAAATTACTATTTCTGTGAGTCCCTCAACTGTCTTTCTTTCTTTGTATCTTTAGCAACCAGGCCATCCAATGGAAGAAAATGGAGAGTTACCCTATACTGCACTTCCTAACGGAAACACATATTTTCCAAATCATTCTGGACAAGCCAACTGCTGTGATTATTAGATGGGTATCACTGTATTTTAGAACACAAAAAATAACAACAACAAAAAACAGCAGCACACAGCCATCTGAAATCGACAGTTGCCTTATGAAATTATTATTATTATTGGTTGTTTTCCTTTTTGATGTGGACAGAAAGATTTCTCTTTTTTGGGGGGACAAAATTCTGCTAAATCCAAAAGGGATACTTAGATGTCATTTCCAAGTATTTGAAAGGAGTCCAGCATGTTGATTTTGTTATAGTCTAAAGTTTTTGGTGTAAGAAAAGCCATCTGAAGAAAACAAATCTTTTGTCAATGTGGCTGGATGAACTAATGCTGGCGTGACCTTGGTGATGTTCATACTCAAAACGGACTGGATTAATTCTATAATCTCATTCTGCTGAATGAAAACAGCTTCGCGTAGGGTATGTATTCGTCTCAGCGTTCTGTAAAACCTATGGTAGGGTCAAAATACCCTAGCAATAACAAAGGGTTCAAACACCAGAATGACCTTTATTGCAGAAAAGTTTGGAGGAAACCCAAAAACAGGATTTCATGTGAATGTAGCCCCTGTTCCCATATAGCTAATCATATTAATCTCAATGCTATTATAACTGTATCCTGTGGGTTCTTCATCTTGATTTGTTTATACAAAAAAGCACACCCTATTTATGCATTTTGTATGCATTTTATTGAAATTATTAACCTGTGCCCTTGAGCCATAGAAACTCTATTGTATGGTATTTTCTTCTTGTTGTGTGAGTGAGCGTGTGTTTTTGTGTACGTGCTCTCAGTAAAGAAGGAGGCACCCCGACCAAACATTAAAAATGCAAAACCCCTTGGATTCAAAGACCAGGGAAAATCATGTTTTCTTTAAAAAAAAAAAAATGCAATTTTTCTTTTAAACTTTAAAGAGCAATGCGTCCAATTTAGTGATGCTTTTAGCTTTGCATTTTTAAAATCTTGATTATGAAAGAATGTGAATTTTTAAATATCATATTTTTCTAGCTGTGGAACTGACATTATCTAACAAAACACAGCTTCTGTAGAAGGTCGGGCTGTTTGTTTCCTGGCTGCTGGAATCATGGGAAGGTGATTGGATGGGAGTTGCAAAGAATGCTGGACAATGAAGTTCTCATTTCCCTTTGAAAGAAGCAAGCAATTGATTATTGTGTATTGTTTTTGAGGAGATGAGTTTAATGCAGGTTACAACAGATTTATGTATTTATTTATTGCATTTATATTGTGCTTTTTATACAAAAGTAGCTCAAAGCACTGTACAGTACATAGCAGAGAAAAAGAACAAACCACAATACAATTGTGTAGCATGTCACACATACAACTGCCACAATCAGCCCATTTAAATAACAGTATACACATAATAAAAGCAGCAATTTTAAAGTTACATTAAAAGCCAATAAGATAAGAAATCCATTTTATAAAAGTGCTTTTTTAGTCTCGACTTGAAAACTATAACAATGTAATGATAGATGTACACTATATAATAAGATTATATACCCTAATAATCTGTTGTAACATAGATCATTGGCCCAGGATAGTCTTTGCCGGGAATACCATTAATGTACACAAATGAGACAGCTAGTATATGTACAGGTAATGCAAACAGTGGATTTTAGCTGGACAGTGATTTGTAGTTCGGGCTTTGAAATGGGAATTGCATTTTTAATGTAACTGACTTTATAGAACACCTGTAAAGCTAATACACCAAAGCAAATATTTTGTAGGTTTTCTCTGTTGTGTTTTGTTTTTTGTGAAGGTAGCTAAAGGTTGTGCTCTGCAGTTACACAGAGATGTAAAATGGCAGCTATTTAAAAAGTGCTTTACACTACAGAGCAGAAGATTCACCTGGGCTAGTGTTAATGGATTGGATGTAAACGATGGGAGGGCTAAACGTATAAAAAGCTGGTGAAAACAAATGTGACAACCAGAAATATGAACGGATTACTTAAGCCTAGAATCTAGAATCGGATTACTATATCTAGAAAGACACTGCCTGTGAAAGGATACAGTATGAGTTGAAGAGTCATGCCTCAAATGCTTTCAGGGAGGATTGATTACTGATACCTGTTGGTCAGTCAATAGCAAGTTAAGCAAACTATAAATAAGAATGAAAAATATCTTGCGGTAATCTTTTCGCTGCCCTGCCCGCGTCATTACTCTATGTAAATCTGAAAGCATTTTACAACAACTTAAAATAATCATTAATCATTCCATCCCATTTCTCTCTCCACTGTTGTACATATCTCTGTAACAACTTCAATATAATCTCATTTATTTTGGTATTTACTTAATGGACTAACTGAACAGACTCCACAGCACATGTATGCAGGGTCAGATCGTTCAGATTCATAACCTGGTACTTTGTGGAACATTGATGCTGGCAGAGTTCTTTTGACAGACAATTACACAGTGCAGTAATTCTGATATAACCTGGAATTTAACCACATAACTTATTTTAATCTCTAAGAAAGATGTCATAAGATATTGAAGATATTTTATTTGTATTAAAAAATATAAATAAATAAAATATTGACATTAGATTTGCAGCAATACTATACTGGTATTACTATTTGGCTTCATATTTTTTCCAGAGGTTGTGTTTCTTGCCATAGTTTGAAGGAATAAGTCTATACTTGGCCTTTTTTTCATAATTCAAACATTAACTTAAATTAAGTACATAAAGCATGAATGCAAATAAGCAAAGACTAATTCCCAAATAATGTTTTTGAAGATGTAATATAATGTATAGTTTACTGGTTTTCTTAATATCCAGGGTGAAATTTCCTTTTTCTTTCATTAGTAAAGTATATAAAAATATTACACCACAACTGTAAAAAAAAAAACAATGTATTGTATACCATTTATACAGTCTAATGTATTTTTTTAATTTTTTTTTTAATACTGGCATTAATGTATTAATGAAAGGTATCAATGAAAGCAACCCTATTGAATTGTTTATTTATTAAACTGGAAGGACATACCGAAATGTCTCTCCAATAGCAGACAGATGCAAAAAAACATAAAAAGGACAATTAAATTGTAAAAATAAAAATTACAGCAAATCCCATTCTACTGATAATCATGGACTAAAGTTGGTAAACTTCTAGAAAAGGATGAACTTTGTAAAAATAAGGATATAAGTTTGAACATGCAGGCATTTCTGACAGTAATATGATGCTCGTGACAATCGTAAAAAAAATCAATATCCCTTTGGATTTTAATATTGGACCGTTGCCCATGTTAACCAATGTACATTATCAACAGTTATAATTCAGTAATTATTTTCAGAATTTTACTCCAAATTTGACCAATTCAAACAAGGGAAAAAATTATTTGCGGCATTATGTAAACACCCAAATAATAAGTGTTTCTAAGGGCTGTATTATTATTTCCTAAAACACCTTTAGATTCTGGCGCAATCTGGTACCAATATAAAATGCAATAAATAAATATATATATATATATAAAAAAAAGAAAAAAAAAACGAATTGAACTGGCTTTTGCTGCTTTGAGTATATTGACTTTTTTCTCAACCTATATTGTTTTCATTTTCACCCTTTTTTGCATATTATAAATGAAATAATAATTGATACATTCACAGGGAATTGTATGTAGAGCCTGTGCACAACGAAATGCCCCTGCCAGAAAGCAGGCAGCTGTCGTGCATGGCAGTGTTCATAAGCAAATTTATGTATAAATCGATAGTTATTTTCCTTAAATATTATCTTATGTCACTGATTATTTTGGATCTATCACAGTCTAAGTGAAAACACCATTGAGGCAGCTATTTTAAATTGATATAATTTTCTAGATGTCTGAAGTCATGGCAGTAACAGCTGATAAGAGAAGCTTTAGGAAAAAGAGTTTAAGAATAAAGAGAGGGGCCCTTATAATGTATACCAGTTATTACACAGATTATGAACAGTGAATTGTATTTTATTCCATACTAATAGAATCACACACCTTACTGTTAAAAATACAATTTGATCTATTTGGGTGTTGAATGAATTCATCTTGTGAGTAAAACATGTCACATGTCATGTCATATATATAGTATTTTTGCCGTTGTCTTATGCTTTTCACATGGTTATACTATACATTTGCCATAGTTTGCCATGTTTTTTAATATGCTTTACCATACATGTACCTCACTGTAATTTACAAAGCTTGCTTGTGCTTTACCATGCTAACTGCTCTTTATTACACGTTGCTGTGATTTTACTGTAATAAACTCTTATAAGGGTTCATTGTCCTTACTAATGTAATATTTGTGTGCCACCCACTGAAAATAACACTTGTGATACCACCACAACCTACCATTCATGACAGTGATTATCTTTATAATTTTGCAATATAAGTTCAATTCAATTCATCCATCTGGTCTGGCTTCAACCAAACACTGTTAGCTGCTGAAGGATATTTGATTTGGTCTTTTAGTTTGTTTCTCTTTGGGTATCCAGGGTCTCCTCATTGAAATTCATTATCCATGTATTATGTACAGCTTATTATTGTTTTGGTTTTTTTAAATGTTTTTTATTAATATTTTCTTTTTTTGGCACTTAGCAGTTAAATTGTTATTGCCCTGCACTTATCTGATTATTTAGTAGTTTTCAGCACACTGCATATTCATCTGCTTGCTTTATAAAGGAAAAGAAAAGAAAAATGTTTTGTAGCTTTTTGCTTTATTTGATCTATTAAAAAAAAAAAAAAAAAAAACTGTAGTTTTGCTCTTTAATGTCACGTAATGTTTCGTCCTGATATTATTAAAGATGTTTTTAATAAATAATTTCATATGCTTCTGTGTTGTGGAAATGTGGTAGCAAGTTTGATGCAACTTTGGAATGTGCATGGAAAACAAATGAGTGAAGATGGATTAATACATTTCATTTAACAGAATACCCCAATTTCTTTACAAACCAGGTGAAGATGGTAACACTTATTTTTTGCAACCTTAGGTGTCAGACACAGTCATTGCACCAAACGATGCTCTCTGCAAAGGTCTCAAATGTGCAGTTTTGAAAGAAACAAATGTTACAGCAAACACTTTCATTTTAGAAGATGAAATCTGGTACTGTACTGGGCTAAAGAAGGTTTCAATTTGCTGCTACTGCTTTACTTCCTAAGTCATTAAACTCTTATTTCAGGGCCACAGCTGCAAAGCATGTCAGTCAATTGGAGAATGACAGGAAAGAAGGTGTTTAATGGCTTGGGGACCTTTTTAGTTTATATATGAAATGACAATGGGAGTGCAAGACTACCTGAAAGCAAAGATGGCAAACAGAGATTTAACCTGGTGTGGAACCTTTTATCATGTTTATACACTGAAATCCATGTTTGCTACAACATGTGTTTCTTTCAAAACTGCACAGTTGAGACCTATGTAGCTTATATAAATGCACGACAGAAGATTTATTAAATTATTTTGTTAGCTTCAATGACTTGTGATTAATCCTGGACCATTTTACCAAGGGTAACGTTACTATTGGTAGCTCAAGATTAGTGCTAACCGGGGTCTGTGGAACCAGCCAACAGATTCAGCAATTCAGATTAAACAGAAGGTCAAATACAAACCGATCATGTAATTCAAGTTACATACATTTGAACCTGTGTTCTACTATTCAGCACCCCTAATGTTTACATACATACACCAACATATCATCACAAAGCAAAAATCAAAGCAGTAATTCCAATGGAAATATAGTCTTAGAATTTAGCGTACCAAAAATGCCATTCATTATAATCCTGTGGCCAATAAAACCGCAGTGTTTATTAACTCTATTCACACCTTTTCAGGATACTCTCCTGATCAATGTGATATGTTAATATCGCTATTATGATTACTTATGCTTAGTGGTGGGACGAACATGTTTCATTCAGAACATTCATTCAGATATTCGTTTGGAAATTTTGAAAAAGCCATTAAATGAAAAAAGTTATTTTAAGTGGAAAGATACTAAAAAAATCTGAAAAACAACAACAAAAAAACACTTGCATATACTATTGACATTACGACAGTACTTCAGGCCTTTTCGTACTTAACAAATACCAACCAATAAAGAAGTTTTTTTTAAGAAACTGAATTACATCCACGACTTCTGCACTTAGACGGCCTGCTTCTTTGTAACGGAAAACCATCTCTGACGGAGTCAATGTTACCGGTATGCATAACATTACCCTTGCAAATTGGGACACAGAAAAGCGGGTCTTCTGTGACAGATAGTTTGGGTTCTTGCAAAAAAATACTGTACTCAGATCGGTCGTCCACGGTGTACGGTTCCTCATCTACGTCCTCAAATAAACTGCTGTAGTCGTGTTTTGCTTTCTGTTGGCCACGGCGGGTCTTTTCTGTGGTAATTGCGTCAGTGTTGCTGACAGAACAATGTCGATGTTGCCTCACTTCTCAAATCCAAAACAGCACCTGAAATCCCAGGTAGAGCAGTATTTACCAGCTCTGGGTTGCATGCATGTAATCTTGACTCAATTTTCTCTTTTTTTTTTTTTTTTTTTTTGAACATCAGAAAGAAACTTAAGCTTTTTAAATCGGTGCTCGAGAGCAACTGTTAGCACTTGCACAGAGGTTGCACAGAGGTTGGATTGATATTGTTAAGGAAACGATTCTCCAGGTCAGTTTTGATCAAAGTTTTTGTCAGGGCTAGTCGACGAAACACAGAGAATGGGAGGTGCCTACTTGAAGACCCCATAGATGTACACTACTTAGCTCAAGCCAGATGGTTGTCATGCTGATGCGCTGGGAGACTGCATTGTGGTTGATCCCCGGAGACAGCATCGCAGCCATTGTGTGTGCTGATGTCCAGGGGAGGCAAAATAAGCTGATCCCTGGAGCCTGCATTACACTTCAGCCATCAACACCAGGAAGAAGGATATTTGCATCATCAGATGGAAAGAAACACAAATGGTCACATTAGTTTAATGTAAAGCTACATCTTAGTTGGTGCTTATCTTGGCAAGAGCTGAGTTCAAATCAGCATGAAGTTTTAACATCTACGCTCATGTAATGGAAATCATGAAGATCTGGATACGTCCAGTAACTGCTGTGAATAGTGCAGCTGGCAACAAGGGAAAGACCTTGTGACAACATGGAGAGACAGCTGATAGTAGGAAAGAGACCCCATTGGGGCTGGCAAGGGCTAGCTACCCTTGTCAGCAGTATCCAGCTCTGTGTTTACAAAGGTAAACAGAATGCTGGA
Source organism: Polyodon spathula (assembly GCF_017654505.1). Taxonomy (NCBI): domain Eukaryota; kingdom Metazoa; phylum Chordata; class Actinopteri; order Acipenseriformes; family Polyodontidae; genus Polyodon; species Polyodon spathula. The sequence goes on along the minus strand of NC_054544.1, from coordinate 23,202,679 downwards.
GACACCCGCCCAAGGCTTCAAAGAAATTAAAGAGAAAAATACCCCTAGAGTTTGAGCTGGAGAGATATTTGGAGGCAACACCGATAGATTCAAAAAGGCAGGATCCTATGTCAATTCCTTCCGACATCCCACCTATCAATCCACCAGAATACCAAATGGAGGACTGTGCACCTAAGTGGAAAGAAGTAGAGCATGCTGTGAAAAAAGCAAGGGTGTCATCATCTCGAGGGCCTAATGGAGTTCATGGGAAAAACAGGTTGTACCAACAGCATGGCACCAAGCAGGTGGAGTCTTTATACCAAAGTTTTGCCTATTAAATGTAGCAAGTTTGTGAATAAAAGATGTTTATGAACTTCCAATTTAGGAAGGGGTTTAGCTAAATGCGCTGTATGTGCGAAAGCATCTGTTCTGGTGTTTGAAATGTGTTGCGTCATCACTGGGTTAGCTGTGAAGTAGCCAGTGGATCAAGTGAAAGAAAACTTCCACAGGAGGCCACCAGATTTCACACCTAGCTTTTTCAGTTATTTTATAATGCACCAATCCAGTATGGATTCTGACCCCAAGGCATTGAAAAAATTATTTCTAGTCAAAATGTTTGTCATTGGATTTTAGTTTCTTTTTATCATTTCCATTTCTGACCCCTGAGGATGAGATCGGATGAGGTTTAAAGCTGCATATCGGCAAGTGTATCTATTGGATAGTGGCTAAAATGCTTGTTCCCAGACTCTACCATGCTACACCTTTATAACAATGGACTTTCTTGCTAATCCAACCTATAATCCAAACCGCTCTGCCACAATACAATCTATCTAATGAAACTGCAGAAATAAACCTTCATATCATAATTCCTAATATGTTTACAGCTCACTCTCAACGGCTCTTACTTATTATGGATGAAATATAGTTACGAAAACATCAAACAAACCTTAGACAAATTACAAAATCGCAATCTTGTACCAACTGCTTTGGATTAGCAAGAGTTTACTGATTGATTATATTTTCACTGACTAAAACATTTGCCAACCATGTTAAAATAATTTTCTTTAAAGGATGCGTCTCTTGAAATGAGCCTACTTTCTGGGGGCTCAGGTTCTGTTAAAGAAAATATATGGCATATATTTAGAATGTATTTTTTTGGGGGGGGGGGGGGGTTCTGGAGAGAATTACATATTTCAAAAAATGTGTTCAGGAAGAGTCATTGGCTAAAAAAAAATAAAAGTTCAAAATTGTTTTCTCAAACAAGTCTCAAACATCCAGAAGCTACTCACATGTGCTGGATGTGTTCCTACAACAGGAAGTACAGCATGGAAAAGAGTGCAAGAATATAAGAACATAAGAAAGTTTACTAATGATAGGAGGCTATACGACCCATCTAAAGCCCCTTTGACACTGGCATGGTCTACCCGGGTGAGGACCTGGTGTCATGCAGGTCGTGTACGCAATTTCACACTGTTTTGATAAAGCAGGGTTGACCTGGGTGACTGACACAAGTAAACAATATGAATATCATTGCCCCAGAAGCAGCTTGTTACAGACGCTCCCATCCAAGCTTTTCTGGATTGAACCGTTGGCTCAAATGTTGATTAGAGCAAATGTTCATCCCTGCTGCAATCTGGCTCATGCTGTGTCTCAAGCAACAAAAATATGACTAAACAGAATAAACTAAAATGCTCCTTGCGGAAGTGAAACCATCATGCCGACGTGGCTGTTTGTTATTTCGTTGGCCATCATGCACTTTGTCCTGCTCAACCTGGGGATGCGGCTCAGGACCCGGGTAGAAGTGTCAGTGTGAAAGGGGCTTAAGCTCGTCTGGTAACAGGTACCACACCTGATTGATCTCAGAACTTTGTCAAATTGGGTCTTAAAGGATCCAAGTTTTCCTGCCTCAACAACATTACAATAATGCCGATACATTCGTTTTATTGTTCAGTTACAAATGCTATGAAAAAAATGCCATTGAATATCAAATACACGTCTAAAATAATTATGTGCATCTTATATTAATCACAAGCATCATACAACATTATGGCATGGTAAAACAAAAAAGAAAGCTACAAGTCCATTTTGAATAATATCATGGCAGGCCACGTCTGTCAAAGAGGTGTTTCCACTGTTGCCCACTGTGGCCTGCTTTGCTTTATTGTACCCAATGTGGCCAGACTGCTGACAAAGGAACTACATCATCACGGAGCAGGGAGGCATGTGCTTTTATAGGATTGGAAGCAGATGGGATGATGTTTGTTGTCCGTATGGGCCAGGGGTCAACACGATATCAAGTGGTGACGGACATTTAAAAGAATCAACAACATATTGTTCACGGACAAACAAAACAAAGTTATATACAATTACATGCGTGTTAGACATATTCACTGCCACGGACACTGATAACTCTTGCCACAGGTGTATCCAAGATGAGGAGTCAATTTCACGTGTGATGTGTATGCCTAGCAATGGGCACCCGCCATTCTTGGTGGGGAAAACAAAAGCAGGCTGCATAGAGTTTACATAGAGTTACGCATACTTTTGGACTTGGGAAAACACATTTTTTTTGCGACAGAAATGATTATATCGAAAGTCTTGAGGCTTCAGCTAAAGAGATATGAGGTCAAATTGTGCTTGGTTGGGATTGGAAAATGTCTCTACAAGCTGCCAGCAACTGAGTGGAATGATGATCCTGAGGGTTGGCCAGACAATCAGTGGGGCAACATCATACACGTGGTTAAAATCTGTAGTTAAATTTAATATAAAAACTATTAATCTAGCTTGGTGTTGGTTGTCACAGAGTTGAGGCGCTAGGTCGACGGCCCTTTCCAGAATTAAAAAAATTAATAATTGTTCAAATGACTCGATTCACCCACCTCTGCCACCGCCTGTGTGCTTGCCTACTGTCAAATTAGCTATCTACTGGCAAACTGTAAAATGAACAGTTCTGTTTCACACGTAGGAAATGCTCAGATTTTATAGTTAAAAATAACTATAAAAAAATTATAAAACTATATGCCAGAGATGAAGTGGGTGCTGAAAATGTATGTATATTCTGAGGCCGGCTGCTATCGTGGTCCAGTAGCCGACGTCCGACTTCTTATTCTCCCTGGTTCTGTTGCCTCTGATGGGATCATATAAAAGCTAAGGCATGTTTTTTCACTTGTTGTGGCATTGCACAATGCAGCAAGATTTGGGCATTTTTTGGCAACAATGAAGAACTTTTACATAGGGACTCTATGAGGAATGTTCAATTGTTTTCCCCTTCGCCGCCATTCTTGGCGAAAGTCCTCGGCTGTTCCTCATCTTGATGGACAAGTTGCCAACCCCTGGTATGGGCTGACTCTGAAATGCAAAAACAATTAAAGGGTGCTGTGCGGTTATTCAAGTCTATGAAAAAGTAGCAAAAGTCCTTGCAGATAATGGATTCACACGAACAGCACAACAGTGCCGGGACATAATAAAAAATGAAAAAACTTGTTTGACTACAGAAAATATATTTTTTTGTTTGTTTTATGAACAAATGGATAGTGTTTTGGAACAATGGAACAGCACTCTACGGATATGCTTACTGTTCTCTCTGAAAGCAGGAAACTGTCTGCTAATGGTGATCATGCTTCTGTAAACATTGATTCTAGAGTAAAATATGTCATGGGGATTGTTACAGGTTTATGGGAGAGTTCAAGATTCTTTTTTTTGTTATTATATTAGTCTTGAATTGCTCTGAGTGTCCCGAATTAAAAAAAATACCAGATATGTGCACATTTGAATAGTTTTTAGGCGTTTATTAATCAAAGGTAAATTATCAGTTTACCTTTTTATTATCAATCTACTGGCAGCCTATATTTTTTTACTGAGCTAAAACAGAAGTAACCAGTGCGTTGATCTCCAATTGTTCACAAATCACAAGCCCCTAGATCCGCATGCTGAGAAAAAAACACCATTCAAATAAAAATCAACAGGTTGGATTTTATTTACCACAGGCTAAAGTGTAGCAGACAAACTATACAAAAAGTCAAACACTGCCTGAAACGTTTGCATGGTGTAAATGGTCAATACCTAAATTAATAGGCTAAGCGCTTCTTTTGGTTGCCTCGTGATGCTGGCTTCGCTGTCTAATCAGCATATGATGCCATGCATAATGTGAGGGTTGTCATGTTGGGCTAAGTTAATAAAAAAATGTGTACTGCGCAGTATTAATTACATTTGCATACATAGTAATCACCAGTATCTAGTTGTGGTCAGTAATTCAGTCTTAGCAGTGTGCAACACCCAGTCGGGAAAAACTCAATTGTGACATCAAACCAAAACTGAGCACAAATGATAGCAGAATCTGTGCAAACTCAGATAAGATGAGTCGGGATGGCTTGAGTCGGGCTGTGTGCAGCGGGCTTTACCTGCTCGGAAATCCTGCATGTTTAAGATGATTTCCTTGCTACCAGTGCTAGATGTATGTATTGTTTTTAATATTGGAGCTATCAGATTCACTTTCAATCCGTCTTCTTTTTGGTTCGGAAAATTGGGTCTTGAGAATGCTGTCTACATTGTACACAGCATGAAAATAAAAATTGCAACAAAACTTTTTTCAATTGCTTCTACTACTACAGGTTTCTTTAAAACACAGCACAATACATTCCCACAATCTCCCAGAGACCTGATGATGCAGGACAAGAACTTCCGAATTTGGCCACAGGAAAAAACAGAAACGCTGGTCTGTTGGCCTGAGCCGGTCTGCACCAGCCCCAGCCCGCAGTGGAAACAAATCAAATAAGTGCATTCTCATTCTCAAAGCACTTTTTATTCTAAGAGGATGTTTAAAAATGCTCAGATTACAGACTCTAAATATCTTACCAAGTAAGCAGGGAGTTGTTCTTTTCCTCTTCTACACAGTGGCATTTTGGGGGAAATGCCAAGATTGGATAACTGGACTTGGATAACTGTATTTACTTCATGTATAATGGTCTTGCTGTGGGGTGTTATGAGGTAATAATAGAACTCCTAAGTCAATTAAGTTATATTACCAAACATGCCACAGTAATTATCATTACCACTATTATACTAGGGCTTTTTAAAACATATTTATTTATTTACCTTTACCTGTCTGAAATAATCCTTGTGGCTGTACTAAAAGAATACATCTGTAAGCCGTGCTTTTAGAAGTGATGTCATAAATTAGTGGCATCTCTCAGCCTTGCTTTACTGTTGACCTCCACAGAAAACCATGCAGGGCAGTGTCCGATTGTTGTACTTTAATTTACATTAAAAAACAACACCTACTTCATGCAGCGTAAAGTATATGTCAATACAGTATATGTCAATACAGTATACATCAATACACACTGCTTGTTATCCACTGCAGAACCATGATAGTGTGCTACAGTATCAGGTCCACTGTACAATACTGGTTCCAATTTTAATGTGTTGCTAGTGCTATTAATATTGTGGTCCTGCTGGGTTTCTATCCATATTAAAAAGATATAGCAGAGCAGTTTGGATTTATCTTTTGACATAGACTGAATGGATACATTTTCTGCAGTCAGTATTATTCAGAATATTGTGCTTTTTGTTTCCACAGATTCCAAGCTCATGTAAAATGTCATCATGTTGGTAATGCTGAAGATGTTTTTTGGAAAACATTGGACTGCTGCCATCATGCAAGCAACTTGTGATTAATAAAAGAAAGGAAATACTCTTTTCAAGGTAATCCCTCTGATTTCAAATTGATTAAAATAAATATTTGGGAGTTTGTTTGTTTAAGCCTTTTAAGTAGATTTACTTTAAGATTAACTCATAGCACAGGAGGCTTGGTGGTGAACAAAGTATTCCAGCATTGAAAGTTTCTAATCAGTGTCTTTCTTTTATCATTGCCTAAACAATTAGAGACTGAAGGAGGGAGGGGATCAGTCTCGATGCCCCAAGAGTGCCCTGCACTGGAGGGAGCACCCTTTCTCTTAAGGGGTGAGGGACCAGTTCAGTCTCCATGCCCCAAGTCTGCCCTGCACTGAAGGAAGCAACCTTTATTTTAGGAGATGTGGGAGCAGTTCAAGCTTGGCCTAGACCAGAGGGACCACCCATTCTCTTAGATGTGAGGGAGCGAGCAGTCTCTATAAAAATCAAATCCTTGGCCCTCCTTTCTTCCGTATTATAGTTTAATTGAGTTTTCAAGTGCATCTCCTGATGGAATTTAGGGTGAATTGCCATTGTAGGCCAACTTCATACTGTGTTTAGTATATCCATCATGAGAGTTATGCAGGACTGTACAAGACACTGCTGTGCTGTATATTTAGATATGAAGCAGGTTGTAAATCTTTCTAATAATAATAAAATGCATGACCATTCCACCTAAATGTGTATTCAATTTTTGGAACAGTCACACATTTAATTTTTAAGTGCTGATGAATGACATGCATTCATATTAGAGTTTTTAATCAAAACTGTTGACCAACTGCTTGGGATTTAAAACATGATATCTCTGAAAGCACTAAAGCTAGCAATTCCTAAAAAAAAAAAAAAATCTAAACTCAAATACACATGCAACTACAAGAAACTCAAAAATACAACGCAACTTCAATGCATGCAATGTACAATGTAATACATGGGGTTGGAATTTATTTTTGTTGGAACAGTTAGTAAGCATGGTGACTATTTATCTGACAGAAACAACACTAGAGAACATTCAGGGACACACTGCTCTGCCACATAATGAGGTTCACATTCATGTTTTAAATGTAACAATCTGTTTAGCCTCATGGAAACATTACTCTAAAACAAACCGGCAGTGCAATGCAATCATGTTCCAATGTAACTAAAATATACATCAATGTTCCTGTGATTATCCGGACTGCCAAGTGGTCTTAGGACCTGCAAATTGTAACAATAATGTTGAAGCAGGGCACGATTTTCCTGACACAGCTCTCACCAAGTGCCAGCCACATAAACACAGCTGTCATGTTGTATTGCTGCTGTTTAGAGTAAAAGCCAGTGACATGTTTTTCTTGTTGCAAATGTCATTTGTTTTTTAATCCATTTATAACAGGTTGCAAAGCTTTTTTTTTTTTTTTTACAGACCCCATACCTTTTTCAATGTTTGCAAGCAGTTACTATAATTTTTCTACAAATCAGCATTTGAGCTGCTTTGAACATCTGTGGAATCCTAAGCGCCACTCACTGAACAGCCTTTCTCATTCCACTCAAACCGTCTGCCAGTCTCTCCTCCTCTGCATCTCTACAAATATAGAGTAGGTGGGGCTAGCAGAGTTGGGAGCAACAACACCCAGAATCACTAAGAATGATGGCAAAAAAAAATAATGACTCTTGAAGCTACTTACTCTTTAATCATTTTACAATCAAATAAAATTCAAATTTTAAGATAAAGAAACCCATCTGGAACAGTGACTGTTTATATATATATATATATATTATATATATAATATATATCTATATATATATATCTATATATATTATATATATATATATATAAGTCAGAGGAAAATTAGATTCTGTAGTGCAGGATTTTTAGCTCTTCAGTTTGAGGAACAACACTGTCAAATACTGATCGCTTGCCATTCATTATATATCGAAATAAGGACATTAATGACCTTATTAAGTGCCACATGCTAATACCAGAGAGCAAATGTGCAACTTGCTATCCACACAGGGAGAGTGGTTACCCTCTGGTGTGCCTGATGCACTTAATGTAGGCATGATTCTGTGAGGACTTGTTGGGAGGTCAAGTCAGTGCAAGTTACAAGACATTGCAGGCTGTAGGAATCATCATAGCACAATGTCTAACCAATTAAACTCGTTGTGTTGTGCTCTCCGTGTAGTAATTCTTATAAGAAATACCATGTGTCTATCTTGCAAAAGTTATGAGTCACAATTGGCAAATGTGTTGCAAATAGTAAATGTTTTTTTTTAGAGATAGCATACTACGACATGAATGGACTTGTGTGATAGTGATTCCTAGAGTCGAAGTCTAAGCATAGTAAAAGGCAGTTTTAAAGTGTTACAGGACACTGACAGAGAGAGAAGGAATCTGAGCTGCACATCTCCCTCTCAAACAGAAACAGCGCTGTGTAAGGTTGGTGGTATGCATTCCCATAGACGGGGCAACCGGAAATGTGCCATTTTGGAGAAAGCAGGTAGCTGCGAGTTGGCTAAAAAAACTCCACTGGGGTGAGCTGCAGGGCAGGCAGCGATTGGTTAGACCGTGGCACCGGGTTGATCACAAGGAGGAGTTTGGCAGTATAAAGGGCTATGTGAGTACAGCTCCTTACGCTGAAGTTACCGACACGACAGAGTGCTGTGTTTTGTTTATTTTGTTTGTGTGTTTCACAGGAGTAGGAGCAGGGAGCTGCAGCCACGGAGCCAGCACAAACCCCAGAGCATCACTACCCCTGCACAGCACAGCAGAGCACAGTACCACCACCTGTATTGCAGCACTCTGCCATGAACCATTGGATTTACAGCGTGTAATTGTTATTTGTTGGGTATTTGTGTTTGGGACTGTAACCTGTCTTGTAAACCACATACCATTGCTAGTATAGGGAGTGAAGATTATTATTATTATTATTATTATTATTAAAAACAGGGACAGTTTAGAGTGACAAGATAAAGATTCAAAGGTGGACAAGAGGTGGCTCTAGTGGTGTCGTTTCGTGAGAAAGAAACTGTAACTACGGAGGAAAAAAAATTATAAAACTAAAATTATAATAATAATAATAATAATAATAAATAATAATAATAATAATAATAATAATAATAATAATAATGCATTAACAACTTATCGTTTAAAACATTAAAGCTGTTATATGTATTTAATACCTATGAAGGAGGATTATTATTATTATAAAAGTAATAATGTTCGAGAATTATGACACATAAATACAATGCATGCTACCTGTCACACACACACACACACATTGCATGTTTGATTAAAAAAAAAAAAAAAATAATACTGCATATTTTTTATTGTATACCAACACTTATGTGTATATGGAATAGACTACGAATATTTCTGATAGCGTCTAAATGTTTACTCATTTTTAAACCTTTAAATTTTAGATAAGTCTAAATTCTAAACTATTGACATCTGTTTACTATAACTTTAAAAACTGCAGTTCTTCATAGCTAGCAAGTTATACAATTGTTTCATTAACAACTGTAAAATTGAAACAGTTAGTTTAAAGGTAAATTAAATGCTGTTGTGTTTAGATATATTTCAACAAAATTCAAATAAGATTGCAAAGACATTTCACAAGTATATTAATACAAAAACAGTAATATTATTCAAGTAAATCTTGCCTAATATTACTACTATCATTGTCCTTTTTTAAAAAAAAAATAATCTTGGTTAGCACTGTTTTATTTAACATGCCTTTAAGGGTCATGCACTAAGGTTAGCATACCAATAATGTAAAGTAATTTTAGACAAAATAAAGATGTATTGTGTGTAAATAACAGGCTAAATTGCTAGAGATCCTAAGCATAAATGAAGTGCTGGATTGTTTATGAAACGCCCATTGAAAATATCCCTTGTGGTAAAGCTTACACTTCTTAGAACAACTTGATGGCTTGCCAAATTTGTTGTGCCTCAGTACATCCGTATTTAAGAATTACATTTCGCAACGTTTTCAACAGAACACAGATCTTAACCCTTTCTTACAAACTAATGATTTCTACTAGGTATATGCAAAAACGTGTTAGTCATACTCGGAATTGTTTTTCAGTTATTTAATATATTCATTCATTAACTTCCACTTTATGTGTTTAAAAACCAATTGGAAGATTATTTTCCTCTCATCCAGTTTACTGTCAGTGACCTGGATGAGAGGAAAATAATCTTCCAATAAAGGCTATATGATTTCTTACTGGATGTTGAAGTGTCAGGTTTGGCAACACAGACAGGTTACTTATTTAGAATGAAGGGAAGATGACATTTCAGGGGTTTTTCTTTCATTGAAAATCTCTCTTTCATCTCATTCATAAAACTACACAGGACAACAGGACTATATAAAATATTTAATGAGATATACAGTGCCTATAGAAAGTCTACACCCCCTTGAACTTTTATCACATTTTGTTGTGTGAGGATTGTTTTCCACTTATCTACACACCATATTCCACACTGTTAAGAGGAAAAAGGTATTTATTGTGAAAAAAATTATATATTAAAAATATAAAACTGAAAAATCATAATTGGATTAGTCGCCACCCCACTGAGTTAATACTTGGTGGAAGCACATTTTGACAGCAATTACAGCTGTGAGTCTGTTGGGATAGGTCTCTACCAACTTTTACACACCTAGATTTGGCAATATTTGACCATTCATCTTTAGGAAACTGTTCAAGCTCTGTCAAGTTCCTTGGGGAGCGCTGATGAACAGCAATCTTCAAGTCATGCCACAAATTTCCGATTGGATTTAGGTCGGGGCTCTGTCTGGGCCACTCAAGGACATTTACCTTTTTGTTCCTTAACCACTCCAGTGTAGCTTTGGCTGTGTGCTTTGGGTCGTTGTCATGCTGAAAGGTGAACTTCCGTCACAGTTTCAGCTTTCTTGCAGAAGGCAGCAGGTTTTCCTCAAGGACTTCTCTGTACTTTGCTCCATTCATTTTTCCTTCTATCCTGACAAGTGCCCCAGTCCCTGCTGATGAGAAACATCCCATAACATGATGCTGCCACCACCATGCTTCACAATAGGGATGATGTTCTTTGGGTGATGCGCTGTGTTGAGTTTTCTCCAAACATAACGCTTTGCATTTATGCCAAAAAGTTCCATTTTAGTTTCGTCAGACCACAAAACTTTTTGCCACATGGCTACAGAATCTCCTGAGTGTTTGTTTACATACTTCAAATGGGATTCAAGGAGGTCTTTCTTGAGTAATGGCTTCCTTCTTGCCACCCTACCATACAGGCCAGATTTGTGAAGTGCTTGGGATATTGTTGTCACATGCACACTTTGACCAGTCTTAGCCGTAAAAGCCTGTAGCTCTTACAAAGTTGCCTCTTGGTAGCCTATCTGAACAGTATCCTTCTTCCTCGGTCATCCAGTTTGGAGGGAGGGCCTCATCTAAGCAGGGTCTTGGTGGTGCCATACACCTTCCACTTCTTAATAATTGTCTTGACCGTGCTCCAAGGGATATTCAAGGCCTTTGATATTTTTTTTATACCAATCCCTCCGAAGTTCTTTTGAAAGTGCCTTGGTTCTCATGGTTGAGTCTTTGCTTTGAAATGCACTACCCACCAGAGGGAACCTACAGAAACTGCAGAATTTATCCTGAAATCATCACTACACTACAATGTAACACAGGTGGAGGACACTTAACTTGGTGTGTGTTTTCGAAGGCGATTGGTTAAACCTGAGCTAATTTAGGATTGCTATTACAAGGGGGGTGGACACTTATCCAACCAAGCTATTTCAGTTTTTATTTTTAATTAATTTTCTACAAATTTCTAGAATATTTTTTTCACTTGGAAGTTGTGCGGTAGGATGTGTAGATAAATGGGTGTAGACTATGAAATAGGGTAGGAAAGCAAAATTTGATGACCTCTCCTGAGCTGCAAGGCAATAAAAGCTTTGGGCATGCCCAGTGCACAAAGTAGGACAAATTGACAGGGTAGGAAAAAATGGCGTTACACTGGCACAAATTATGTCAACAACAAATGCTTTACATCAAGACTAGGAGTGGGGATTTTACACTTGACATTCCCTACAGACATCTTTATTGCTTGCAAAAAAAAGCAATTTCCTTTAGTGGAAATACAAATTCCTGCAACATTCAATTACGTAAAAAGCAATTTATGGAAAAGCATTGACAATTTTGTAAGATATACATTGAACGCTGGTTTGTAGTGAACAGGCAGTGTACATTGATGTTTACCAATTAATTGCATATTTACAAAAACAATATTTTTTTTCTTATCTAATCGGAAACAGACAAGCTGCAAACAAAAAAAAAAAATAATTGAAACGAACAAAGGACACGTTGATTTTTTCATGAAGCATATTCAACTTCATTTTGTCATTTTGTTTCCTTCATCGTCATGTTCTCATACTACAGCATGCAGGCTACCATACATCACCTGACCTAGACAGTTCTCACCTTTTCTATTATCCCTTTTAACTTGAGCTCAACACCACGTACTGTTTATCCCTCATTGGACAAGGAAGCTATCTAGTGTGCTCTCTTGTTTCTTGGAGGATCCTTGGCGAGTTCTGCAAAGCGTTGCGCATACTCGCAAAAATCTGTGCGGGCGCGAGTCTGCTTGAGATCGGAAATGCGCGTCCCCAGCGCAGTTTGGCAGGTGGAGTTGCAGTCATTCTCGTGTCGGGGGCGCGCTTTCTCGCCCGCTAAAGTAGAAGAGTCTATCGAGGATGTACGAGGAAGGTGCGGGGAGGAGATTATTTTTTTTTTGATACAATATTTTGATACCATCTTTCGTTTACGAGCAAAGGAGAATTATACGCACAGCGTTTCAGTCAACAATAACAAAGACTTGTAGTGGGTGTTTCATAACAAAGTGTAGTTTTGGGGGCTTTAAAACAACAGAACAGAAAAAAGCTATTGCAAGACCCGGCTTTTAATTTAAAAATAATAATAGAAATATTGCTTGCACGAAAAAAAAAGCCAAATATGTGCTCCTTACAGATTTTTTGTATAGCATCTTATTTCCACAGTATGGTGCATCGTTATTGGTAAGCTCTGGGAGGAGAGACTGTTGTTGCAACGTAACGGTGCTGCGGGAATGCAATACAACACACATACACGTACATACGTACCATTTTTATGTTGAAGACGCAAAGTCGACAATTTCATCAGATAAGGAGGAAGTTTGTTCGCCTTTCTATCCTCCAGCTGAATTGAGAATATTGGAAAGTTAGTCGTCTCGCTGCAAGCTTTTTATATAGGTCTAGAGAAATACCGTATTGTGGAGTATTTGGGATATTATATTAAAGGGCTGCTTAAAACTAAAACATGTATGCCGGACGCAAAAGGAGAAAACCTGTTCAAAGAACGTAAGTTATAGCTTAATTCATTTTTTAAATGTATTTTTCCCCCACACCTCACTCCCCACACCCCTAACGCACCTGTAACTTTCTGCACCCCTTGTCTTCTGACAGGTTATCGAGGTGTCCCTCAACTGAATGTTCCATATTTTAGTAATTTGATGTTGCAGGCTATAGATGTAAAATAAAAGTACAAATATAATCTGCTTTAATTAGATTTAAAAAAAAAAAAAAAAAAAGGTTGCAACATAAATATGTATGGACCCGATTGGACGCAACTTATGCTATGATGCTACAACATCATTTTGCGCTTTTAAAATGTTTTATCTAAAAGTTTAGACTGCTCTCTGTCTAAATGAAAACTAAACGGGTATTTTGTGCCGAGAAGTTCGTTGAAAAAGGACAGGGTATGCAACTGTTTTTCTCGTGAAAAACAGGTTGCTATACCGTGAATTGAATCTGAAAATCAATTTGCTTACCAGTTACAGTGAAGATATTTTAAAAAATGTGAACAATAATATTTGTCATTTATTCATCATGCCCTGCTGAAAATGTAACGGTTCATTCCGAAACTCTTTTCTTTGAGTTATTTCTAACGCACATTAACATTATAGGCCTACTGAAAAAAGTAAATACTGCATTAGCGGATGTGATGTATTGGATCACCAGTGTCATTTAAAATCACAACGTAATATCAGTAAAACAAATACATGCTTGATCTGATATTATTTTATTATCGTTATTTGTTCCTGGGATTATTTGGTAGTTTCATCAGATTTCAACCGAATTTCATAGAGATCACCCAGCAATATTTTATTGTGACAATTGCATTGGACTTGGCTTATTGCATCAAACACTGCTTTTGCCAGTTATTATTAATAACTATTTATTTATTTATTTATTTATTGTTATTTAGGGTGATCCACTAGTTGAGATTATTATTATTATTATTATTATTATTATTATTATTATTATTATTATTATTATTATTATTATTTAAACTAAATACATATTATAATCATTCTGAGACATGTTTAATGTCAAAATGTTTAAATAAGCATTGCTAGCTAACATGTATAGTATTTTGATTGGAGACAAAAAAAAAATATAACGCTGATTTATCAAATGTAATTTGATACAGTTATATATATATATATATAAAAAAAAAATAATAATAATATAAAACTCGTCAGCCATTGTAAAGCGACCCCTGAAACAAGTAAAAGTAATAAGAACAGTGTACCTAAATTGTATTCATGATATTGCTCAGAAGTACTGTATTATATTATTTTTGTCCAGCTAAGACAGACAAACAAACAAACAAACAAACAAACAAACAAACAAATAAATAAATAAATAGATTTTAGGATAGCATTTTACATCCCTCATGGGGATGTAAAATGGGGCAGCACAATATAGTATAAAAGAAAGTATAATATGCGTTCATATAGTACAGTATATTGTGGGTTTCAAAATATGCTGTACAATATGTATTATGTCAATATTGAAATAAAGCAGTATATGGAAAGTATTAATCATCTGAATATGTCATACTGTATATATTTTAGTATATATGTATTAATTATTAGTATCCTGTGATTCATTTAATAACTTATTTTAATTTTAATATCTACATGTAAAGCTAATTATTGTTGTTGTTGTTGTTATTATTGTTGTTATTATTATTGGATCATATTATTTGAAGTACTGTATATATTAAACAAAAAATAAACACATAAATAACACTAGAAGTGGAAAAGTGGGAATTCCAGTTTTGTAGTTTAGCTCAAGAAGATATTTTAGACATTTAATTTTTTTAACAGGGAAATACAAAACTATAACAAACTACCAGCCATTTAGCATTCTTTAATTCTAGCTTATTACGTTACTTTTTGTTTTCTAGAAAATTGTGTTAACCATGCAGGCCAAATATTATTCAATGAATCTGCAGAGCTTCAGTGAGTGTTTTGATTGGCCAGAAACACCGCCAACACCTGCCTGGCTAAGAGCAGATGTATGTAGACAGGTGTGTAGAAAATGAATGGCCAGAGACACAGCCAACACCCGCCTGGCTAAGAGCAGATGTATGGGGACAGGTGTGTAGAAAATGAATGGCCAGAGACACAGCCAACACCCGCCTGGCTAAGAGCAGATGTATGGGGACAGGTGTGTAGAAAATGAATGGCCAGAGACACAGCCAACACCCGCCTGGCTAAGAGCAGATGTATGGGGACAGGTGTGTAGAAAATGTATGATGTCAAATGTCAAAGTATGGCAAGGCAGATAAGAAATGTCCACTTCTCTGTAATGAACTGCAACAGATCACTTTGTACTAATGTAACAGTGTGTTTTTGCTGGTGCCTCAGTGATGACTGGCCGTCTGTATGCAGACCAATGGGTGTATTACAAAGATATCCCGCCTGCCATTCTTAATGATTGACTGTCCCCGATTTTGATCTTTTAAATGTGTTGCCACGTGTGAAAATGGAAGTCTTGCACTGGGTTTTCATTGCTCGTATGGGATTATGCTGCACTGTAAAAAAAAAAAAAAAAAAAAAAAAAAAAAATGTTGATTTTACTGTAAAAAAACTGGCAGCTGGGTTGCCAGTAATATACCGTTACCTTACAATAGGGTCATGTTTTTTAGAGAATTAAAAACCATACATTTACAGTAAAATATCATAAAAACACACAATTAGCAAAGTTCAGAAAATTAACCCTTAATACAAAGAGTTTTATGCATTACAGAGCCACCACAGCTGCAGCAAGTTTCAACCAGCAATAATCATACCTCAGATTTACTGCATAGGCTGCAATACTGCCAGTATTGAACTCAGCAGAGAACAGAGATACAAATAAAGGGAATAGAAGGCCAGCATACTCCAAGGTCTGACCTACCACAAGATGGTGACCACACAACATATGAACAAAACACATAAAATGGTGTGGGAACACAAAGGACATGTAAATTTACATGTAATTGTGCAACCGCACATCACATTTAACACACAATAACACAACTAACACTGTTAAAACACTACTATTTGCAATCAGCCCTACAGTGGATTCTGGGAATTCAGTTTTAATGTAATTATATGCAATGTCTACGGTATTTAAACGTCAACGCTACCCATGTTTTTTTAAAAGAAATGTGGTCTGTTGAAACAATGGAAAATATCTGTTTTTACCTTTTTAATGTAAAAAACTGTTTGTTTTTTAAAGGAAATGTTCTGTAAAAATAAACATCTTTTCTTCTTTTTAGTATGAATGCAATTTGCTGTTAAATTTAAGGTAAATTGTCATTTTATAAGAGAAGGCAATTTACCTTCGCTGTTTACCATAATTTTGCTGTTGAACTTACGGACATTTTTTACAGTGTGGGGGCGTGTTTGTTTGGGAGCTCTGATGCGACAGTGCAATGTGTAGTCCAGAGGATAGAGGCATTACATGACAGGTTCTGGCACTCTGAACACAGTGCTCTCCTAGATTTAATGAAGCCTGCTACCTGGGGTGGTTTTTTATTGGAAAACTCCACATTCACAATGCAGCGGTAATGGAGCAGTGGTTGAGGAGTAATAGAGGGAACACAGTTTGAGGTTATTTAATGTCATTCATATTGCTTGATCTCTTATAATTGTATTGGAACTTGCACAAAAGTGTGGACACATGGAACCGGAGACAGTTTTAGCAATTGGTTTTTTGTATTTTATTTATCAGTGATATTTACTTTCAGATTACAATTTGCATCCTTGCCTAATTAAATTAAACTGTACCACCACACCTGCATGAGCTATTTTAAGAATGTTTTTTCAAGGAAATGTTTTGACCAATTATTGCAAAAGACAATCTAAAACAATATTAAATATGATCTCCCCATTTAAATTTCTGGTTTTTAAATTTAAAAAAAAGGCATACTTGTTTTTTCTGTCGTTTCTAAAGATGTCATTTAAATGTGAAAAATAAAATCTTGTGTGCGGTCCACAGGGTTTACTTTTTAAATGTTATCTGGTGATGTGTGTGTACTGAGAATGAGGATTTTTATTTATTTATTTTTTTTTTTAAAGCATCTTCATGCATTTTCACCCACTGAATGGCTGAGTGCCAACTATATTTTCTGCAGCAACCATAACCACTTGTCCCAGTACAGCATTGGGCTTGAGTCCATTCAGAAAAAGTGTGTCAACCGATTGGCATCTAGTCAAACCAATTTTCTTATGAAATGCAAATGTTAAAATAATGCTCAGCAAGAAGTATATCGATGTTAATAATAACGGGAACAAGAAAACAAAAGGTACATTTTAACAGTATAAGGATGCAATTGCAACCTACTGTATAAGGGGGTACAGCTTTAAACATAACATTATTCATAAGAACAGACTTTCAATCAATCAATCTTTGTTTTATATAGCGCTTTTCATAGTGGACCACCATCACAAAGCGCTTTACAAGAAGGAGTAACAAGAAAATCCATAATACTTTAAATACAGAGAAATGCATAATACATGATATACATTACAAAAAATAAATGTGTGAGTGAAAGTGTCGTAAAAAGGGTCCATCATTCATTTGCAGTTCATTTATCTGAGAAAAAAAGCTTTATTTTCTAAGAACTACTTATAGTTTGTAGTTCTGTTTACCAAGGCAAATACTTTCAAATACATAACCCTAGAAATATACACAAGCTGACGACAGTTTGATCTCTATAGGGTGTTCACAGTATTCAGTAATGCAATGGATTTTCTACTAGCTGAACAGCAGAGGGAAGGCAATTTTTGTTAATGGTAGCAGGCGATTGACTCAACCAGCAGTGCTCACTGTGTATTAAATTGTGTGGTTCTAGGGTAAAACATCCACCTGCTGAAGGGGTGAAGTCAAACCCATCCAAGAGGCATCGAGACAGGCTCAACTCTGAACTGGACCGGCTGGCCAGCCTCTTACCCTTCCCAGGTGAAGTGACCTCCAGGCTGGATAAACTCTCCATCCTCCGCCTCAGTGTCAGCTACCTCCGGGTGAAGAACTTCTTCAACAGTAAGTGTCTCCCGTCATACTCCCAGGGGCTGCAAGGAATTATGTTTATAGTGGAAGTGGTTCATTCATAATTATAAAATGGCAAAAATAGTACTACTGTTCATTTCTGATATCCAGCTTAACCCATGCCCATGCTTAACTACAAAACACTCAGTAGGAACACAATATGGTGAATAATAACATTAATTTGAACCAATTGTGTCATTGTTTAGTATTTGCTGTTCAGAAGATGTGAACTGAGCTTTCAATACTGCTCGAAGAAAGTGGCACTTTTGCGGATTGATTTTAAGTTTAATTCTCAGCTGACATTCCAGCGGACATCTACTGTCTGATAGAAGCCTGTTAGAGCTGGAAGCTCCTTGGCTGATGATACTGAATCATTTTTCTAATTCCTCTCAACCGCCAATAGCTTTGACCCAGAAGATACTGCTGGGGTGAAATGACACAGGAACTGCATATTTATGAGATATCCTGAAAATAAGGCATAACAACTGAAAACTTTCTTTGAACTAAATTAGTTCCATTTGCAGCAGTGCAACATAGGAGATTTATGAAGTTATTTTGTTATCTACTTTACAGATAATTTAAATTCAACAAGATTACAGAGACTAACTGAGACCCAAGATGCAGACAACAATTTAAGAAACAGTGTCTAGTGGGAGAAAATGAAATGTAGGGGGATATAAAGACAGATATAAAGAGACATTGCTGATGAACTGTGGGAAAACTCACAAGGGTTTTCAGGGGGTGTACATGTTCGACTACCATTTTTTGTTTGTGCAATTAATATGAATGCATGGTACTAGAGGGCACAGCGCTTTCTCCGATGGAGATCATTATTAAGACCTGGCATTGGTTAAATTGTAGGAGCTATTGGTCATATCAGTTCATTTTTATTTTAAAAAGAAGTATAACTGCTATGTATAACAAGATAAGTCTAATGCACTTAAATGAAGGACTTTTAGTTTTAGGATCCTGAAAATTTGTCTTTTTTACTTGTTCTGTGCATATCTCTAACCTTCTTTCATACAATACAATATAAATTAGTTTCAGTGCTTTAAAATAGTTGGTTGTAATTTGTAGGTATGCAGGGGAGGGGGGGGGGGGGGGGGGTCTGTATTGTTTTTGAGGGTTTATTTGTGCTTTTAGCGCAAGGTAAAAAAAAAAAAAAACATATCAAAATTAGTTTACAGGTAGAACTACAGATCTGTTTATGAGTCTGGTTGCCTGGTTTATAGTTATGGTTTGGCAAGTGCTACTTTTAGGAAGTTGCAGTACATGAATAAATACAAGTTGATTAGTCAGTTAATAGTGAGGGAAAGAGAGCCAGTAAAGTTTTATATCATGCTGGTATCTGGTGTGTGAGGGATGTCTACATGTGTGTTTCTAGCTGCTTTCCTAACAATGTTTCTAACAGTTCTGCCCTACCCTTCTCTTACTAAATAGCAGGACTAATTCACCAAACAAAGGATGAAGAAAGCAGGTGATCTGGGGAGCACCAAATAAATAAAAAACATACTCATTTACTTTGCTGTCTGTTGATTTGGATTGCAGCAACCAGTAAAGCTTTTGTGCTAAAAGGTATTGAACAAATTTCCATTTGGAAAAACTTTTCCAAATTCCAACACAAAAGAATATCCTTAGTTGTTAAAAAAAAAAAATCGATGTAAGGATATGGATTCTGCACATCAGGGTGTTGGTACAATTCACAGTGCTCAAGATTGTCTGGTTGCAAGTTGTTTCAGTCCAATGTGGTGCAATGCGGGCATTGGATTCTTGTGAAGCATTAATAATTAAAAAAAAAAAAAAAAAAAAAATGAGCTTAAAGAATTTACAAAGTGGAGGAAGAGGGATGTTTGTTTAAGACTGTGGACTTTAAAATGGCTGGTTCAGTCAGCCAGAATAGGAGACACTTATTAAAAAAATATTGTATACAGTCTGTGAGAGTTTTATGCAGAAGTAAAATGTATTTAAAAACAGACCTTCATTTTTATTTAACATTCCTATTACTTTGAAAACCGGGAATTGCTTTAGCATGACAATTATTTTTATTATCTCTCCTCAGAAATTCTAAATAAAATATCCACATCAAGCAGGGCTGTGTAATGTTTCTTACTCTGTCGTAATGTTTCCCTGAGCCCAAGCAGAGCCATGTGTTCTAGTGCAAATTGGCCCCTTAGTGAACAGGTGGGCGTGCACAAAACTCAGGTGCCACAGAGAATATTGATGGACAGATAGGCCAAACATCAGGTAAAGGCCTTCTGAAGCACCCATGTCTAAAACAGACATTATTTAAATCTAAATCTGTGTAATATATAAATGTTTTACTTTTATTGATGGTCCAGTTTGTTTTTTGTGGCTAGTAAACAACCTGATGTCTGTAAATCAGTGGACACCAAGCTCTGCGGAAAGACATCATAATCAGTGTCAATACATTTGCAAAGTTAAATATTTGATGTTTTTTATTCATTCTAAAGGTTGCCAGCACATAATAAAAAGCTATGTACACAGTATGATATTTGTTTTTAATAATACAGCTATTTGCATCATCTAGAATTTTAGGATGAGACATAATTTTAAAAAAATTATGTGAACATAATTTAGATCATATATTTAACATCATGTAATCAAAGAGACTACACAATTACTGTATATTGCAAAATTCTACCAGAAACCATAATAGTAGTACAGTATTTCATGTTAGATTGAAAAATTTCACGATGATCCAAAGCACAAGGCCAGAGCTACACTGGAGGGGCTTAAGAATAAGAAAGTGATTGTCCTTAAGTGGCCCAGTCAAAGTCCTGACTTGAATCATATTGAGAATCTGTAGAAAGACTTGAAAACTGCTGTCCATAAGCGATCCCCAAGCAACCTGAGAGAGCTTGGGCAAAACTGCTAAGAAGAATGGGCACAAATTGCACCAAGCCAGTGGGCAAAGACTTGCGGCTGTAATTGTTTTCTCTTTAGTTTTTGCTGACATTTACTGTAATTTATCTTACCCTTAAAAGTCTACAGACTGAGCATTCAAGTTTTGAATAAAATATTTTAAGTTTAAAAAAAATGCGTATGCATTATTTTGTAATTTCACAAGATGGGACACCATAGGAAGGGTCTGAATACTTTTGCAAGGCACTGTATATACAGTCACATGTCCAACCCTATAAAATTTTGACTTCAGTGATGGTTAAATGCGTGTGATGCATACATTACCATAACTTGGCTGCATTTTCATCAGATAAAACAGGAGGAAGCACTGTGTAACTGCACAATACAAGACAAACTGATTTGGCATTAGAGAGAATGTATCTATTTATTTATTTATTTATTTTAAACATGGGCTATTATGGATATTCAGAAAAATTGTAACATTGAAGAGATGGGCTTTGTATCAGAAAACTGGTGACTGAGTTGGAAATTGTGTGTGCATATATATATATATATATATATATATATATATATATATATATATATATATATATATATATATAAATATAATGGGGATTGATTTTATTCTTAATACAAGGGCAGTAAAACACCCATGGGTAATAGGTTATACGACTGACACTGTGTATATACGATAGCACAGTAGTTTGCTTTAAATTGCCAAATTTATAGCAATAAATGATTATGTGGTAACTGTGAAGTTGTTGGTAAATTGTACCTTCAAGTAGTTCATAATGATGATGACTGATGATGACTATATGACTACTAATAATAATAATAATAATAATAATAATAATAATAATAAGTCACAACATACAATGAAGGACATCCAAAATTCAGGTAATGAGATCCACCACTTGTTATAGTATGTCATTAAAACAGACCCCAATAGTTGAAATATATTTAAGGAGGACACAGCACTAATAATAACAATAAAAACACTATAAGGTTCTGCTGTAAGGCTGGTCTCAGAGGCAATTACATTCTCTTGCTGTATTTAATCAGCCCAGCTTCCTAATTGCTACAGTAATGTTTAGACTGAATTATATAATTTCCACTCAGTTAGGTAGGTGATTAGCTGTACCAAAATCATTTAACTGCAGATTGTGCTCAAGACATGTCCTTTCTTTTATCTGCAGTGCCTCCACAACAAACAGACTTCACTATGTGCAAACAGTATAAATGCTGACTGGCACCCAGAGCTTCAGTTTGTCTCTCCTCCTTCTATAGAAACACTTTGTTTAAAGGTTTTAGTTGCCATGCCTGGCAGCTCAAACTGTGATTAAACGCAGAGACACACACACACACACATATATTTTTAATTAAGTTTACTATGTAGTTAGTAACTCATTAACTAGGTAAGTAGAAAACAAACGTATAAAGAAATATAGAGGTCTAAAAATGTTTTTTTCTTTGTTTCTTTGTTTTGGCAATAGAAATACAGCCTTGTAATCTGCATGTTCATATGTGCAAAAATATCTATTACTGTAAAATACACAAGTATAAAAACAGGCATTATATCATACACTGAACACTATAGACTATCCAAGTGTAAACGGCACAAACTATTGCAGTAAATACACAATTGACAAAGTAAAATAACATTATTACAGTCCTCGAATTACAGCGTATTCCTGGACACTAGGCTACTCCTTGTTTGTCATATATGCCTTTTTTAGATACATTATTAGATTTTACAGTTCCTCTGTAAAGCAGCACTCTGGCTATGATGACTTTGACAGGTTTTACTGTGCCCTGTTGGATGCTACATATTCTTCAATAAGATGGGCAAATGCTCCAAGTGCCTACAAGTTTCATATTTTGCAGTTTGTAGGCTTTGTCTGAAAAATTATTCTGTAAAAGGGCAATCAGTTTTTTTTATTCCGTGAAGATCATGTGGACTTTGAAAACATTTGAGTCATTGGAAAAGCAGTGAGGACTAACTTCTGTGCATTTCAAAAGACTCCTGGAAGCTTCTTGAACTGTTGAATAAGATGGTTGTTTAACCTTGCAAAGCCATTGAAGCATCCACACCAAGACCTTGGACAGGACTAGATTCAGATCTGGATTCAGACAAGTATATAAAATCTATTATCATGCAATAACAAGACATGGTACAGTTTCATTGGTGGGGAATCATATCAGAAATGCACTGTGTACTGAAGTCCATACATGCAGCAGTGTGCCCTGAAGCCTGGGCATGGCTGTAAGGGTTTTTGTAGAGATATTCTTGAGCATATGCTTGATACTTTCCAAACACTAGTGGCAAGCGTCAATTGAGTGATCTGTCACGCAAGTTTCAGAGGTGCACTGTTGTAGCAATAGAAAATAAACGGCCATAAGGCAAGCTGTAGAAATGCAGCTTAATGCTGAAGGAATGAATATTACAGATTGACTTAGGAAACTTTGTCACACAATTAACTAGAATAAAAACTGTATAAAACATCTAAAAACAGGGCAACTGCCTAAGTGAGCTTCGACACCACTTAATTTGCAATTACTGTTTATTCTTCCAGTTTTGCTAAGAAATCTAAAGGTGTTGCTCCCCGTATGTTTTTTAAACAACATTTTTGAGAAGGTTGAGAAGACCTGCTCTATGTGATTTAAATGCAGATGCAAATGACAAAACACCTGCCATAAAATTATCAGTAAGGCCATCTGGTCTGTACTGTTTAACGAGATGATTCCTGCAAGGTGTTCCAATAGTTCAGTAGTGGTACATGAGCATTCCTGGATATTATTCCTTCAGTGTATGAAACCTGAACGGGTACAATTTTCTCCCAAGTACCACTATATGTATAGTAAGTGCAAATTATTCTGCAATGCAGACGGTCAAGACTGGTATAAAATATAACGTATCATCAAATGAAGAACACCTGTCTCACAGTCATTCTGTAATGATAGTAAATTGATAACATTTTGGATACCACCACATGTGAAATGGCTTGATTATTAAACTTGTTTGCATATATTTTTTAAAGAGTAGATGCTTACCTGTTCAGGGATGCCAGTATTCAAGTGAGTGACCTGCTTAGTACACGGTTTTGTTGTTGCTTGCAATCGGAAGGAAGAAAATAGCAATTTGGTAAGTAACTTTTGATGCTTGTTTGCTGAGGTAACTACATCAGCTGGTTGAAATAATTTCATTTTCTAAAGTGTTCAGAGCTGTGGTAGAGTGAAGTGAATTCTGATAGTGTGTAAACTGGACCTGCTCTAGACCTGCAGGACAGTATAAATTTGCGAACAGTGTCTTAGAATGCCAGCCATTCTAAGTGCCAGCCAGTCAAAGGGCCACTTGTTCAAGGGTAGTCTGAGCAGTGGCAGTCTGAGTAGTGGCAGTCAGAGCGAGGATCTTTTCCAAATCCCTCCCAATGGCTACTAGAGGCCTTATTCCTACTTTGACACCTAACATCTGGATCCCTTAGACAAAGCAGCTCATTCTTTCTCCACTTCCAGAATGAATACTGGTAAGTACCTGCTGTACATACCATTACTAACTCATCCTCCCACTATGCTGCCTGCTACAAATTTGAAAATCTCCTTTTTCAATTGCTGTTCTCTGACAAATAAATCTCTGCTTCTCAGTGAATTTATAACTGATGCCAGTCTTGACCTTCTCTGTCTAGCTGAAACCGGGCACTCTGTAAACAACATGCACTCTAAGTGACTAGGGTGTGTGAACTATGCTTTAGCTGCAGATTCACTTACAACAACATCTCATCCAGGTTATGTGACTTGCTCAGGGTCACACAGGGAGTCAGTGAGTGAGCCAGGATTTAAACCTGATGCCAGTCTTGACCTTCTCTGTCTAGCTGAAAACGGGCACTCTGTAGACTTTGGCCCTCTAAGTGATTGTTGTACGTGAGATTCACTGATGCTTTACACTTGATACGAAATCGACGTCTAAGTGAATGTCATCCAGGTATGTGACTGCACTGGACGAGTCGCAGGGAGTCAGTGAGTGAGCCAGGATTTAAACCAGTGACCTCCTGGTTATAAGCCCTTTTCTTTAACCACACAGCCACCATCATTGTGACTGCCTATGTGTGTCTTGATTGGAACAGATCTTGAAGGCCAGAGTTGAACACTTGACCACATGAGAAATAACTCTGGGGAAGGACTGGTGTCTTTGTAGCCCTGAAGTTGCTGAGCACTGACACAAGTGGGTTAAAATTGAATCCTTTAGTGTTGTTTTGGATTTCTGACACAGTATTCCAAACTCATTTTTCAGCACAGCTTTGGTTATTGAATTTGGTATATATTAATTTCCACTATGGCTTTTGATAACCAAATTATCTTTCCTTGTTCAAATTTAAGCTTTTCATCCTTCATATGTTGACAAAACGTCTCATTAGAGCTTTTCATGAGACAGCCAAGGTGGACGCTGTATTACTTCTGCTTAGCTGTACAAGTTCAATAAATGAAAGGCTCAGTATATCATCTTAGCGCAAATAAACCAAATACAGATCAAAAGATCAGCCTGGAAGTATTTATATTCTCTGGGTTGGAAAATCACAAAGTTCTGCAAACTTCACATGAGTGAAGGATATTTTTCTTTATTAGAAAGATTTATTTTTTTCAAAACTTTTCCACCACACATGAAACTCTAAGATGGGGTATTATAACATCTTAACTGATACATTCTTCTTGTTGTTTTAGATTTACTTTGTATACTTTACCATTTAGTCACATCTTGGTATTTTTTAAAAAGTCATGGCCTCAATATGGCTATCAGAATCATGTCTAATCTCGAACTAAATTTGGTTGTGTGACCTTTAACCTGTCGCCAGTGGGTGCAAGAAATTCCACACTTACTGATGCATTTCTCACAGCTGCATACTCTGGTCAGGATAACTGATATTTTTAGGGTCCTGAGTGGCTCACCTCGCAATTGCTTGGTTGTAGGGTGTGCAGGGTGAGTCATACAGTCTCAGTGCACTACAAGCAATGTTACTGGCCAGGCCATTCTCAAGATTCTAGGTGCTGAGAGGAGATTGTCTTGGTCATGGGATTGGAGGTCATCCACTGACATCCAGTTACCCTGAGCTGTTGATGGGAATAGCTGCAGTGAGGGAAACCTAATTGGATATCCTAAATTGGTGAGAAATTCAGAGGTAAATAGTTGGGCACTCTAAATTGAAAAGAAAAAAAAAATTGGATGAGTAATTGTATTTGATTTTGTTTACATTTCACTAACTTTTAAATGACAGTTGGAATCCTTCTGAGTAGTTCTGGGTTCTGTCAAACACTGAGTCATTATAATTGAGTTATTATCACACTGTCACATGATTTAATTGGATTGAGGAAGTCTCTTTAGTGATAGTTAATAGTTAAGATTCTCCAGGCAAACTGAAAGCAAGCTCTCCACCAGGTAAAGACAGATATATAGAGCAATGATAATGATTCAGTATTGGAACAGCAGAACCCAGAACCACTCCGAGTCACTGACAATATAAACCAAGGTAACTGTAAGGAAATCAAGTCAAACCACATTTGAAGCTACTCGCTCTTTAAGGATACAATTTCCAAAAATAAAAGTACAAAAGATGATTTCTTAAGGATAAGCTGTACCACAAATATCTTGGAATATGATTGGCCTTAACAATTTAAATAAAATAATAAAAAATCAGACATTGATTTCATGAGGGGAACAAATAGTAGGTTAAAATTGGAACTAAAGATGTTATCTGAGTTCCTGTACACTGTCTTATACAATATTCTGGTCGATTAAGCTCTAATTGAAATATTTGGTTGCCAGGTTATCCTGTTTTAACAAGTTTCAACAATCCATGATTTTACAATTCTACTAGGCAGCTAACAAAGATTGCTTTGTGTATATCTTAGCAGGTATAATGTTGCAAACACATTTTATAGTTAACCTTTTCTCTGCTATTGAAGTTCAAAATGTCAACTTGACCTTGTTATAGTAAAACCTTTAACCCTTTCAGGGCATGTTTGATGAGAGGTCTTTACTGTCTTTTCTAATGTACTGTTATCATAAATACATTCTTACAAATGTAGGGCTTAGATGCGCTCAGCCTCCTCCCCAAAAAATTGGTCTCAGTAAAAAAAATAGTCTTGTGAGACGTCAGGTCAAATACAGTGGCAGTACTGCAGTTCGCCTTTTAAGGCTAATTTTTAGCGCTGTACATCAGAAGTCATTGATGACAGTCAGGTATAACCCATACACATATATACAAGAAACATTTTAGCAATAATACATTTTACCATATCATTTTTTATAAACTGTATGTATTTGTCAGCGTTTAGGATTTGACTGAGCTGTTTATGAAACATTAGATACAACACAGTCCAAAACACTGCAGCTGATATAATATCAATATTATACAAAAATAAATAAATAAATAAATAAAGATTTTAATAGAAATAGTTATTTAAAACTCAGAGGACATACTTGTGCTAGTTTAGTTCATTAGTGATTGTGTGGGGTTTTCAGGAGTAATGCATAGTATTTGATACTAGCCACTAATAGAGGGTTTGCTTCTTATATTAGAGGCAGCTGTTATTCTCTGTTCTCTAGCTACTTTAAGCATATATTTTTGTTCTTTAAAAAAGAAACATACTGTTTTTTTGTTTGTTTTTTTTGCATTCAGACATGTTCTGAAGGTGAACTGTCATATCAATAAACATAATAATCAGTAACCCTAATAATTAATACACCTAACAGTCTACTTGTCCTGTGTTTATCACAATGGGCATTTTTTATAAATGAGTGTTGAACCACAAGTTCCATTCCACTAGTCAGAATGAACGAGCTGATATTTAATGATGATGAAATGCAACACCAATATGAAAACTGAGTTAACTACACTTTGGACTCACCTTTGTACTGTATGTAGCCTACTCATTTTAAGAAACAGAAAGATAAGTTCAGAAAGATACACATTTGTATTATGTAATGGTCTACTAGCAGCTTTCCAAATTTGTATACCCTATAAAATCTCTGAACTTTATCCGATCTCTTTTCTGGAATGATTTGCTGGAGTTAGAGCCACATGCTTGTTCTGTATGAATAAAGTACCAGGTCACCACCTCACAGCAACTTTATGTTCGATCTAATTTTGGCATCAACCATTGTAAACATTATTTAGCCAACTGTATATCCAAGAGACGTTCATGACAACAGCAGATGTTATCAGTTAGAGAGTCCAATGTGAAACCAAACAAACTTTGATGCTGATAAACAAAATTCACTTAAATTAAAAACAAAGCTTGTTGTACAGTACTGTTTTTACAGTGTTGTTTCCATGTACTGGTATGTCTTTTATCTGTGTAAAGGTGTATTTTAAAACAGGACAAGCTTTCAAGAAAATCATCTGTGTTATCCATGGAAGACATCTTCAAATCTCAAAATTATGCTTTTCCAGTGCAGCCGATTTTAACCAGGCTGTCTAGCCAAGTTTTAAATACAGTCCCACAGAACTGAGCTGTAGCTGCAAGGGATGATTTTCTATAAAGGACATATTGACAACTAATATTGGATGTTGATATTATAATTATTAATTGCATAGTATGAGCATGGGTAAACATTACTGGAGACGTTTGCCATTTGGAATTTTGGACAGCAATCGACAGAAAACTGGAAACATTCAAAAAGAATGCCAGACTGATTTAAATTCTTCTAGTCATGATAATAAATGAACAAAACAACCCAAATGTTACAAAACAGCATGATCAACAAACTGAGAAAAGGATGGTGCTCAATTTAAACCAAAATAAAAGGAGGGGCAAAGGGGAGAGACGACATCCTGTAACAGCAGGTCTTGGCATTTGGATTTCATTTGGGATGTCATGGGAGAAGACTTGAGTCACACTGCTGTTCCTTTATATAGCAGTGTGGCAGAGCAAAGCTCTGCCCTTTTTAAATTGGCAAGGATGGGGTTAATTTCCCCTACCTGCCTGGGTTTATTATGTTCAGGTGGCTGGGGTTGATTAGTTGATTAGGTTAATTAACGATCAATCACCACCCAGCCACCTGACATAAAAGGAGGCCTCTGCTTCTCATTTGAGAGGAGGGAGCTGAGGAGGGAGCTGAGGAGGGAGCTGAGGAGGGAGCTGAGGAGGGAGCTGAGGAGGGAGCTTGGTGTTTGTGGGGTTTTTGTGATTTGTGAATCCAGTGAAGGCATTGCCCGGCCTGGAAACCTTAATTTTGTAAGTTTTGTTTTTTTGGATTGCTTTATTTGTGTTTAAATCCCTTTATTTTTGCCCTTGTGCACTTTTATTTTGTGTTATAATAAAATTAGTATTTTTTTGAACTGTAGACTGTCTCTGGGCCTCTATCCACTCAACAGCCTGCCACAAGCAGACTCATCCAAGATAATCTAAAATTACTTCAAACACTCTCCGGAGAGTCTGACATTGGCTTAAGCTCTTGGTGGAGGCTTTGCAGTGCATCTTTATTTGTTTACTGAACTGATGAGCGGGGCCTACCAGCTCTGTTCATCCAGACACACTGATTGAGGGACACCAGTGCTTTTTAACTCCCACGAGGTTGCATATCCCTAGTGACGGGGATACAGTGAAAGTGCCCGTAATTACATGTGATATATAGCAGACTCTGATATTGATGTGGCACAGCCATCTGATATGTGTCTATAATATATAGCAGACCCTGATATTGATGTGATACAGGCATCTGAAATGTCTTTATAATATAGACCCTGATATTGATGATGTGGCACAGTCACCTGTGCATGTGAGACAGTGTAAGTATTTATTTGTTATTGTGATCAACTGGCCTTGTGGTGCTGTACAGTAGGTAAATCAGAAAGCCCAGTCACAATGCTATCCAAGTCAAGTAGACAAACGTTTTGCCTTGTACACTGAAGAAGGCAATAGCTGAAACAGTTGTCGACTTAGTTTCTTATAGTTTTGCCTTAGGACTGTAACCAATTGTTGATTTTCCTGTGACTTGTGTTTTCTTTGCTTTCCTTCATGTGACCTCTTGTATTACAATGCATTAAAATATCTGCAAGGAGCAATATGGAAATTGTTTTCATGAATAGCTTTGAAAAAAGTACCATCAATAAATGAGTTTGATGGTCTTAGTGGACAAGAGCCACACAATTCAGTACAGATACTGCTTGAGAGAGGCCCAGAACTGAATGTCATGCAGTGTTCAGGTAAGGATTAAGTACACTGCCTCTGTCACTTGTTGGTAGATAGTTACCAGTGCCAGTCTCTCTCCTTCATAAACCCAATTCACAGGCAGCTAACATTAAGACTTTTCTATATAATCCATGCTACACCATATTTTTTCTTTCATGGTTAAACCTTAAACCATTATTACACTATGTAACACAATTTTTGTTCCTGGGTAGTAAGTGTTATTTCCTAATTGCTTATGCCTCAAAAGTATAGGAAATGGCTATTATTCCCCACAAGCTTTGCTTTTGTGACCAGGACAGTGATATTTCAAAATATCACTATTTCCAATGGGAAAACGGGCAAATGTGTGTCTTTTCGTTCACATAGTCAGAAAATGATTATATTGTATTTACAGTATAATCGTAAATCTTGAAAAACTACTCGCTTCTAAATCTTTTGTAGTCATTTTTGTATTACTTTAGTATAAATACATGTTAATTTGGATTCATATGTTGTTTTTTTCTGACTTTATGTGAACGAAGAGACACATTTGCCCGTTTTCCCATTGGAAGTAGTGATATTTTGAAATATCACTGTCCTGGTCACAAAAGCAAAGTCGCACCCCCACTGGAATCTTTTAGCAGCAACTACACATATAATTTTGCTGAGAGTGTAGCTAGCACACATTTCAGTAACAGAATCTACATCAAAAAATGAAATGTGTTAATATCAGCTTTTTATCAGTTTATTTTTTATTTGGTTTTAATGACTTATGTTTTTAAGTGTTCAGTGTCTTCCTCTAGTCAAGTTGAGAGTGTACTTTCTCTTACAATCTTTGTATAACAGACTCAACCTACTGTTCTCACGAGCTTGACACAGCAAAATTATAAATTATAAAGTGAAATTATAAATGTTAAAACACCAGGTAAATGATTTTTTGATAATTATCAGGGAATTCACATATAAATGTGATCTATGGAAATAGTATATGTGTAATTGATCTAATGCTACAGGTGTTCCACCAAAGCAAATGTACAGTGCTCCCCCTTCATACAACGGCCCTTTATACCATGTAACAGGATAGTCTGTAATAAAAAGTCATCTTTCTTTTTGTACAGGGATCCATTTATATATATCGTACACTGAATTCCACATATCTGATGTGTAAAGAAGTGTTTATGCAGCTATAGATTTACGATTGAGAATTATATATATGAAAATAATTTTTATATTTTATTCCACATCATGAAGTCAAAGAAACTACAACATTATATTGCAGAAGGTTACTGGAAGCCTGTAACGGTAAAACATATTTTCTATTATTATATTTACATTTTTAGACATTTTCAAACAGTTTGTGTGGCGTTCAGGAAGTTGTCCTGCCAAAACTTTGAGAAAAACATTATACATTCTAAAATAGATATGCAAATGTTAAATCTATGTATACAGCTGAACTTATCAGAATTGTAATTTATAATTTATTCAGATATTAGTTTTCATTTCTGATACATTAGTTTTGGGAAAACTTGATCTCCTGTAAACATACTGAATATTTAAAAGAAAATGCATAAAAGAGTTAGAATTACCTTGTTCTATCTTTAGTTATATTGTCTTGAGTAGTAATTTTCATCACGGTTTTGGCACAAATCGGCCCATACCTCCAGTATTTGGCCAATATCAACAGTCCGCAACAGGCATCATCACAGTAAGGTATATTATTATTATTATTATTATTATTAATGGTCAGGTTGCTGTTTTGTGACTGTGACGAGAGGATTTCATCAGAAGCAGCATGATAAGAGCTACCGTGTTTGTCAGAGCCATTGTCCGTGTAGGCTGGAGTGCCAAGTAAAGTTACTGCTCACTCATGAAGCAGTTAGTGATGTGGCAGCGCTGTTAACGAAGTAACTGCTTATACTAGGCAGTTTTGCTGTAGTTGCAACAACTTCAGCTTTACGTTTGAGCTTCTGAGCGCTGCTTAAATGTTTTTTCATGATTTTGTGCAAATCACTTATCGACGACAACTGTACTTCACTTGCTCTCACCCATGCCAGCAGCCCGCATGCATGCATGTGAGTGAGGCACTGACGAGGCTGACAGTGACACCACATGCCCGTAAATGCCTAGAGTGAGTAAGAAAAACATAAGCTATAAAGACAGAATGTTTCTGTGGCACTTAAAGTATACACCTTTCAAATAATACATACTTAAAAAAATGTAATCACTTTTTTTTTTTTCTTAAATATACATGTTCTTTATGGAAATGTGTTTCAATATTTCGGTATACAAAAAATGTAGGTTGTTATGGGCCCCTTCTGTGTGTGGACCCAGCACCGTGGTGCCATTGTAAACCTGGCACTGTTTCTCATGACTTTGGCTTCTAATTATAGTGTTAAAAAAGGGCATCACTGTGTTTTGCTGGGTGAAACGTCTAGCCAGCCTAGTGGAGTTCCAGCACTTTTAGTGGGCAAATCTAATGAAAACATTACAGTGTGCTAGCTTGTGTCACAGTGAAGGCATTTAAGAATTGAAGTATTGATTTCTCAAGGAGGATAAACAGAAAACATGATGGTTCTCTTTGGGTATCTAATAAAAAGACTTTGTGAGTTACTTGGTCCCATTGTGGTGTTTGTCTTTCCTCTCTCCTGTTTGTTGTTTGTTATCCACTCAGAGCCATTAAGTGTCCTCTATTGATCCAACTTGCTATTTTATATTTTCAGTCTACAAAGAGGCTGACAGTTTTCAAGTAAAGGTGAAAAACTAAATGACCCATAACAAGCTATGACATTGTGGTAGAAAACTTTAAAAATAACTGTTTAAATGTATCATTTTGGTTTGTCAGTAATCCCACAAGTTACTGTGTATTCAATTAAGTACAAAATGTGACCTCATTTCATTGTCTGAAAGGAAAAAAACAACTAGCAAAAGCTTTTTTAAATTATGGATGTAGGTCTAGTTAAAACCTCCTTTAAGATAAACAAACTTCTAACAAGACCTGCTTACTTTTAAAGTAGAGCGTACTGAAAAGTAAACTATTGTAAACATACCTAGGAAGTATATTTTAATTAGTGTAATACTAAACATCATTTTGTGACATTGCATCCTTAATACTCCATGACAGGTCTAGTTTGCTAAGCCTAAGAGATGGATTGTTGAACTGCTGACTGAGGTCAGGTTTATGAACCAAAACAACCCTGTCTTTCATCTTTGGGACTTGATTTCCAATCCTGTCAAGGCCAACATGATCAATCTCAAGCTTAATAACGGTTAACACTTTCCAAACAAGCATTTCCATGTCAAGACATTCAAATCCTGACTCCCAAGAGATAGGACGCTGCAAACAGTGGAATAAAAATAAACACAAGAAAGAAAAGCATTAAACAACACAGCATGCATGTCCTGAAATATCGTAGTTTGAAAAAGCAGACCCCCTGAAAGCGGTAAAATGTTTGTTAAAAAGGACCCCTCTGTAAGTGGCTGCAGCTGAGAGCCTCTGGCCTCTCTCCAGAGCTCTGCTGAGCAGAGGGTTCTTTTCCCCCTTTCTGAGCTGGAAATTAGCCGCTGTATTGAAGACCAATTCTATGAGTAGCAGCCTGCCCCTTGCGTGAGTAGAAGCAGGAAGACAGTCTCTGCCAAGAAAGCTTATGAAACTTAATTGCTTTGCCAGTTTTTAAGTAAACTTTGTGCACGATGACAATGTGAGCCAGAGAGAGGCTTAAGTGTGAAATGAAGACTGGCTACCTCACCCCACCCCCCACCCACTTCTTCTGGCTTCATAAATAGTTTATTTTTAAAACAACTTTCTTGAAAACCTGAGGAATCTAAACCTCATAAAAGAAGGTTAAGACGACATCTGTCAAATTTGCGTCAAACTTTCCTTTTCCCTCTCCCAATTAATGCTCAGTAAAATTAAAGCCCAAGCTGTCAAAATAGGCTACCTTTTAATATCTAATAGACATTGGTCTCCACAAAAGAATAGTAAAAAAGTTTTAGGCAGTTGCAGTTTAAAAGAACTTCCTTCCGACGGTTAAAACAGTTTAATCCCAGTATCCCAATTACCTTCTTATTGTTCTAAAATAATAAAATGTATTCCCTGAGCTTCTCTAAGCTATAGAGGATTTATATCAAGGTAATATGTACAGAAAGGTCCTTCACAAATTAATTACTGGCTATATTTCATGTATTTTTGTGTGTGTGGGTGTGGGTGTGGGTGTGGGTGTGGGTGTGGGTGTGCGTGTGTGTATGTGTATGTGTGTGTGTGAATTTTTGTGGGTCCAGATACGTTAATGTATTAGATCTTTCTGCTCAAATAAATAATCCAGGCTGCTCAGTTACTTTATCATACTGTGTGGTTTACCTTGCTCATGGGTTTGACAAAGCTTGTAACTTTCCTTGACAACACTACCATATGTTGACAATAGTATGCTTCAGTAAACATTTATAAGAGCGGAAAAATAAGGCACAAAGTGCAGCAAAATCAAACATCAGCACCTTCTTGCGTATTACAGTTTAAATGTCTGATATTTACTTGGTAACATGTACTATTGATTGGCCTCTGCTTCACCACATTGTTTGGCCCACAGTACTGATATTTATAAAATCATAATGGTAATGTATTCTTCTTTGATGCTGCTGCATGCCCAAACACGTGCTATATTCCTATCTTAGAACTTGAGAGTCGCTTCTCCAGTTTTAAAACCGAGTCTAACCCTGTTTAAATAGACATCTTGTCCCCTTTGACATCCATAGGTATCAACTGCACTCATTTTACTGAAATCAGTCTTTCCTGGTGCAGGAGTTTATAACGTTTATTAATATGCTTTACCGTAAATTGTTATTTTTTTTTACAATGCTTACAAATGCTTTATCATGCTTTATTGCATTTTGCTATGTTTATACTATGGTCAGCGTTTAAGGGATATGTGATAGTATACATTCAGTTCGCTGGACTATTTCTGACTCTGTCACTGTGACTTACACTTGCCATATTGTCTGTACTATCCCAGCAGTCATCTTAGCATGCTGACCGCCACTGTGAGAACTTTCCCTCACAGCTCTGCTGACGAAAGAGCGAGCATCTCCTGACCTGAACTTCCCCTGCCTGCCAATCAGTCCTGGGTCTTTCTCTCAAGCAGAGACTGCCCATTTTGTTGAATCACAGAAGTATGCATGCTGGATTTTGTGACTTCAGATCAGCTCTGTTCAGAAGCTGTGCCCTCTTGTGCCCCTTGTTTTTTTTTCGAGTTCTTATTAGGAAAAATAAGTTGTTGGAAAAATACATATCTGGCATTAAATGGGTCATAACCACACTTTTAAAAACTCTCTGAAATTCCTTATGATCTTGCTGCAGATTGTTTGTTTAGTTTTCCAGACTTTAGTTACACCTTATTTTCACTATTTGCAGATAGATCTAATTTTCAATGTACAAAATTGACAGGGCATATGTGCAACTGACATATTTTTTAAATAAGTAACTTTGAGTATAAGCCCTTATAAAATCTTACCATAATAAATAGCAAAATATAATAAAGCATACTGAAAGCATGATAAAACATATGTAAGCAATGTAAAGCCTAGTGGCATATGGAAAATTATTTTTAAAAGAGCATGGAAAACTATGCTAAAACAATAGCATTGCCATGTGAAAAGCATAGGAAAACTGCAAAATCCAATCAGCTTCATATCCTGTGAAGGTGTAGAATGTCTTTCTGATCACAATCCTGCCTGTGTACCAGACTTCTTCAATATACGCTTTTCACGAATCCTCTTATTAAGCATAAAATGGATAATGACATCTTTGATCCAAATTAAAAACTCACCATTTTCACTCAGGGCTCGGCTTTCTTGAAATTCACATTTGCAAGTTAAAAGGTCATTGGGAACTGATTGTGTTTTAGGTGTGACTTCTTTTTCAAAATTGAGACAGAATGAGGTTATATGAGGAGGAGGTGAGAAAGGTTAGTGCGGTCAGCTCTATTTTCAGAGGGCAGTGTCTTCCTTTTCCACTTGAGGTGCTGGACCAGTATATAAGCACTAACGTCTCTCTGTTCTGAGTTCTGGTGTTCTGTTAACATTTTCTCTAAATCTGCCTTTATCTGGCTTTGAGCTGCTTTCAGCGTGTCTGGAGAGTGCCAGTAGTGAACAGTCTTTCTCTTTCCTTTCTAATCATGTCACAATATAGCCTTTCAACTCTGTTAGACCCACTGAAAAGTTCCATTGTAACGTGATTTGAATGGATGTAGGAAGGCTGTTTGGACCCGGTACTTAGGATTCTCTAGATAAAATCAAAGCAGATAAAGGAGAACCCAGGACCACTCAGAATGTTGGCAAACTCCACATAATAGTAAAGGAAAGGTAAAGAAAACAATGACAATGATTTGAAGCTACTAATTCTTTAACTTAGGACTGCCCTCCGATTTCACAACTCTGGAGAAGTTTGCTTGGCTGAAGTGCAGAGCCAAAATAACTTTTGGTTGAGACGTGAGAAGTTTACAACTCAGCCAACACCTGCTAAGTATTAATTTAAACTCCTATGATTTCATTTTTGTGTTGCTCTTTATTTATTTTCCATTTCCAAAAGTCTGCGGTTTTAAAAGGTCGGGTGGCAGTATCTGATACTCTTACAGCACAAAATAATTTAGGTTACATCTGGAATCACTTTTAATCTCACGCGTCTTTGAGGAAAGGCAGTGGGTGCCTTGGATGCAGAGTAACCTCAATTCCGAAGTCACAGAATCCAAGTCAGAATCAGAGGTAGGGTGTCTGCTTTTATCCAGTTACCATAATTGAGGGTTAAGGGAATGATTAATAATATGTATATCACTTGAAAAGAATTAATCTGATATCTTCAAGAAATAAACTGAAATGTGTAGCATCCCACTTATTTAAAGCTATTTGAGTGGCATTTGGAGCTAGTTACTCTGGAAATATATTCAAGGGACAGAACTCATTTTGTCTAACTGGTTCCTTAAAACAGACGAGGTAGCAAAACGCCCAATTACAGACTAGATTGGGGGCTGAATGCCAGTTTTCTCGTATTATGTTGTGCTTTGTTGCCAATGTAGGCATCAGGTTGCGTATGTGAACCAGGTATGTTTCAAATTCTTCTGCTGGAATGAAAAGCACAGATTGTGAAATGGGCTGCACGTGGAGCTGGTTCCCAATATCTTGTTTTCATTTGACTGGTCATGCATGAAAGCAGTTTAAAGGCTTTTCTTCCTTGTACTGAGTGTCACTTAATTATTACTGGGGACAGGCAGCAATTTGCAAACTTCCTGTGATTCAGCACTGCAATTACAGTCCTGTTAGACTCACCCCACAGATCAACCTTGCATATCTAATACCAAAAAACGTGAGAGTGTTTGATGAACTATGTATTTATGGCAGAGGTAACACACTACAGTTGGACCACCATGGGCAACTAAGACAGCACTGTGTTACCAAGAGAGTGAATCATGAAGCTGCTTTCATCGCCAGATTTCAGAACATTCCAGCATGAAGTGCTGGTAGACTACCAACTGATAAAACTTTATAAAGCCGGATAACAGCATTGACTAGGTATTGTGTTCTTTTTAAAATTAAAACATGATTAATAGGTTAATAAACAGGTTAATATGTATCTGTTTCAGTTGACTGTCTCTTATGGTATACGAGTGTTGTCTGTGCTTTGCTTCGTAGTCTACAAAGTGCTCACGAGAAGACTCTCCTATATATCATAAGAGACAGTGTCAACTGTACATATGAAGTTATATTGTGGGGTGTTTAATTTGTTCTGGAAGGATACTTGATCAATGTCCATGATTACTGGTTTACAGAGGTTATACTGGAGGTGTAAATCTGCAGTGAAATCTTATAGAGTCATCACTATTGAGAAACCCCAGAGACGTGTCAGAAGCCTGTCAGATCTGCTGCCCCACTGTGACTGGAACTGGCTTGCAGCATGGAGATGCAGCTTGTATATATTACAGAATATTTAAGAAGGATACCATTTGCATAACAAATTAATCAGATTTGTTCGCAACTATTCTTATTGATATTTTTATTTTAGTAAAACACAGAAAAAAAAAACTGAAGTGGGAAAAAATATGCAGCATCCATGTAGCCCTTGTATGAAAGTTTATATTAACTACGTTATCTGGGTTGTTTTTTTTTTGTTTTGTTTTGTTTGTTTTTTTTGCCATTATTTGCACTTAGAATTGTGTTTTGCACTTTCTGCTAAAATCATTATTACTGGGCTATTTCTAAAGGGAGGCAGTTCTTGCACCGCTGTAGTTCCTTCCCCTTCTGCCCACTGTGAGTTGTGAGTGGAAAATATTTATGCAAAATCACAACTTTTGAGGGGAAAGAAATTACAGTTACACATCCTAGTTGCTGTTTTTTGCTGGAATATTAAGCATGTCAAAAAATGACCTAAGCAGCAGCAACACTAGAGACTGAGGGAGACAACACATGCTAAAATTCTTAACAGGTAGGATTCTATCCAGGGGACTGCATTATATTAGCATGCGGTTCCAAATGAGTGCAGATGGATTATTAACAAGGTATGTCATTGTATTAGGTTTAATTACCTCATCAAGTCATCAAGGGTTAGAGGTTAAATATGTTTTTACGAACCTCACTCCATGAGTGGTTGTAGCGGGTGCATCTTTTAAAGTGTCTGTAGCTAACAAAAGAATGTCATTAAAATTACATGTCTTGCATCTCCATTCTCTATATATGTTTTGGATGTGCAGTTTAAAACAAAAAGAAGGACATGTTGTAGCAACTAGATAAACAGTAACCCAGGCTAGAGCGATTGATTGGTAGTGTCAGGTCATAGTGAACTAGAGCTTGGTCAACGGGTCAGTGTTCTTTTCATTAATTAATAGTATCCTTCCTTTTGCATGCTCTTGTTGCACAGAGGTGCTTGTAAGTTACTGTCCATGGTACGGCACTAATCCAAGGAGTGCACGTGAATCCATGATGCTTGTAAAATCTGGTGCATTCCTAATCCAGGGATGTCTGTGTATTTTTGAAGCCCAGCTATTAAATTCAACTCTTCTCAAATTCATCACTGAACTTCATGACGGTGAGCCTGTTCCATTGCAGACACTTGAGATGGACTTCTTCGGGACGTCTTGTCAACAGAAGGTCCTCCAAGTACAAAACTGCATCAGTACATTCTTCACTGTCTTTTTGAAGATTGAGGGCACTGAGCTAACTAAGCTGGTAATAGTTATGAACTTGTCATCAAGCAGCATGCATTGGTATGCAGCAGCCAAGTCAATTTAGGTTGCGAGGAAGATAGTTTTCAAGATGTTACAAATTAGGACAATTACTGGAAGAAATGCAACAAAGACAATTCTCTGGAATGACCCACATCATCCCTGTGAGGTTTGGAAGCCTTCTGCTCCTGCTATTGCTAATATGTCATAAAGCATTTCCTGTTTCTTATTTTCAATGTCATGGAAACTTCTTGAGCAAAATCTAGCAGCATCTTTTACTTTACTCTGTGACCTAAGATGGCTGCCTTATTGCGGTCATGTGACCTTTTGAGATATTGCCTTCATAGCTGTTTCTGTCCACAGTTGTCTTCTGTGATTCTTTCGGTCAAGTTGTGAGGTCTTGTTCCACTGTCTGTATTTGATATACAAAGTAGACCTCTGATGTTCTAATACACAGTATAATTAATGAAAATATATTTTAGGCACAATTGGAAAGCAGGTCTCCATTATTTGGGGATTGTCAGTAGCTCTAAAAGAAAGCAATGTATATGCAAGCAAAGCTACTGAGACCCATGTATAGGGGAGCGGTACTGTAAGGGTCTGAAAGCAGAAAATTACTTTTAATACTATAATTAAACTTGAGAACCCTGAAGGGGTTAGACGTGAGTTCGTGTGTAAATGATTGAGAAAGTGCACGTCAAAGGGAGGCATTCATTCTTATCCAGAAGAACAGTGTACAGACCAGCTTTCCATAATTCATTGAACATTTTAATTAATTAAATCACAGCAGAGTGGGAGTCTCCTTCTGCTCTGACCTCACAGAAACACAGAGGATGTGTACTGTAAATACAAGAAGAAACATACATTGAGTGAAAACAAAAACAAAAAATAATATTTACTTTTCTGTGCCATGTCTGCTGCTCTGAATAATTGATGGACCTCACATGTTGTTGTTGCTACCCAGAGTAGACACATTAGGTGTCCTGGGGCTTTTGCTGTGGCTCATTGTTGCAGCTGTCTATGCTTCAGGTGTTAGGAGTGGAATGGAATTAATTTCCATTTGCACTATGAAACCAGTCTGTAAAAATCTAGTTTCACTATTGAAATGGGTCTGCAGCAATCAAGCAGACATTACACCAAAGTCAAAGATCACTTGTGTGTATCACATTTTTGTATAATTGTTATTTAAAAACCCATTCATCAACCACCAATATTTCTCTGAGAATATATTGAACTCATTGTGAAAGGGCAGCATTGCTGGCAAGGCAGGATGGAGACTCAGAAACAGAGAGCTGCAGTTAAAGCATGGAGGTGCACGTTTATTTACAAAACAAACACATTAACAAATAAAAAGGTTCAAACAAACACAACTCTAAATCTGAATCCAACACCCAAGCTTGGGCACCCCGGTGTCTCAACTGACCTTTCCACTGAACCAGCTCTACCTAGCAAAGGATTCGGCTCCCTTTATATACCATGTGTCAATCATTCAAGACCCAGCCACATTCCGCACATGAATCTGGCAAGGATGTAATTAACCCTATCATTGTTAAACTTAAATTCAAAATAATACATCTTTATTACAATACACACCAAAACAAAACACATACAGGACTTCACCTCAAAGCCCCTCCAGCTGCTTCCACTTCTATTGGCTTTGCCTCACACAGTGTGCTACCCATAACAACCAGAGGTGGAGCGTTTTCCCAACAAAGGATAAAGCCGGGAAAACAGAAATTAAATCTAATGGAATCTAATCGTTAAAAACAAATTCTGTTTGGAAAGAGGTATATTGGTGTTCAAACAAATGAAATGACAGCTTTTCTCAGTGTGTTGAGTCTTGAAATGGATTTTCAAGAGAGTTCTCAGTCGTTTTCCGTTTGCAATGATTGTAGTTAGAAAGGGGTGATAGTGGACTTTTACTCAGATGGTAACTGATACCTCTGCTGTTTTTAGTTTACAGGATAGTATTTGTTGTTATTCACAGCCATAGTTTGAAAACCTCAGACATTTTTCTAATAAAATGTCACAGTCCTGTTTGCTTTGTATAACAGTGCAAGAAGATGTCTTTTTCTTTGAAGAAACAACATACAGAACATACTGTAGACTGTGCAGCTCTTGTTACAAGTGGACTATACACTTCCCAGTCTTTATTAAAATATAGTGAAACCTATCTATCAAGGATCTTTGCACTGAAGTT
Source organism: Polyodon spathula (assembly GCF_017654505.1). Classification (NCBI taxonomy): domain Eukaryota; kingdom Metazoa; phylum Chordata; class Actinopteri; order Acipenseriformes; family Polyodontidae; genus Polyodon; species Polyodon spathula. The sequence goes on along the minus strand of NC_054544.1, from coordinate 23,161,205 downwards.
TTATATTATATATATATATATATATATATATATATATATATATATATATATATATATATATATATATATATATATATATATATCTGTATTCTTGTATTTCTAAATAAAGTTTTCCTCTATGAAATTAGTTCTAATTTACTTTTTGTTTTTGTGCAGTTATAGTATTTTACTTAAATCTAAATCAAATGTGCAAAGAAGTTACATCATGTTGCATCCACGTTTTCATTGTGTTTGGTACTTTAGAGCAGGGATTCTCAACCGGGGGTCAGCTGCCCTCTAAGGATCCTTGAGGAGGTTTCAAGGGGTCCTCCAAAAATAAACGAAAAATGTGTTATTGTCGCTGCATGCTTATGACACGCTGAAGCCTATTAGCTTCAGCACGAGATAAGCATGCGCAGAAATGAACACGTTCTCAGGTTACGGAACACGTTCTCGGTTGTAATAGAGCTATGTCAGCGGGAGCGCAACAGATTACAAAGGAAAGGAAAAATCACTGGAAACACACACAACAAATACCAGATATGGACACATTTGTTATTCTACCACCAGCATCAAAACAACAAAACCCACAGAATTATGATACAGAACTTCCTTCAACAAGTTCAACTTTAAGGGCTGATGAACAGCGAGGAGGTGGTGTTGAGAGTAATAAACATAAAGCCATTATTTACCCTGCAAAATTAAAGCGAAGACAGCTACTTGAAATTTGTACTGGAAGTGGAGATATATCTCAACCGCAGTGCGTAATTTATGCACAAGCACATCCAATGAATGTTTGAAACCCTACAAATTACAGAGATATTTAATTACCAAGCATGAAATATTTAATAAGCAATATTTATTTAAGCAACATTATTTTTTTTAGCTAAAGGCTAAGGAACTGCTTGGTACTGAAGCCGTAATGAAATCCACAACTACCGCAGATAAAAAGCTTGTAGTGTCATCGTAGATAGAGGCGCAGAAACTTTGTAAAGCAAAAAAAAAATCGCATATGATTACTGAGGAGTTGATAATGCCCTGTGCCATTGAAATTGTAAAGGAAATGTTTGGAGAGCAGAAGCCCAAGGAACTGGTAAAAACACCAATGTGAAATGACTCTCAAAAAACAGATTGCTTTTCTGTCAGAAGACATAGTTTCCCAGTGCATTGGTTGTTTGCATGACAATGATTTTGCTGCAACTCGATGAATCCACAGACATTTCTAAAATGTCCCATTTACTCGCCTTGTTTGGTATGTATGGAATAAGGGAATAAAGGAATACTTTTTGTTTTGCAAGGAACTAAAGACTACAACAAAGTCAGATGATCTTTTCAAACTGTTAGATGATTTTATGACTTCAGCAGAAATCAGATGGTCTAATTGCACTGGCGTCTGCACTGATTGAGCCGCAGTAATGACTGGAAAGCATTCAGCTGGTGTGCAAAAAATAAAAGCCGCTGTACCTCGCGCTATTTGGACACATTGTTTTTTACACTGAGAGGCGCTTACTGTGAAAAATCTTGAATCAGGTCTTTACAGTGTTCTGAACACAGTGTTAATACCTGTTAATATTATTAAATCCAGAGCAACAAACTCCAGGTGTTTTGCTGCACTTGAAGACAAGCGTTGAATTGACAACAGAACTGGCAGAAGGCACAGGTGTCGTTGTCCATCAAATCAAAAGTACAAAAGTCATTCTTGAAGTCAGGACTTAAAGGATGTGTTGCAGTAAGAATACCTCTGTTAAGAAAGAGGAACAAGACTAAAAGGCAAAAATATGCACAAGAATACAGAAATTGGACTATGGAACAATGGTCAAAGGTGCTTTGGAATGTTGATGGATGGACAACGACACCTGTGTCTTCTGCCAGATCTGTTGTCAAGTCATCGCTTGTCTTCTTTCTATTCCTTAAGGATATTATCTTTCATTATTGCTCAACCTTGTTAGACAGCTTTTTGGGTCTTCCAGTCCTGGGTTTGTCAATTACAGATGATGTTTCTCTGTACTTGTTGATTATGCTTCGGATACCACACCTTCAAAATCGAGTAATGCGAGCAATTTCACTCAATGTTTTTCCATGCTTATGCAAGTCAAGGTTGTTATAATAGTAGAAAACACTAGTGGAGGCTTTGAGTAAATTGTTGATGCTCACCTGCCACAATGGCTTGAAAAGGAGGTGGTGCGTTATAATAAAAAATCATCACTGGTATCTACCCGATGCAAACACCTGATGTAAGTGATCGTCTCTGTCTAAGCTGTCGTCAGACTCCCAGACACTTGATTTGGTTGATTTAGGTACAGGAGGCTCCACCCTCAAATGCATCTGTATGTCATTAAAGTGGAAAGGATGATTTTTTCAATAAGAGGATACAATGGTTATTGTACAATGCATGGCAGATCATTTGTATCCTATCTTGACCAGCTAAAACTCCTCCCTTCCATTCTACAGCTTTCTTCTTATCACTCTCTTTCTCGTTCTGTCTTTCTCTTCCTTTCATATCTGGTACAGTATTTTGTTGGCTGCTTGTTTTTTACAATATTTATTATGCGTTATATTGATGTTGTTTAATTATTATTATTATTATTATTATTAGTATTATTATTATTATTAATTTAAAACCAAAACCAAAACCAAAAAAAGTTGCTAGTTTTGAACAAATGAGAGGAGGTGTATGCAGCCAACAGGCTACTGTGTTGACTTCAGAAAGGGGTACTTGGCATCCCAAAGGACTGAAAAGTGTGTCGTCTCTCCAGGAGCCAGCACTGTTGTTGCTGATGAGTGCTGAGTAAGTGAGTGGGTGAGAGTGTGTGTCGGTGCTGGGAAGGGTGTTATTGCAATGGGAAGCCCAGGAGGAGCTGTGTAGGGAGAAAAGAGTGTGCAGTGTGGAGAATGCCATTATCAGTTCCTCAGCGTGCACTTACCTCGTCTCGCTGATTCACTGTGACAGTTCTGCTGATTTAGTGACCTGACGGACAGAGCTCTATTTATAGAATGAGAGAGAGACAGAGAGATGCAGAAAGAGAACATGTTACTTTGTGCTGTGCACACAGGGTGTAGCTGAATGATGAGAGGAAACAGAAAGGAATTGGATGACAGATTAGAAACACACCAAACATATTTAGCACACACTTTTGTGTTAATAGGTCTTGTATTTCTAAATCACTGATTTTGAAAATGGTATATCTGACCATTGCTCTGTCTGCCCACATTATTAGGACCTTTATCTAAAAGGTAGACAGAGGATGGGGTTGACAAATGTGCCATACAAGTTAATCTCAAACATGTTGGATTGGATTGAGATCTGGGAGTTGTGGTGGCCATTGGTGATGCCTGAAGTTTCTGTCATGCTCCTCAAACCATTCAAGGTTCTGGTCATGGTGGATGGGTGCATTGTCATCTTGAAAGTAGCTATAGTCTTCAGAGTACAAGTATGCCATTACTTGGTGGACTTGATATGCAATAATGCTTCCCACACAACCTTCCCATCTTCTTACCACTCTGGGAATTAAACATCTCTGTTTAATTTCCAGAGTGGTAAGAAGATGAGAAGGTTGTGTGAGAATGTAAACAAACTGCATAGCCAACAAGGCCTGGGTTATTGAATATTGGATATCTAACTGAAGCATTTCACAGGTACAAAAAAAAAGACTCATTTAAAAGGAAAAGAACAATATTCTCCCCACTTTTTGACTTCTTAATTCTCTTTTTTTATCTATAAAGATAAAATCACGAAAGCCGCTATATAAGAAATAAAGATTGATTGATTAATTATTTTTATCCATACCAGGCATTAAAAAGCAGTGGTAGCATTTACAGATCTGTTCTTAAATACCTTTAGAAGCAATAACATGAAAGACACTTCATTCACAGTAATGTTTTCGCACATTATTTAGGTATGGACGGAGTAACAGTTTGGTCCTGTATACTCCCAGTAGTTTGTCTCCACCCTTTATTCTGACTGAGCTGGAGTCAGTACTTTGACCAGATAAGACATTTTACTAACTCGTTCATTTACAACAGCCTGCACAGAAACATGAGATTTAAGAGCCTCCTCATGAGGATGCCTAATTAATGGTCACACTGGCATTGTTTTGACAGCCAGATACTACAACTACAGGAATCTTCATTTTTATATAGCTCAATCTGCACTACAGTAGTTACAAATTATTAAGTGTTGTTTAACTAAAGCAAATGGGCAATAGAGAATACTGGAAACAAACTCAGGCTTAATAAATTTGGCATTGTAAATCTACAACCAAACATGCTGACATGGCTCTGGTAAAAGTCACTTCTCAGCAGCCCCGTAAAACGGTTTCAGAAAACTGGAGCAGGGAGGTGCTTTATCCATTACTGAAATGAAAACCTTTTCAAAGAATCAATGCAAAACAAATACAGTACATACACATGCTATTCAAAATATGTATTCCAATACAGTCTTAAAAACAGAGATTAATTAAGCAAGTGCCCCCATCACAGTCCACAAGCTACCTCCAGCTGGCCACAGATTTCTCTATGGACCAGGCTGGAATCTAATGCTTGAATTATAGAAGCTAGCGTGACCTGTCATACCTAAAATCAGCCACATAGTTCTGCATGGGTGTGGCAAAGTGGTTGGTAAGGGGAACAGATGTCGCGGTGATGCGGTGCAGGAGTGATGAACAGACAACAGTGATTCAGTGAATAAGTGCTTTATTGCTCTTTTCCAGGTCTGGCGACCATCAAAAATAATAAATCCCCGGCAATACACAACAATGTGTAAAGCACGGGGATACTGAAAACAAGGGCACAGTCCCGAACAAAAACAACGGTACAGTCACCAGTCCTGGGTGATCGAAAACGTGCAGGTGCTCAGTGCAGTGGTGCTCCGGATAGTGCTCTCCTTTCGACAGCTCCGGAGATGTGCGTTAACTGTCTATTAGTGCGACAAAGACAGACAATTACAGACACACAGAAAATAACACACAGCACGTACAACACTCTTCACAAATACTCTCTGAGAGCTCCTCTCTCGGTCCTTCTCTCCTAACGTTAACCCAAACGAAGGAGAAGATCAGCGTTACCCTGGCCCCTATATGTAATCCCGCATGATATCGAGGTAAACGGTTGTAGCTGCCTTATTACTTGCAGCTGCCTCTCGTTTACCTTTCAAATCAATACGGTCTTACAACAGAGTCGCGCTTCTCTCCAGGCTGACCCACTTCCCTGACCCGGAAACAAACTGTCAGGCCAGCCCTTCCAGATACTTCTCCTCCCGTTCTTTAGCGCCCTCACAGGTCGGGAGGAAGATTCATCACCAGAACTCATCTTTCCGTCACAATGGGTTACTCCACCAACTTCCACCCCAGGACTTCTACAATGCATATAGATAATACATATACAGTTCAGACCAGGTAGAGGAGGGCTAGGAAACTGACTAAGCACTGCAGTTCTCCACCTCTAAAATATCTCACCAGTTTGAACTTATTGCATGACTTAGGCTGACTGATGGATCAGGTTTGTCTACACTAAGTATACAGCTTGGCTAGGCTGCTGAGGACAGCTACGGTTTTACCTGGTTAGACTTACATAAGGTTGTGTGTTGTGCTGGGATGACAACACTTCTCAGGTGTTGGGCACACTCGGTCTGCGGCCTCGTGCCCAACCACCTGTTGTGATGTTATCCCAACACATGCCCTGTCGTGTAATATTCCATTATTCCTTTATTTAATATTGCTTCTTACTGAAGCAAGATGAAAAAATGAACAAATCTTTTTAATATTGTATTTTTTGTGTTTTCTTTAATTCTGTAATGTTATTTCTGCTTAGGCAGTTGTTCACCGGGCTTACTAATGACCGATTTGCCACTGTAATTTTAACCCCTTCTGTTCTACAGCTGTGACAAGCCTTATACAAGTTTACTATACTATGTTTTCACTGTAATTTTGCAGTTTTCCCATACTTTTTCTGTGGTTGTACTATGCATTTACCAAAGTTTAACATGGTTTCCCGTGTTTTTAATGTGATTAACTGTAGCTATTTGGGCTTTACACTGTTTATCTATGCTTTACCATGCTTTGACTGTGCTTCATTACACTTTGCTATGGTTTTACTATTGAAAACTGTATATTTATAACATTTTTCTAAATGGAACTTCACTTTGTTAAATCACAGATGCAAACCCCTAGTGGTCATTTATCATCACTTCCGATGTCAAGAAAGATCGGAACTGCCCATGGTACACCTTTTAACTTGACTGCTTAAATCTGCCTGCCTGCAAGCTTGAGCGCAAGTGGAGGTCATCTGGACTAACGGTTGACAGAGAGATCTGGACCGGCCATCTTGCGAGCTACAGACGTGCGCTTGCCGCAGCCAGGGTGAAATACTTCTCTGAAATCATAACTATGGGACACGGTAAACCCAATGTTCTCTTTAAGACCATTGACCAAATCCTACATCCAGCCACCGACAGATCCATCTCCCATCCATCCTCCTCTCTTTTCTCCTCTTTGTTTTAGAACAAAATCGACAACATCTATTCTACGCTCGCCCACCACAAACCCAGTTTACTGCTTGACCACCTTGACGCTAATGTTTCCGGTTTACTGTTGAAATCAACTGTTGCCACATGTCCCCTGGACCCCTGGCCAACTAACCTTGTCTTTCTCTGTGCTTTTGATCTTGATCCCTCCCTATGCACACTCTCAGCAGGTCACTGCCGGTACTCAAAAAACCCTCCTTGACACGGCTGATTTATTTAATTTTTGTCCCATCTCCAATCTCCCTTTTCTCTCAAAAACTCTTGAAAGGGCCAGTCAGCTGATGAGACATCTCATGAACAATAATCTGCTTGAATCTCTACAGTCTGGTTTCCGACCGCATCACAGTACTGAAACTGCTCTGCTCTGGATTGTGAATGATCTCCTGCTCAATGCTGATGCTGGTGCTCCATCTGTCCTCTTTGACTTAACTGCTGCTTTTGACACCATAGATCATGGCATTCTTCTTGACCGATTTCAGAAATATGCTGGAATCTCTGGAACCTGTCTCTTCTGGATGTCATCTTACCTATCGGGACACATGCAGTCTGTTTTCTATGCTGGACGCAGTGGTATTGCAAACCCAGTCACTTGTGATGTCCCCCAAAGGTCTGTTTTTGGGCCCCTTCTCTTCAATATTTACATCCTTCCCTTGGGTCACCTCATCCGCCAACACAGCCTCATGTTTCACTCCTATGCTGACGACACCCAACTCTACTTAAAACTTGACCCTGGTAGCCTCCCTGCCATGGTCCAGCTCTCAGTTAGCATTCAAGACATCGAGACTTGGATGTCTGCCAATTTTCTTCATCTGAACACTAACAAATCTGAACTCCTTCTAGTAGGATCTAAAACTCAACTTAAGAATGTCAGTATAGCTGCCCTGAACCTTGGAAACTGTCTGCTGCTGCCTTCCCCCACAGTACAAAGCCTTGGTGTACTTCTTGACAGCAACCTTTCATTTGATGCCCACATGTCCTCTGTGGTCAAATCTTCCTTCTACCATCTTCGGAATATCTCCAAAGTCCGTCCCTACCTTTCCCTCTCAGATGCGAAGATACTTTGTCATGCATTTGTCTCCTCTTGACTTGAGTGCTGCAACTCTCTATATAGTGGTCTCCCGGCACACACCATAAACCGACTGCAGCTAGTCCAGAATGCCGCTGCCAGGATCCTTACCAGATGTAAAAAACTTGATCACATCACCCCCCATCTTGCCCACATGCACTGGCTACCTGTAAAGTTTAGGATTATTTTCAAAACTCTACTGCTCACCTACAATTCCCTTCATCACACAGTACCTCCTCAGCCTGCTGACCTGCTATGTCCCTGTCTGCAAGCTGAAGTTCTCCGACTCTGGCCTCCTTGTTATCCCGAAGCAAGTGCATGACACTTGGAGAACATTTGTTTAGCTTCATGTCTCCGACTCTTTGGAACTCTCTCCCAGCTTTGGTGCGTGATGCTCCCACCGTCACTCGCTTTAAATCACGTCTCAAGACTCACTTGTTTCCTCTTGCTTTCAATGCTCTTTAAGCCTGATATCTGCTATTAGCTGCTGTGTTGCTGCTGATATTTCATGGATTATGCTATTATCATGTATTATGCACTTTCCACTGTATTAAATGTACTATTTCAAGTATTATGCTACTATTATGGATTATGCACTTTCCTCTGTATTTAAAGTTATGGATTTTCTTGTTGTTACTACAGCTTGTAAAGTGCTTTGTAATGGTGGTCCACTATGAAAGGCACTATGTAAAATAAAGATTGATTGATTGATTGTGATTCTACACAATAACACATCTCAAGACTTTCGACTTCAATGGATATCTCCGTTATTTTTATTTCTATTTAGTATTTATAATAATAATAATAATAATAATAATAATAATAATAATAATAATAATAATAATAATAAGGTACACTTATTCACTAGAAATGATCTCAAGAAACAACACAATGAAACTTTAAAAAAATAATAAAACAATACAATACAATACAAAAGTACTGTTATGTAGCACCCTCTCTTCACACCATGGCATCCCAGAGCACTGCACAAGTTAAAGACATAACAAGAGAGCTCACATGTACAATACACTCCAGAATACAACCACTTATATAAAAGCACATTCAAAAAAGTACATTTTCAATTTAGACGAATCCAACGATGCAACTTGCCGAATTTAATAGAATCCAACGATGCCACCTGCCTAAACGAGCAGCACAATAGCAAAAAGCACCAGCTCCAGTTTATTTAAGATGAATTTCTGGAACAACTAAGGGTTTTGTATTTTCTGATCTCAAAGAACAAATAGGAATATACAGAGTGTGTAGGTCTTGCAGATAGGATGGCCCTAATCCACAAAGGACCTTATAAGTTATTAGGGCAACTTTAAAATTAGCATCATGAAGGAACCCATCTAAACACTTTACAATAAAATCAAATAAAAGATGAAACAAATAACAAAACCCAAATTCACCCAGTGCCCAGGCATGACATGTCTCCAGACAGCAAGACCATCAGTCTTAAGACGGATCTTCTTCTGGTCCTATTGCTTAAATCGTGTGATGTGTGATGTCGACTGCCACTTTCTGAGGCTGACTGTCACCTTCTAGTCAACTAGTACAGCTACAGCTAAAAGGGCCCTATAGAATTAACCACTTTTGCTTTATAAAGTCGAATGAAACCTGCCGAACAATGTTACTTTAACATATTGAATTACATAGCACTTTGTAATTTTCCATATACTTAACGAAAAACTGAAAATGTGTCATTTCGAAATCTTTGATTACATTATGTTAAATAAAAGGTCTAAATTATGCTCATAGTTTTTTTTTTTTTTTCATTCTGTCTTAATCCTAAAATTCTAGCTGATGCAAATCTTTTGGCCATAGCTGTAGTTTAAATAAAAGGCCTTGCTTTCATGTTCATTTCACCTGGACAGTGAAATTGTGCCCAACTATTCAGGGCCTTCCTCCCTGTCAGTAACCAAGCAGCTGACCCTAATGACTGACATGCCTTGCAGTCAGTAAGATGCTTGACCCTAAAGAGAGTGCTAGGTGAAATGACCTAGCAAATGTATGTAGTGCAAATGTAACGGATTTCCTGGAAGGCAAGGCAAGCAAACAAGTAGTACCAGATGCCATGTTTTAAAATGAAAATACACGTTTGCAGTAGCATATGTTTCTACCCAAACTGCACATTTGAGATCAATGTAGTGAGTAGATGTGCATGACAGGTAAGATTTATGAATCCCCTTTAATTTGATTGATTGTGTCAGCACACACTCATAATTCACTGTCCTGATGTCAAACCAGTAATTAATCATTTTAGAGTCCTCTGTAACCCACCACTACAGAAGCAGCTCATTAAATTGTATTTAAAAATACACAGAATTACAAGAAAATGGGTTTTCCATGGCCTCTGTGCTCAAGCATGGAAACGTTTCACCATTGAAGACACAGTCCAAAACATGTACATCATTTACAAAAGGGCTCGCATTGAAGACACAGGACAGCTCTCATGTTTAAGCAGCCATTCAGAAACACTGAACAAACAAACCAAGAAATAAACATACTTAGCCAGCACTGCCCTGGCTATGAACCTGTTTCTGTAAGTAAGACAGTGGAGGACTAGATCTGCTGCAGCCTATACTATGTTTGACCCCTTTCTCTCATTCATTATAATGCGCTTTTGAGTCCTGGATTAGTGAGCCTTTATCTGTGCTAACTAGAACTTGAATGCATCTGACTGGGGGATGAGGAGTTGGCTGTGACGACAACACTACTTTTAATCACTTGAATCTATCGGCAAAATTAATTAAATGGTTTAGCTTTTTGGCAGCTAGGCTTAAGCAATGTATAACATATAAAACATTATGATAAATTGTTAATAGGTGGGAGGGACACTGTGTTCCTTTCATGCATGAAACCTGTTCAGTGTGTAATGCACAAAAGATTCTGACCTGCACAGCAATGCTTTGTAAATATTATTTTAGCATTAACCAAGCCAATTTGTCTTTTTTTTCTTTGCAGTTGCCCTGAAGAACCACAGCTGCACAGGGGTAACAGGCAAGGCCAGTAGCCCTGACAACAGCAATGCCACAGGATTGGTTGATGGATGGTTGCCTGAGGGCGAGCTTCTGTTGCAGGTTGGTGCTGCAGGCTATCTGCTGTGTGACATCATCGACAGCTCTCACTCTGTCTTCTAGACATGTTTAGCAACTGTGGTTTGTGCGAACGAGTAAATAAACAGCCATTCCTTTTGTTTTGTGTTTTTTATTTTGTTTCTTAATGTACTACAGACACTACCCTATAATGTTTTTGTTTCTTGAATGGTTAGTAAGAATGATAAGTTATGATCTAAGCAGAAACAACACATACACAATAGTATATCAACTATTATATTTCATATTTTTTACACCAAGGATACACCTTCAGGGTGCATCATTTTAAAAAGTGAGTCAAACTTTTAAACTGTAGTACAGACCACATGTACAAACCATGAAGTATAAATAGTGTAGTGCTCTAAAGTAAGAAAATAATCAGTTGCAGTCAATTTCTTATGCAATAAATTTTGCTTAGGTACATTGATTTTGCAACTTTTCACCAGCAATAGTAAATAACCCTGCTGTATACAACCACCTGTTATTGTGGAGACATGGTCATTGTGACAATATTGTTACCATACTTGTCTGGGCTTTACAATGGTTACCTCGGCTTTACCATACTTTCACTATATGTTACCATAAGAGACATAGTGTAGGTGTGTGACAAAGTGGTTTATTGTAGACAGGGGTGATGCAGTGTGTGAAAGGAGCAGACAGAGATAATTGTAATCCAGGTCTGGCAACCAAACAATAGTTCCCTGGCAGTACACACCAATATGTACAGCACGGGGTATATAAGAAGAACAGACAGTCCCAAATAATAAACAAATATCCGGCCCACAATAATACAAACAAGGTCACCAGTCCTAGGGTCATGCAGTAGTGCTCATGGTGGGTGATACAGTTTTATATTTGTGACGTAGGTGCAGTGTTGTCCAGTTTCGAGCTGGCCCCTGGTGACAACTCTGGAACTATTTTAAATGTCTGGTAACGTACAAGACAAGACGAGACAATTACAAACAAACACAATTTTCTGTAACAATATACTTTTACTGTCCTTCTGGCTTTAACTCACTACAAACCAATGCGAAGGAACAGATTACGATTCTACGTCCCCCTTATATGCCGTCACACATGACCCCTTGGTAAATGAATGCAGCTGCCTTTACAATCTGCGGGTGCTACATTGTTTCCCTTCTGGGTCAATACGTTCTTGCAACAGAGTCTCGCCTTCTTCCAGACTGACCGACTTCCCGACCCAGGGAAAGGACTTTCAGGCCAGCCGTCCAAAGAACTCTGTCCTCACTTAGTGCCCTCACAGGTCGAGAAGGAAATTTACATCCAAGATTTATTGTATTTCTGTCATAAGGTGCTTTTTTCTCTCGCCCCTGTATAAATAAGTCAGATCATCTGTTTTTCTTTCTTTCATAGCCCACTTGCTAGTTAGCTCCTCACTCACGCTAACTCAATCATGAAGGATCAAAGAAATCCAGGGAATATTTGTCATTTAGGATAAAAGGAAAATTGCTTTTGATGTCAGTGCTTGGTCTAAGTTTATAATTATTCACTCTCCAATAAATACTGAATAACAATCTGTTATTAAACTGTTTTTAAAGCAGTAGTGAAGTCTGTGGTACATCTCAAATAAAATGAGAAACACAGCTGCCTTAGGTACAGTTAACATTTAAACGCGTGACAATCAAGTCTTTCTAAAGCTTGTCTCTTACTCCCCACTGAAGATTCCAATACCTGGTGATGGTGTGGCGCGGTAGCGTTACAGTCCAGATAGTATTGGCAGGGAGAGAAAGCTGCAAGTTTAATGTTGTAATGTGCAGTTAAATTCACAAATAAACACAGACAAAACACACTTAACAAAATAAATGGCACAAGGGCCAAAGGGTTTACAAAAACTCATGATAGTAAACAAAACGGGGCAGCACAGCACAGAACACGCAACACAGACCTCCACCTCTATCATCAACATTAATTCCACTATTTATTTAATAATTTATTCACTTGTCGACTCTAGCCATATTCCCACATGTTTTGACAGGGAGAAATGCAACCCTGCCAACCCAATATTTCCCACAACAACACATACCGTGCATTGGCAGGGCTTTCACTCTGCCACACTGCCACACAGGGTTATAGTGATGGTGTCTGTCTCTTTGCCTGTCATCTTTGATCAGATCATCTAAAATCGAATTATAAACCAATGACTACCAATGTCCCCAGAATGTAATAAATTGGGATCTCTGCCCATTGAATTGAATAGAAACGCAAAGGCTGGATGCGAACCGCAAAATGATTCATTACAAGTGTGTCTTCCTTACATACTGTACGTACAGGCACCTCCATCAAATCCCCATCTCTGAGGATTGCACCCCGCTGCAGAGGATACTATGCACCCACTTGAAATTCAGACCAGAGAGACATTGGTGAAATGCCAAGCTTGGGAAAACACATATATAACAGATACTCTAACTAGTAAAGGCATTACTTAATTCAAACCACCAAAATGTCAGTCTCACGGAAACTATACAGATTAGATAAACCATATAAAATAACTGTAATCTAAAATAAGCAGTGCATTTTCTTTAAAATAACATTGTGTATAATCAAGACTGCCCTTAGGAAATGAAAGCATCGAGTTTCCATTGGAAACCGTCCCGTCTGTTTCAGGATAACAAGATTTGGTTTCAATAAGCACATGCAACTTTTGGCAGACCAGCAGATTTAACATAATAAAAGGGTTCAAAAGCTGACAAATTGTAAAATGATTCCATATTTACTTTAAAGTACCAGTGCATACTAAAGCAGTAATTGAGTTGTGAATTGAAGCTATGGGAAGTACATTCATGTTATTTTTAGTTGCTTTTACATACTGCACAAGTAAAAAAACATGTGCTGTGGCAGATTTAAATACCAAATAGTTTAAATGATTGAGGATAAGAAAATAATGTCACTTCCTTGGTCATTTCACCTCGACGGTGAACTTGTCTCCATCTCTTTCAACGGCTTCTTCCCTGTCCCTACCAAACAGCTGCTTCAAGTTTTAGTATTAAAATGGTGTGTGCTTCTTTAGAAACTGCACATTTGAGACTTCTGTAGCTAATAGACGTACACAACATGTAAGATTAATTGAGTTATTCCGATAGCTAAAATTACTATAAAACGCTCCTTGTTTTTCTGTATTTCAAAATTGATTACCATTTTATAGTAATTGTAAAGAACTGAAAAACATGACAGATTGGTAAATTATAATAGTCTCCAGAGGTGTAGTGCTGCAGGGTCAGCAGGGAGCGCTGACCCCTCACTTCTTGGGCAGGGAGAGCACCGCTTCCATTCTTCACACTTAGAATATTTAGTGTTTTGCTCCTGTTGACATATGGAGATAGATATATAGTGCCTATAGAAAGTCTACACCCCCTTGATTTTTTTTTTCACATTTTGTTGTGTCAGTGCCTCAGAGTTTCATGCATTTAAATGGAGATTTTTTTCCACTTATCTATACACCATACTCCACACTGCCAAGGGGAAAAAAAGTTTTATTGAGAAACAAGTTATATATAAAAAATACAAACCTGAAAGATCATAATTGGATACGTCTCCACCCTCCTGAGTTAATACTTGGTTGAAGCACCAGTGGCAGAAATTATAGCTGTGAGTCTGTTGGGATAGGTCTCTACCAACTTTGCACACCTAGATTTGACAATATTTGACCATTCTTCTTTACAAAACTGTTCAAGCTCTGTCAAGTTCCTTAGGGAGTGTTGATAGACAGCAATCGTCAAGTCATGCCACAATTTTTTCGATTGGATTTAGGACAGGGCTCTGACTGGGCCACTCAAGGACATTTACCTTTTTGTTCCTTAGCCATCTAGTGTAGCTTTGGCTGTGTGCTTTGGGTCATTGTCATGCTGAAAGGTGAACCTCCGTCCCAGTTTCTGCTTTCTTGAAGAGGGCAGCAGGTTTTTCTTAAGGACTTCTGTGTACTTTGCTCCATTCGTTTTACCTTCTATCCTGACAAGTGCCCCAGTCCCTGACGATGAGAAACATCCCTGTAACATGATGTTGCCACCACCATTCTTCACAGTAGGGATGGTGTTCTTTGGGTGATGCACTGTGTTGGGTTTGCACCAAACATAACGCTTTTAGGCCAAAAAGTTCCATTTGAGTTTCATCAGACCACAAAACTTTTTGCCACATGGCTACAGAATCTCCTGAGTGTTTTTTTGCGTACTTCAGACAGGATTCAAGGTGGGCTTTCTTGTGTAATGGCTTCATTCTTGCTATCCTACCATACAGGCCAGATTTGTGGAGTGCTTGGGATATTAGTGTCACATGCACACTTTGACCAGTCTTGGCTATAAAAGCCTGTAGCTCTTGGTAGCCTCTCTGATCAGTCTTCTTCTTGCATCCTTCATCCAGTTTGGAGGGATGGCCTGATCTAGGCAGGGTCTTGGTGGTGCACCTTCCACTTCTTAATAATCGTTTTGACGTGCTCCAAGGGATATCGAAGGCCTTTGATATTTTTTTATACCCATCCCCTGATCTATGCCTTTCAACAACTTTGTCCCGAAGTACTTTTGAAAGTGCCTTGGTGCTCATGGTTGAGTCTTTGCTTTGAAATGCACTACCCACCAGAGGGAACCTACAGGAACTGCTGAATTTATCCTGAATCATGTGAATCACTACAATTTAACACCGGTGGAGGCCACTTAACTTGGTGTGTAATTTTGAAGGCGATTAGTTACACCTGAGCTAATTTAGGATTGCTACTACAAGGGGGTGGACACGTATCCAACCAAGCTATTTCAGTTTTTATTTTTAATTCATTTTCTACAGATTTCTAGAATATTTTTTTTCACTTGGAAGTTGTGCGGTAGGATGTGTAGATAAATGAAAAAAAAACTATTTTAATGCATTTTAATTCAAGGCTAGAAGGCAACAAAAGATGAAAATTTAGGGGGTGTAGACTTTCTATAGGCACTGTACATGTGTATAACCCATACAGATAAGCAAAGAACACAACAGCCATAAGAAACCCTTGCAAGATAATAATGAAAAGGTTTGAATAATGCATGCCTGATCCTGAATAATGAGTAAGAGAGGTGAATGGAACCTGTATCAATGCTGTGCTGAGGTGTCAGCATTTTACAATTAGAGTTAAAACAGTAAACATTTTCTTTTATTCTATCAAATAAAATTTGATTCTTTTTTTAAAATATATAAACAGAAGAGCCTGTCCATGCATGAAGAACTATTCTTATTAGATGAAAGTATTCACAATATAATATAGCACTACACCATGGATAATCTCAGATGAACCCCGTAAACTGCAAAGTTGTTTGATCATCTTATAATTTAACAATGTTTTTTTTTGTTGCTTTTACGATGTATTTATTTCAGAAGCGAGTGAAAATTACCAGATAAAAAGCTGAAATTATACAGAAAACAATCCTAGTGTATTAGCCTGCAGAAACCCTAGCAGACCACAGTAGTGTCAGCAATGAATTTGGAACACATTACACAGTCCCATTATCTCTAAGGAGAAATCCATTGAAAAAAAAAAAAACATAAAACACCAGAATAAAAGCAGACAATGTGCAACATTACTTTTGTTAGAAAATGCGAGAAGTCTGTGAAACCACCCATTCCCTCAATAAAGCAAAGAGTCTGTCTTTGTCAGTTAACATCTAATATAACGGATACAATCCACCCAGACTAACGTTCTAATTCCATTCCACGGTTCTGATGACATTGATAAACCATGTGAGCTCTCCTGGTCTACCTTGTCTTCAGATCTCCTTGATGGAATGCCAGCCTTATTATGTATGTTGTGGCAAAGTGACAGAAGGGTGAATAGAGCTCTGTTCCCTTGTTCAGAACATTTATTTAAAGCTTTGGCAAAAATAGACTGCAGTACCAATGAGATGACCACTAGAGGCCACTGGTCTGCGAAAAAGAAGAGATTCCGGGAGAGCGCCTGGGGTATGTTTTGTTAATAAGATGATTAGGGTGAAAAGTTTGTGTCCAGTTAAGGGGTGGTTGATAATTAATTGCATGTTGAGAATAAAAATCTGTTGTTCCATGATTCGGGAGGGTTTTTCCCTGGGAGAGATAAAGGAAGAGTGTGTTGAAAGTGCACAATGAAAAGAGAATGAAGGACGACACAGGTAAACGGCTTAGCTGTCCTGTTTATTTAGGAAAACTGATGCAAGTTCAGCATAGGGCTCCAAGGGGAGTTAGAGATTTGTTTTGTGTTTTCTTTGTTGTAAGTATTGTGAATGAAGTGTTTGAAAACATTGGCCGTTCAGGGCTCTGTTCTCACGGTACATTATCACAACGTGTACAGCTGGATGGCCATTATTACTTATATAATTAGTAGTAAATGTGTACGTCTGTGTTAACTACAGGATTTTACAGCCTTGCCATTTACAATTGTCACACGACCCTTGTGTTGTGCCACTTGTAAATAATAAGCGTACATGTCTTTACCAATTCCACCTCAGAACAGCTGTAAAAAGTATTCAAATTCAAGAAAATGCTGTAGTAATAAAAAATAAATAAAAAAAATTGAGCGATATACAAATGTAATGTGAATGTAAGAATTGTACAACTAGTTAGTCCATCCCACTGTACATACAAGGCTGTGTATGGGGCTCTGGTGATTGGAGCTAGTGTATGTTACCAAAAACCCTTAAGGGAATTACAGCCTTATTACGAACAGTTGTGTGTTCATTATAATATTATTAGCAGTAGTGTAATTTTTATCAGTATACGTATTATTGCTGCGTTATTATACCTCATACACATGTTGCATGCCTTGTATAATTTTCTAATTTACAGTGTTTATTAACCTGAGACTTAATAGTATCATACTGTAACTATGTGACTTTAATTTCTAAGAAAATGTTGGCCAATATTGAAGAGCATAAAATAAATACTCAAATGAAATATACAACTTAAATGTCATGAGGAACTAGTGTCAAAGGACACACTGAGCTAATTAAACTAATTAGTGTCAGTTGAATGATTGGTCAAGATGTAAGGCAAGTTTCAGGGCTGTACAAGTCATATCCAAGAAAAATTAATGATTGTAAAAGTTATTTGTTTCTTATAAAATTCAATTTCAACACAGTAAAAGACTGGTCATTACAAGGTAACTGTTGAAGTGTTGGTAGCACTGTATCAGACTGTAAAGACTGTATTTGTAGACATCCTTGCAGAGGGTTAAAGCTAGCAGAGAGAGACATTCATTAACCTTGCTGCATGATTCCCACAGACAGGCTGCTTTTCTCAATGGACAAGGGGCCTTTTGTTTGTGGGATAAAAAGAAAGACTGACCTAAAGAGAAGGACTTGGCAGCCACAAAGCCTCAACTTGGCTTAAAGTGCACTTCCGACGTTAATTAGTTTGGACATCTATACATTAGTGAATCAGAAACAGCAATCTAGCGCTGTGTCAAAGCTTTATGCCTCAGACCTTTATTCTTTTATTTAGCCTAAAAGTATGCATCTTTCATATATAGAGTCTTACCTCTAACCCCATCGGTGCCCGGGGGTCCAGGCTTGTAAATGAGGACAACCTCTGGAGAAATGTGTGTTTTGATTTATATTTAAAAAATAAAAAATAAACCGCAAACTGTAATAAAGCATTTTGAAGTTCCCTTGTGATGCACCCAGATAATAGAGTATATATATATATATATATATATATATATATATATATATATATATATATATATATATATATATATATATTTTAACAGGTTCAATGTCATGGTTTCTTCTGTCTTTTACCATTTTCACACTGGTACTTTAGGGTTGTTTTGAATGTGTACTGAAGCAAGACTCATAACCAGTTTCAAAACAAGTGTAAAAGAATTACGTACCTGATTGATTAGGTAGAGGATCCTGTCAAGTTAAGAATTAATGCTCGTCTTATAAAAATAGAGTATAAACACACACATTTGTTTGATTGGTACAATCTATTTGTAAGTGGAATCAAAAAAAATAACGTGTATATACGTAACTATTATATACGAGAATGTTTACAAGGCACGCTAGAAATGTGTTACACATGCACAGATCAAAGCACTGCACTGCAGAGTCAACTCCAGCTTTAGTTTGTCTGTCCTGAATAAAAATTAAGCTGCATCAAATCTGGGCTAGTTTTTAGTGTGAACAGAACAGGGAGCAAAACCACATAAACTACTCCCAGATTTCACTACCAGATTCAACTCTTGCATTCATTTTGCTCAAGTGTGTAAACAGTATTTCATTGCCCAATTACATAAGAAAGTTTACAAACGAGAGGAGGCCATTCGGCCCATCTTGCTCGTTTGGTTGTTAGTAGCTTATTGATCCCAAAATCTCATCAAGCAGCTTCTTGAAGGATCCCAGGGTGTCAGCTTCAACAACATTACTGGGGAGTTGATTCCAGACCCTCACAATTCTCTGTGTAAAAAAGTGCCTCCTATTTTCTGTTCTGAATGCCCCTTTTTCTAAACTCCATTTGTGACCCCTGGTCCTTGTTTCTTTTTTCAGGCTGAAAAAGTCCCTTGGGTCGACACTGTCAATACCTTTTAGAATTTTGAATGCTTGAATTAGGTCGCCACGTAGTCTTCTTTGTTCAAGACTGAACAGATTCAATTCTTTTAGCCTGTCTGCATATGACATGCCTTTTAAGCCCGGAATAATTCTGGTCGCTCTTCTTTGCACTCTTTCTAGAGCAGCAATATCTTTTTTATAGCGAGGTGACCAGAACTGAACACAATATTCAAGATGAGGTCTTACTAGTGCATTGTACAGTTTTAACATTACTTCCCTTGATTTAAATTCAACACTTTTCACAATGTATCCGAGCATCTTGTTAGCCTTTTTTATAGCTTCCCCACATTGCCTAGATGAAGACATTTCTGAGTCAACAAAAACTCCTAGGTCTTTTTCATAGATTCCTTCTCCAATTTCAATATCTCCCATATGATATTTATAATGTACATTTTTATTTCCTGCGTGCAGTACCTTACACTTTTCTCTATTAAATGTCATTTGCCATGTGTCTGCCCAGTTCTGAATCTTGTCTAGATCATTTTGAATGACCTTTGCTGCTGCAACAGTGTTTGCCACTCCTCCTACTTTCCTACTGGAAATATATATTCACAAAATGTCTCATTCTTTATTCATTCATTCTTTCAACTATTGGCTGTTAGCAGAATAATCATTAAAATAATAATCGTAATAATTGTTTCCATAGGAGACAGTCCCATTCTGTTTGTGAATTAGGGATAATTGAATGCAATAAGAATATCATTTTAATAAGTTGAAAAATTAAGAACTAGTGCTTTTCCTGGTTTTAACTAAAACAAAACAGCTTAGTGATATTGTACATACTAGTAGCATTAAGAACCATGCTTTCTATTCTGTTTATTGTAGTAAATAGTTGTTAGTGGTACTTACCTTATAAGAACAGTACTTTCTGTTGTAGGCATTGTAGTTACCAGTACGTTAAAGAGCTGTAACATATGTTCTGTGCCTGTAATGAGGCCCCTCCCCTCAATAACACAGATGTGGGGCTCCAGATGTGCTGTGGTGTCTTCAGACCTGGATAGGTCTGTGTTGTGTATGTTTTGCAAATTATATTTAATGGATAATGGCATTGCTTTTAATGATTTAAAAAATGGCAGAATTAGATCTGCAAAATTGTGCTGTAGCTCAAGTGAATAGACCCCATAGTGTGTACATATATTAGTACCAACTAACTAGCTCTTATTTTATTAGTTAAAACAAATATTAAATGAAGGCTTTCAAGCAAACAATATTTTGAGATTTGGAATAGGCATACTAATAAACAATTGCTGTGTAAGGAAAAGGGATTACAGCTCAGCATTGGGGCAGGAATGATTGCAAACATTCTAACACCAGAAAGAGCAGTACATTGACAGTTGAAGCGCTCATCAAACAGTGGTAAAAACCATTGTGGTAAACTTGTATAGGGGCATAGACTTGGCATAAAGCATCATGGGGTATATCCACCCATTGGCTTGTCTAGCTGATGTAGAGTGCTGCATGTTGGTACTGGTGCAGAACAACAGGGAACACAGTGCAGCAATATACAATTGCTCATATGGGGTGCTGTAGGAGCCCATAGGTGCACATCACACTAGTTAATTAACTATGAGCTGCTTTGCTGAAGCGCATGACACATGATTAATTAACTTGGGGTGTTAACATCACTGACAATACGATGCTGAATGGATGAGCTGAGGCCTCAAACAGTCAGCTTTGACCTGCTCATAAGTAATTTATCATAAGGGCTTCAACAGCACCCATTATGGGCAACTGTGTATTGCACCATTGTTCTCCCCATGACTTGTTCTTTGCAAGTACCAACATTGAGCACTGCATTGTCTGTACAAGCCACAGCATGTGTGGGTATACCCCATGGTTTTTATGCCAGCCCTGTATATACATGAACATTACATTTCTAAAACATTATTATGTAGTCAGTGTTCTCTGGTTTCACTGATAAACAGTAGTCTGTTTCATACATGTATTATAAATCATTTAAATGGTACTTTATATAATCTACATGTTCATAATGTTTAATTCCTTGTCTGTTTAATAACATAGTATTTGTGTTCTATATCTTGCCCTGCTGTTGTTTCTGCTTACCTATTATTTACCTACCTTACTTGCACTTACAAGACTTAAAGCATTTTGCTAGCTGAAAACATGTCAGTCAATAAGCGAAGCAGCTGATTGCTATGGAACTATTTTGTTTGCTACAATTATATTAAAGCCTTGGTAAGTACTCCTTTAAAATGAGGTGGATCAGTCTGAGACACAACTAATGCATAAGCAACAAAAGGAAAGACAGGTTAATGCATGTATCTGTCTCAGTGAGACACAACATAATTCTAGTTTCGCCAGTGGCTGTATATGTACCAGCACTTAATCTGATACCCCTAAAAAAAAAAAAGCAAAGCCCCAAACCTAAAGAAATCACAAACAAATAATATTTCATTAGCTGAAAAGGTTCCAAAATGTGAAAAATAAAATAAGAAACTGAGTCAAGACTCCTAAAAGAGGTTTTTCCTGACTGCCTATGCATGGTTTCATCAGTACATCATATCCGTTTCATCCAGCCCAAATCACATGGAATTTCTAAAAACAAACAAATCCATCAACACTGTATGTATTCTAGAATACAGACAGCTTCATTCTCTTACTGCTTTTAAATGCTTTGCAAATTCCTACTGGACTGCAGGAGCAAGTGAACCGCAAAATGTGCAATGCTGTGTGGGGACTGCATTAGCAAGGCTATCGTTGGAGGTTGGTGTATGCTCTGTGCAAACTGGTCGAACCTAAATATTTATGCACGAAAACGATACAGAGCTTGCATTTGTGTGGTGGTTGTGGTGTGGTGAGGCGAGTGAGCATTAGTAATGGTGGCTGCCATTCTCGAAGCTCAATGAAATGTTTAAGATGGTCTTCAGTGGTTTTAAAATGGTACTGAAGGTTTATGGAATTGAATACTTGACTTACCCATGCACCATTCATAGTATATGTTTTAAGATTCATAGCAATATGCCTCACTCCTGAAGACCATTTCAATATGCCTATTGTGTAGTACCCCAGAAGGGCTCTTTGTGTCATCGATGTGAGACCTATATTCAAACAATAGCTACAATTTAAATATTAAGCTAGGACTTAAGAGACTCACACATACTGCGAGAGATGTATTTCTTTTAATGATTTTAACAGGGTCTCAATTTAACTTTGTCACCGTTTAGGACAGTGAGACTAATTAGATTATCTTCAATACATCTGCAAGCTTACCTTGCTGACAGTTGTGATGCTGTAATGTGTATGTATATAAATTACATTTGATACATCTGGCGAACACAAATATGGTAACTGTTGCCTTGAATGCTTTTACGTTTATTTGAATAACTGGTGCTGGTTAAACATTGCCCATACTGGGGCAATTGAACCTGCCCTCCAGCCATCAAGTTTAATACATTAAGCCAATCACTTAACTGTTTGTGGTTTAGCTTGACATGAGTTTTATAGTTTCCTGCTGACTGGCTTTTACAGTGTGCCATTTTACGTCCAGTTGTATCACTGTTTCTATTGCAGTAACATTTTTTTTTTGAGTATAGGAAACTATTTTTTTAACATCATAATGGAACCAATTTAAAGTCATTTTAAATTGCCTGTGCCTATGTTTAAAACTTTTTGAAAATGTTTTTAAGAAAGTTTTCATTATATAGGAACAATGCACTTAGCTGGCTGGAATTAAATGTAATTAATGTCTGCCCTTCTTCCTTTACATGAAAACAATATGTTACTGAACTGGTCATTTATTTCATTTCTTACCTTTTTAATATCCAGTTGTCTGTGTGTTTTGTGTTCTGCTTAGATCATTATTTAAAATAATTACTATTTTATCCAGCAAAAAATACTGAGAGAGAGAGAGAGAGAGAGAGAGAGAGAGAGAGAGAGAGAGAGAGAGAGAGAGAGAGATTTAAAAATAAAAAATAAAAAATACAGTTACTACTTGTGCTGGGAGGACCAGCACAGTACTTGATTTTGTAAAATTATTTGTGTGCAAGATTTGTTTTTCTTTAACCTTTTTATTTTGGCTCTGTGAGCTGTATGTTTTGTAAATACTTTTGATTTATTTTTGTTATTTCAATAAAAATGCACACCAGTGCTTTAAACCTACAAGTAACTGCCTCATTGTCAGCTTCCTGTTCTGGGTATGTCACCATTCAACCGTCCTAGTCACAATGCCTTACTTTCATCTACAGTCTGTTCTACTTACTCTCCCTTGGTCATTTTACCTCAGCAACATCTTTGGGGTCAAAGCAGGCCACTGGCTGCAAAGCATGTCAGTAATAAAGGAAAGCAGGTGGTTGGCTAATGAGAACTGCTTCCCCGGGCCACTGCTGTTTAGATCTGTCTTAGAGGTTTTAAATAAGGCCCTTTGTGTACCAAGATTATGTAAATGTAATAGATATTCAGCAATGAAATATCCAAATCCACATTTGATCCTGGCTGTCATGGGCACTATTATGAGAAGGATAAATAAGTTGGAACAGTATAAAGCAGTAAAAGGCAGCTATTATATGCATGGAAGTCACCGTCTGCAATGGAAATTGATAATTAGTACCATCAACGAAGCACCTTGTGAAAAGGTGCTGTTGAATGACCTCAAACATGCTGAGGCATCAGGCCAATGAGGGAATCGTAAGTGAGTCATTGCTCTCAGTAGGTTTATTCATCGTATCGTTGGCATTGTGCTTCAACGCACCACTTAAAACTTATCCGTAGGTTATTTTTTGTCCCGTTTCATTTTATTTAACTATTATTAATATTAGTTTTACTGTGAAAAACAGCCTTGGGTCATGAAGAGTAGCACATATACATTGCGTATAACAATACACACCACATTGCTTCACAAATCACTTACAAGCTATTGTGAACTTTTATCCTTTTTTTTCTCTTGGATATGCCGGCACCTTTTTTTTTTATAAAGGTTTACTAATAAAAGATCAGTAATGCAAATAGAAAAGATGCAACAATGAATCGATTATTGCTTTCATCTTGTGATTCTCAACGAAATGTACCTCAGAAATAATAATATACCCCATAAAATAAAACGTGGTCATAGCTTTTACAAGAAACCCAATAAGTTTTAGCAATTTTTTTCCATAATGTACGGCATTTGTCCCAGATATATAGAGAACAATTCATGGAAATTCACTTAGTATTCATAAGAAGTTAAGGGGTTATTATGATCAATAAGTAACAAAAAAAAAGGCTCACCCACTGTGTATCCCACAAAAATTATCAAAACAGTCAAATAGCTTAAAACAGCAGACATCCATTTACAAAATCTTAACCCACATGGCAAGGCATGCGAGTTGAAAAATTGCCAGTGCAGTGCAAACATTTAAACAGATCTATCTTCAGCGGTACATGCACTCTGTTAATCTGATTAATCCACCCCCTACCAGGATATACCACAGCAGGACCAGGGACTCCACCTGGATTACATCAACCATGTGTTTTAGGGAGGGATCCTGGGATAACCACAGATAGGTGTATGTTAATAAAATGAACCCCTAAGCAGACAGATTTATTAGCCTTTGTCAGAGTAATGTGGTTGAAAGACTATTCTTAAATGATATGCATTATGTTTTCAATGGCAGTTCTAGAGCCTGGGGTGTTTTAGAGCAGTGAGTGGTAGCTCCCATGGCGCCTGCCTGTCTACACTGTGTTTCACTGTAGCCAGTGCAATTTTTACTTACCAAATTTACACCAGGAATGCAAACAATAAAAATGAAAAGCTTGCTAAACTCGCCCTCCTTTTCATTGCAGGCCCTCAGTGGATTTGTCCTGGTTGTCACTTCAGAGGGACATATTTTTTATTCTTCTCACACCATTCAAGACTATCTTGGGTTTCATCAGGTAAGACAAGCTGTAAAGTGGAGAAGAGCAACTTCATCTTCAAGGTGAAGGTTATGATACAACACTATGCATTATTTCCCTAGTTCAAAGTTCAGTTCATGGATGCTTAGATGTTATAATGGATCTCCTCCTAGTGACTGATGAGTTAATAATACTGACTCATACTGACCTTTCGACTACAGAGCTTGCTCTTTAGTTAATTGGTAAAATCTTTGTCTTGGAACCATGAGGCTCATGGCTCATGTCCAGCTCCAGCCCTTGTCTTTCCATTCAATTTAATGGAATGAGAATCCAAGTGGATGAGAGCATTTACAGCACCAGAGTTGTCACTAATTAGATAGTTTAGCATGAATTTTCTGTCTTACTGCTGTGCTACATGTACAGTACTTAGTAAGGACTTTGTAGTTTTATGTAGTTATTAAGGGCCAATTAGGGACTGTTGCACTAATGTTTTTTTTTTTTTTCAAAAGAGATTAATAACATTCTTGTAGATCAAAAAGCTCTTCAGAAACTGAAGGTAAACTTCTGACATTCTTTAAAAAAAGTTTGAGAATGTTTTGTGATCATTAAAAAACTTGATAACAGTAATCAAACGGGCTTTAAGACAACAATGTGACTAGAGCCTTTAGAGGGACTGATGTAAAGATACGTGCAAAGTGATTTGCGGCTGCAAAAACCCATAATGCTGCCAAAAACAGCGTTTAGCTGCCAGAAGGTGGGACTTTAGCGTTCACTAAAAATGCAGCGTATGTAAAGAATGGAAGAATGGTTTAAACCTGACGTTCTGCACCTGCTATCAACTTAGCCATCATTAATCCATTTAAATGATATTGAAATGTATTCAAATGAAGAACAGAGCATGGAATTGGGCAGGGATCTGGAATACTAAGCAAGTAATTAAAATGAGATGTAAAGATTTTGCCTTGCACTTGGGCAATTCCTGACCCACCAAAAACTTTGCACCTCCTCTGACAAGGTGCAAACCATTGTAGAAGTGAATAATTAAGAGCTGTATAAAACCCCACACACCTTGAGAGACCTGCCATTGGTCTCAGGATGGCTGCTGTGGTACACTTCCTGATGCAGTGACGCATGGCTCTTGTCAAAGACAGGCAGGAAAACCTTCGGAGAAGGGCAAGACAGAGAAGAACCTGCATATTCAAACCCAGATCACTTTGTTTGGGATGGATTGTCCTCTCCGCTTGCCTCTCCAGTGGTGTTAGCTGTGATGTGGATGGCGGCCCACTTGGCTACATACCTGTTTTTTCAAAGAGTCCAAGATTGATGGACATGGAAATTTGTGAAATTTGAGAATTGTGTCCCAGGCACCACCAACTGACTGTAGAAGAATCGATTTGATGGTCTTTCTTTAACTTGAGATCTATATACAGGTGTAGGAAAGATTACCCCACTGAAAACAAAAGCCAGCTCTAGTAGTATAGAAAACATAACTCCTCTCAAACCAGATAACCAGCAATCATATAGATTTTTTTTTTTTTTCAGTATAAGAGACTTTTTAATTTCCTGGAGAAGTCCTTGTGTAAAGGTACTGAAAATGTACTGAAGATGCTGAAAGAATTAACAAGGCTGACAGTTCTGGTGTAAACCCACCTGTATTAAACCATATCTTAACATCAAATAAACCTTATCTGACAATTAGGAATACAATAGTACTTCTCATGTATTAGTACACAGTACACTTTTTTGAAGTAATGAACAAGTAAAACTTTACCTGCTGTTAAATGTTAGAGCAGCATACAGAGGAGTGTGTGGTTGATGTAGAGTATATTACACTGCCAAGCATTACACTGTCATCTACCAAAGCGAGCTCAGCACAAGATGATAAGATAAAGCCACAGTATCACAAACCAGCAAATCAGATGATACACATCCCAGTTTACTGTACAGCTCAATTAGATGCTCTCTACTGAGGTCAGATGAGGAAAGCATTCTCTAGAATTCATATTTATACATTTTGAGAGAAATCTAGTTCAGTGATCTAAACTAGCATTAAAAATGTTTTTATTTTATTTGAAATATAAAAATTACTATGGGTAACATTACAGAAACCAGCCAGTTAAGCTGAGACAACTCAGAGTGCAAAGCATTATGTGGCAAGGCAAGAGAGAACACTAGACTAATTGTGTGGGGTATGTTCTCCATTAAAATGTATTAATTACAGAATGGATTAACCATCCAGCACCTTGTGGAGTCTATATCATGTTATTGCTGTGATTGGGGCAAATAGTGGCCCAACCTGATATTAGGTACAGGTCCTAACAAATGACTGAATAAGGGTACCATGCAGCTGTTCTGTATTATAATTTAGAATGCCCAATTATAAAGGCCAGCCCTGCGGGTGTCTGTCTGAGCACACCAGGTGCCTGGACGGTAGGGTCCACTGTAGCACGGTGAGGAGAAACACTCCCTGCCAGTTTTGCCTCAGTAACCCGCTCCGCTGAAATCCCCAGTAAAGACTGGCACCTTCACACTGTCAGGAACCTGCAGTCCCCTGACTGTGTGACTCACCCTGCACAACACATGGACGTGCCTTTACCAGGGAAGAGACACTCATAACACTTACATATAGCTGTTTTGATTGATCTGGCCAGGTCTGGCAGCATTTAGTAGGTCTAGGTTTCACCCACATGTATACACCCTTCACTTTTAGAACTGAATCATCATGTGTTCTGCTAACTGCTGCAACCAAAAATAGGATTTCAAAAAAGTTGGCACAAAAATAGGGCTAACAAAACAGCCTTCTGTTTTCACCAGGTATCGTTGGAGTTCTTACTCTAGTGATGCATTAGTTTGGCTTTTCCCAGCAGGCACACACAAAAACACAGACTTTGTTTCCCCTTTGATTATTTGACAGCATTGTCTTCTAGCAACAATGGGGGAAACTGGCAGGCATCAGTCTGAATTGGTTAAAAAGGGCTAGACCACATGGGTGGCATTTCTGTCAATTCAGAAGAAAAGAAAATTTCCTCAAATAAGCACCTTTGATCTAACTGCGGGAGGGTTGGTAATTGGCAAATAATACCCACTTGTTGTTATGGCAGTGCAGATCATATTACTGCTGTGTAACAACATTGCATTTCTGAGTGCCTGATTTATAGTTTTATAATATGTTTTATAGTCATCCATAACATAACTAGGTAATGATTGGGAGTCACATTAGTCACTTTACTTTCAATTTAGCCAATTTACTGTAGAATCAAGTTTGAAGTAAAACTGTCCTCTACAGGAGAAAACTTCTAGGGTATTGCCACAGCTTGCTTCAGCGCCATTCAAATAATAAAACACTAACATCACGTACAAAACAATATTCGTAACATCGGTTTTAGGGGAGATTATCAGTCAGTGTAAATATTCTTCTTGTTGTTCTTCTTGGCAAAACGTAAATTAAGACAGATCTTCATGAAATTGTCATACTTGTGGGGAATTATAGGACTGACAATGTGATTTGTTTGAACCCTGTATTAATGTTTTTATATTTTTTCCATGTATTTTTCCATGTGTATTGGCATGTGTAATAACCCCATATGGCCACTAGTAGCTGTAGAATGAAAGGATCATCCATAACTATAAGGTTTTAAGTCCCAGTATCGTCCAGAAATATTCCACATCCCCTGAGCTGTTGTGAGGAGATGCTAATAATTGTGTTAAAAAGTTAGGGGTGAAACTAAGACAAATATAAACCCAACTCTGTTAGTCAGGTCTTAAAAGAAAACAATGTGTGTATAATGTTCTGACAAGAGGGCCGTACAGACAAAAAGTGTTTTTCTTACCTGAATATACCCTTTTCATATAATGCCGTATCTTTGAGTATGGTTACAGTACAGAAGTGTAAAAACTAAAACGACCCTGTGCTTTCTTCTCCAGACGGATGTTATGAACCAGAGTGTCTTTGAGCTGATCCACACTGAGGACCAGCAGGAGTTCAGAAGGAACCTGCACTGGGCCCTCAACCCCTCCAGCCTCTCTGAACCAGAGGAGTCCACACAAGGTGAGTGCAGCAGCATTGTTACTGCAGGGGCCCTCAGCCAGGCACTGGGAAGATACATCTAGAAGATCAGCTTCCATAGCCATGCTAAAGGTTTTCAATGGTCCCTGTCAATCTACTATGCTGTTCAGTGGGATTTCCATTTGCAGTTTCTAGCATCCTTTCCTGGGAAACAGCTGATTGTAGCTTCATCACTGCTAAGTTAGTTTCTCACCTTTCTGCAGATAAGTGTGCGACAGGACAACCAGGTGTCTAAGGTGATCAGGAGGTACGAAGGAGATTCAAAGCTGATGAACGGCAAATATTTATTTCTTAAATAAAAATGACAGAAAAAAGGGCACAGAGCCAAAATAAAAAGGTTAAACAAAACAGTTGCACACCACTAATAATAAACAGACAATCTGTCACCCAAGTCTCACACTACAGTGAGTTTTAAATCTAAACAGAGGAGTGTTGGTCTCTCTGCAGGCAGTTTCAAAAACCTCTCTTACAATGGAGCTTCTAGCTCCCTTTTTATATCATGTGGCTGTTCCTCATTAGCACCAATTATTTAATTTGGGAACAACCACATTGTCACATGTATTTGGCAGGGATAGGAATTAACCCTATCACTGCCAACTACCACCACCAACATACAAACAAAACACTATTTACAAGCAGGGCTCTGTCTGACACAAGGTGTCTCTAGCATTTAGTAAGTTTTACCTTGATTGTGATTTGATTGATTCATCTTGTCTGCCATCTTTTACAGCACTTTACTAGTGACCACTCAATGAGTGCCTGAACTACTATGCAAAAGAGCCTGGCTCCACTCTGATACATTGGTGCCATGAACCTGATCTTGTAGACTGGCTGCAGACAATCACCAAGGTTAAAGGGTGAATAGTGTAACCTGGAGTGTTGTGTGAAGCAATGGCATTTCAGATTCTGACCCCTGTTGATGAGATGAGGTTAAAAGCTCTGTAATCTCACCTTAACTTTTGTAGTGACCCTTTCAAAACAAAAGCGGAGATCTCAATTACTTTGTCAAGTGAAATCAATTCAACAGATTCTTTCCTTACTCTTTCCTCAACAGAAATGCAGCCCTTAATATAGATTTTATATTAAACATGTTGTTCCCCTTGTAACAGTGATCAGAATTCTTTGTGGATTTAATTCTGGATTTGTCTGCAAAAAGGCTCTGTTCAGCTAATCTCTTTATGACAAAACACAGTAGTGGAAGAAGTTGAAATATTGAACATGTGCTTTTGCTTAAATGGGATGCCGCTCATTTGACTGATTCATTTAGTATTGAAATGAAATCCCTGACATGTTATATGTAATATATAAAGCAGCATCACCCTTTGCAAGTTAAAGGGCTGAAGATTGGTGCTCAAGTACTTCCATATCCAGAACTGTAAAATGTACTGATATTTATACAGATCTCAATACTTGTTCCGAGAAGGAAGCTGCAATGAACCAACGATCGTGTGTATATTCTGAAGTCGGAGTTTGGTGACCTGTCCGAGGGACAGGGAGTTAGTTTTGGGATAGTAGATCCCACCCAGTATAACAGACAGGTATGGATGCGGGACCTCCATTTGTTAGTGGAATAACGCAAGCTATCTTCACAGCACATTATATTTAATAGTTTTTGTACAGTGTTTATTTTGCATTTTGTCCCATGTGAGCTACCATTTCTGGTAGTGTCAAGTGGGGTTCCTGTGTGTTCGCCTGTACGTCTACGTAAATAAACCTGTGTGCCTGTGGGGCGTGTCAGTCCCAACCTTCCAGTCTTGGTCTCCTGTCAATCACACAGTGATCACGCATCCGCATCATCTAATCAGTCATTCCTTCAGCCACATGTAGCGGACCCCCGTTACACAATGTGTGGTGCGTACACCTGGAAGTGATTATGAATGTGCGGCCTAAATGATAAATGTAGGGAACTATAACTTAGAAGAGAATTACCATCTTGCTGGGTAAAATAAAATTCAGTTTCTGTGAAATTGTTTATACCTGAGGCACTTCATGAGTTTTATTATTCCAGAGCTAAAACTTCAGAGTTTGAATACTATTACAATCAGCCTGAAGATCCTGGATTAAAGAAGAAGTACATTTGGAACATGTCAACAAATTATTACATGGAACTTGAAACGAAAAAAAAAATAAAAAGTTATATTTGCATGACCTTTATGTGAAACGTCCCAAGTGCGACCCGAAATGTTAACACTGAAACAGACATCAAACATAATGCAAAAGTGAAGTGTGTAAAGTTTTACGGATGATTTAAATGTTGGCATTATGGGGGAGATCTTAGTTCTGTGTGCTGCTGCAATGTATAAATACCCTCTGCAGGAGAACATGACCCAAGTTTTCAATAACATTGAGTTCAAGCCAGAGATCTTACATTTGCGTCAAAGCATGAAACAGCAAATTTATATTTATTTATGTATGTAATTAACATTTAGCGCTTGCCAGCATAAACACTTGAAGCAACACCATGTTTCCAAAGAGATATCAGGCAAACACTTCATTACAACAGTCCTCACGTTGTGTGTGGTCTACAGACAAAACAGAAGCAGCACAGAAAAACACAAACTAGCACAAAACAGCAACTAAGAAACTGTAACTGAAGTTGCAGTTAGAAAGATGTCCACTGCAGGCTTTATTGTTGGTGTTTTTCATTGTATGAGTTTGTTTTCTAATAGATCATTCATTATTGGTCTTTGTTTTAGCTAGTTCAAACAAGGAACTTGAATAATCTTTAATTTAATGTTTACCTAAAAATTTTAATGTGTAAAACATCCCATATTCATTGTTTCACACTGAGTTGCTGTAATGCGCTACCATTTTGTAAACAGGAAACTGTGTGTTTGCAACACACCTAGTTTTACTGTTACACCATAGATATTAATTCTATATATGCAAACCAATTGTGTAAGCTTCCCCTATTTTAAAAGTAAGTAGCTTCATAATGAAATTCCTTAGTTTCTTCACTGCCCCCCCTGTGGCAATGTGGTTGATTGTGTACAGGTGCAGGAGTGATGCAGTGCGCAATGAACAAACAGAGATATGTAATCCAGATGGAAAAGTGTTTTTGTTTATAATCCTTGTCTGGTGACCAAACAATAATTTCAGGCAATACACAACAATGTGCATTGCACTGGAAACAAACAAACGGGTTGCAGTCCCAAATAATAAACACACGTATTTTTCCCATAATGTACAAACACAGTGACCAGTCCTGGGTGCGTGCGGCAGTGCTCGTGGTGGGTGATACAAGTTTATTCGTGACAAAAGTGAAGTCCTGTTCCGGGTTTTGTGCTGGTTCTTGGTGACAGCTCCAGAACCTGTTAGCTGTCTAATAATTACAAACAAACTATTATAAGCAAACAAAACAAAACACTCATGGTAACTTTTATCACTGGGTCTCTCACAGGTCCTTACAGGTCTACCACTCAAACCAAAACGAAGGAACAGATGCATCGCTTCAACCCCGATTTATTCTGTCACTCATGACTCCTTGCTAAATGATTGCAGCCTCTCCTTTAATCCACGGCTGCCACATTATTTACCTTCCAGGTCAATGAGTTAGTGTGCCAAAGCTCTGTCTCTTTTCTACATGACCGACTTCCTTTTAACCCTCGGAACGAAGTGTCAGGCCAAGTAGTCCAGTGTTCTGTTCCCGTTACTTAGCGCCTTCACAGGTCGGGAGGGAGATTTACCATGTCTTTCTGTCACACCTCCATATCCATAGGCAGGGTATATAAATGTGTTCAAGGGGTAAAGCCATAGTGCTGGTATCAATTGAACTACTCAGTCCTTTATTATTAATATTATATTTAAACTGCATTTTTGTGTGATACTAATCAAGATGTAACCCTTATCGTATAGTAAATGAAAAATTGCTGAACATATCATTTAGATTCTTCTTTTATAACATGTGCTAGAATCACTATTGACAGTGACAGAAGTTAAACACAATATTTGGGCAAACAAACAATGAATTACTAAAAATGATCGGAAGCACCATGAAAAGGCAAGGGAACAGGGGAAAAAAGCATGTGAAGCTACTTTCTATGAAAGGTGACCAGCGAGAGTGTGAAAACAGGTTTAAAAACATATGTTTTAATTCACACATCACTGCCTTTGAAATTAAATATCTGAAATGTAGATGACCACGAAGTTGTTTTGTTTTTTTGAAAACAGGAGACAAAGTCCCCAGTTCCTCAGTGGTCATTTACAACCCAGACCAGCTGCCTCCCGAAAACTCCTCCTTCCTGGAGCGGAGCTTTGTATGTCGTTTCCGATGCTTGCTGGACAACTCCTCCGGGTTTTTGGTGGGTCTTCATCAGAAAATAACATTACAGTATATTCCAGGGGTGTACAAAGTCCTGGAGGTTTTAACTGATTAAAACATAGAGAAGATTTAATCGGTTCAGTTAAGTAATTTAGACTACAGGTGGAACAAAGACCATTCAAAACCTCAAGGATAGGAAGTGTGCACCCCTGGTTCTGTGTATATCATAAATGATTTGGAATAGCAATTACCCCTAACTGCCAGATTTACCATGCCACTGCAATCCTTGGTGTTATATTTTGTGTTCATATAAAATATTCAGGTTGATCATTGTGAGTGTTCAGATATTTAGCGCAGCAGACTTTTGCTTTTACACTTGTGTTACAAGTTCAAAGTCAACAACAATTTCCTTTTTTAAAATTCCCCCTAGGGTGTGTCTACCAAAATTTCACACATTAAACATTTCTGAAGAAAATGCAGAAAATGAATTCCAGTGAAAATGTCTGAAAACGATGACTCTGGAGAACAGACTTTAAACTCAGTTTGACAAATTCATTGCCTGGCATATTACTCACACAGCCATTCTTGCCTTCAGATGGTAATGGCTTGAGAATTAACTCACTCCCCCACCAAGCCCTTAGGCTTCACTTTTCTTACAAATACTGTACAATGAAGCCATGAAGCTATTCATTAACTTGTTCTGTTTAAACAGACAGT
Source organism: Polyodon spathula (assembly GCF_017654505.1). Taxonomy (NCBI): domain Eukaryota; kingdom Metazoa; phylum Chordata; class Actinopteri; order Acipenseriformes; family Polyodontidae; genus Polyodon; species Polyodon spathula. The sequence continues at coordinate 23,127,111 of NC_054544.1, read as the reverse complement.
CCCTTTTAAGAGCTCCAGCTGATCTTTTGTAACACATTCCCAAGGAGAAGGGAAACCAGTGGGATTAGTTGAATTAGAATGCTGTTCTCCTCTGTTTGTGGACTGATCTCCAGTGACCCTTCTTTGCCTGAAGATTGTTTAATTCATTGGAATGCCATTGGAGTGGAGTGTGAATGGAAGTTGCTGTATTTATAGTTCTACAGTAGCTAATGAATCTTCCTAGTCTTTTAGACAAACCTTTCAAAAGTGTGTGTTTTAACCATTTGCAAATGTGGAGGAACCAGCACCTTATTTGAGTCAGCAGATAGTGTCTGCTAATGATGTACAGCATTCTCCATTCAGCTGGGTGCAGCTCGGCAGTGTAGCCTGGCTTTTAAAAGTAGAGAGGAAAAATGAAAAATGGAGATCAAGTTTTGATCTTGTGCCATGGAGAAAAAGTCTGGCTAGGATAAGTAGAAAAGGAAAAGAGGAGGTAAAAAAAGATATGGTAAAGAACAGATAAATAGGGTTTCAACTAGTTTGGGTTTCACCAGCCTATCTACTTGTATAGTCATTAGGTGGAGAGGAATGGCATGCATGCTTTAACCTTCCTCTTTTTTCTTGCTCTTGTGCCAGGCATTGAACCTGCAAGGCCGATTGAAGTTCCTCCATGGCCAGAACAGGTGGTCGGACAAAGGCTCCCTGGTGCCCCCCCAGCTGGCTCTGTTTGTCATCGCTATGCCCCTGCAGCCTCCTTCCATACTGGAGATCAGGACCAAAAACATGATCTTCAGAACCAAGCACAAGCTGGACTTCACACCTTTAGCCTGCGATGCCAAGTAAAGAGACCTGCAGAGTCAACATATTAAACTGTACCCAGGTCTTCTGCACTTTACCATGCTTCCTGTACTTTACCCAGATCCCCTGCACTTTACCATGCTTCCTGTACTTTACCCAGCTTCCCTGCACTTTACTATGCTTCCCGTAATTTACCCAGCTTCCCTGCACTTACCATGTTTCCCTGAGCTTTACCCTTCTCCCCTGTGCTGTACCCTGCTCCCCTGTGCTGTACCCTGCTTTCCTATGCTGTACCCTTCTTCCCTGTACTGTACCCTGCTCCTCTGTGCTGTACTCTGCTCCCCTGTGTTTTACCCTGCTTTCCTATGCTGTACCCTGCTCCCTTGTTTTCACCCTGCTCCCCTGTGCTGTACCCTGCTCCCTTGTTTTCACCCTGCTACACCGTGCTGTACCCAGCTCCCCTGTGTTGTACCCTGCTTCCCTGTTGTGTTCGACAATATGGAAGCTGTGTGACCAATATGACAGGAACAGTATTATTAAGACTTCCTTTTAAGTCTTAATCAGTGTCATTAAGACATACTTGTAAACATATACACACACTAAACAGAAAATTGCTAAATTCACAAATCAGCACAGTATAGGGATCAGATCCCACAATGACAAAGTCATTGCAATAAGCAGTACTACAATAGACTTATCAAGTGCCCATAATGCAGAAGAGCAGTGTACTGGAATTGAATTAATTGAGTGGTTGATATCTCTGAATTTTGCATTACTGTGTTGTGTTGTTCTGGTCTCTGCAGGGGTAAGATTGTCCTGGGATACACCGAAGCTGAGCTCCGAGTGCGGGGGACAGGTTACCAGTTTATCCATGCTGCAGACATGCTGTATTGTGCAGAGAATCACGTCAGAAGTAAGACTTTATTCAGATATATTTTGAATTGCTGTTTGAAAAAACTCACATAAGCAGTATGGTCTTAGAACATGGCAAAGTCACAGGTTTATGTTAAACATAAGAATCTGTGGTTAGTTTTTCCAGAGTTGGTGATAAACTGATCTTTCACATTAAATATGTTGTAGTAAAAAGTCCTTTATTCGTGAATGGGACGGGGCCAGGTTCTTGGTCCGTCTACCCAATCAGCCTTCACTATGGGATTGGACTCTTATCTTTAGGATTAGGTTGCTGGTGACACTGGCTTCCACTGTGTAGAATGCGGATTTATGTCTGAGTTGGGAATATACTAATACAGTCAAACCCATTTACAACGTAACTCGGATATAACGTACATACTGATACAAAGAACCATTATCATGGAACTGAATAAAATCATATTAAATCCTGTTTAAATTCTCCTTTTAGTACGTACTTTGATAGTGCATAATTCTTTTTATTACGCATGCACTGCAATGGCACACAGTGGTCTGTGTTGCGCATAATACATATTTGTAGACCTACTTTTTGCTGTTTGAATTTGACCTTGCTCTCTATTACTGTAATTTATGCAACATTATCATGGCCAGCGTTAAATGATCATCAATTGCACTTAAGGACAAACTGTATATTATTGGAGAAATCTTAAAGGGACAAAAGCAGTCAGAATTATGTTGTCAAAGAGCTCAAGTTTAAAAAGCAGCAGTCGCCCTGTCCACATTAGAGCAAAAAAATCGACAACAAAGTTAAAAATTGATTTACCTGAACCTTAGCCCATCAGTGTTAGAGCATCCAGATTGCTGTAGTAAAACCGGGTTAGTTTAACCCAGCTGTTGTTAAAAAAAATACCTCGCTGGATGATTGTATCCCAGAAACCACTGTAATGTATACACATTCTCCCCCCCCAAGTAAATATTGTTGTTTATTTTAATTGAACGCGGGAGCAGAACAGAGGAGCTACAAGAAAGTACCTAACTAATCAAAAGTGGAATAAATCGTGGGGGGGGGGGGGGGGGGTTGCCCACATCATAGTAAATAAGAAGGGCATTTGCAAAAAGGGAAAATCTGGCGCAGATAAGAAGTGATGACGTGATCTAAGATAATTTAAAAAGTGTTTTGGACACATTTTAAGTTTTTTCTACTACAGTACATTAGCATATCTGACTGTACCCATGGAATATGACAAGAATAAATCAAATCCTCCTGTATTTTAGTTCAGGCTTGTCTTTTCTTTATTCTTGTCACATATAACCAGGGGGATTATGGCAATGTACTACCACAAAGCACTAGGAGATATCAAAGGATACTGTGTAACCAGACTGGAACACGGTTCACGTCCAGATTACAGTTAAACCAGTTTATATAACCCAATTATGCCGACAACCAAGTTCGAGACTACCTCCTTAGTTTAGATTTTTGTGCTTATTTCGCAGGTATGCGGATGTATCTATTATACATAATGCATACCTCAGTTATAATATACTGTTTTTACGGTCCCAAGGCAGTATGTTGTATTAGAGTTTCACTGTATATGTTTTATTTATTTATTTTAATGTAAGGGTTTGGCTAGGGTGCATACCATCAAGGCTTTAAAAATGTAAATATTGATATTTTATTGCCAATACAATTGGAGACATAATGAAATGGCTGTCATATTAGCAATACATCAGATTAGGTTAAGAATATATTTAAACAGAAAATAGTCCAGGAGCTTACCGATCATTTGTTATAATTTACTTAAACAGGAGAGAGTGATCAGTGCACAGAAGCACTGTAGGTGTGTTCAGTTTGTATAAATACTCCCGGAGATGATGACATTCTGTTTATATACTCTTTATACCCTCTGCTGTGCACCTGTAACACAACTAAAATGTGATTCCTGTTAGTTTAAATTACAGTGGCAAGGTATATCATAAATCCCTGAAATTAAACAAAAGAACAAAGTTACAAATGGTTTTGAATTGGGATCCTCAACTGAAATCAAAGGAAGAGGTTCATAAAAGGTTTGTATCAGTATTTAATGTAGTCACATGTACTGTACTAAGTATATAACACATAAACTAATACATATAAACAAATAGCATTACCTACAAGTTTGTAAATGCATAGTCACAACAGCATGTGTTGTGTGTTGATGCAACATTGTGATGCATTCTCATTCGTTGTAGTGAGTACACGGTATTGTGAGCTACTTAAAATAAATTTAGTTGAAAGTGTAAGCCTCACAAAGCCAGCCCTGAAGTACAAGGCAGTTGACAGCTTGACCCCGCCTCGTCTGATCAAGAGGACAGGGGAGGGGTGTGAGGATGGGAGTGTAATTTACAATAGAGACTGAGTGAAGGCTTATGTCAACGAGAGGACTGAAATGAAAAGTGGGGTTACAAATCCATGTGTGGTGTTGTCTTCATTAGTGCTACATGTGACAAGATAATAAAGTACACTTGGGAAGGAACATTATGTGTCCTGGCACATTGATAGCCAACCACAGAATATAATAATTCAGTAGTGCATTGTGGAAGGGTGATGGGTAATTCACTGACACACAAGACAGAACAGTTGTACTTGGAACACCGCCCAGGTGCCCAGTTTTATTCTCAGCAATTTCACTGTTTTACCCGCAGAGGTCACTGTTGTCCGTGGGCTGCCTATCAACAATGATAAACAGCACCACGGAAATACCAAAGCTGGTAAGTTGAATGAACTGCGGACGCACTTGCAGGTGCTCAAAATAATATAGAGAACAGAAGGCGAAAAGAACAAGGGAAAATAAAACAGTAATAAAACTACAAATAAAAGGTGCTGCACTCGGCAGCGTTATCCGGTCGCCGCTACCCGCACAACCCGGATCACCGTCCTACTCTGGCGGCTCCCTGCCTACTCTAAACAATAGTTCGGGGTCTGCCCGAGGGTTCCCCGCTGTCACTCTCTGGCTTGTTCGCTGTTCCCAGCTGGTCTCTCTGTCCTTGACCAGCCATTCCGCACACACAGCGTGTCAACAAAGGCAGACCTGAGGAAACAGCAGAGCGTTATTTTATAGGACCAACAATCTCCCAAGATGCACATGTCAGCCATTCAGAGAGAGGGAAAGTCCACACACCCACTTTCCCACCTCCCTGTGTCACTGCCATGACTCACAGGCGGTTGTTGGACGACTGCCGCCCTCTTCCTGCAGCCCGTGAACACGCCAGCAGAGTCAGCACAGATCTCTCCCTGTTACATGCATATATTGTACTTTTATTTCAAATATACAACAGTGCTCCATATGTAGTAAACAACACATACGAAAACAAACAGTTCAAGGAATAACAAAGACAAATATTTACTGACGATTTAATGGCTGATAGCTGTTGGTTTGTCTCAATGTTTTATAAACAGATAAACATTAAGTAATTGCAAATTAATTAGAAGCATGTACATGTTTTAATGTGACAGTCTTAAGCACAAATATTTAGTTACATAAGAAATGTACGCGGTTTAATATTAATATTAATGTATGCTATAACTATTATGAAATTATTCCAGAGGTTATATGTATTTGTCTTACAATATTCAAATAGGGTTCATTGTGCCGTGCATTTTGATGCTATTAAATTCGAGACTTCAGTGGTATGTGCACTGTCTCAGCATTTCATTTGTATGATATAGTTAGAGTAGTACTGCTATTAATTTATGATGACTGCTCCAGTTTTCTGTAAATTAACTCACAGCTCCCCCACACCCTTCCAATGTATCTAATTTCCAGTCCACTGGCAATGTATAAATCATGTGTTTTGCTCTTTCAGAAATGTCATCTGAAAAAAACAAAACATTGGTCATATCTAATTTAAAACTGTTAAATGTTATTGTAATGTACTTTTATTGTAAAAGGGTGTAATATGTATGTCCTTTTGTTGCTAAGTTTGCTGTTCTGTAACAAATATAAAGCACAACAGAGCAATCACCTCTCTGAGTACAGAGAGGTGTCTTTGATTGAAAGACCTTTTGGAGATTTTGATACTTAAAATCCAAACCTACAATCTTTTTTATTTACATTTTACAAAAACAAGTTGCAAAACCACATACCATATATCCTCACATTAGAACTGCCCTTGAAAAACAGCACTGCCTTAAATAAACAGCACCGCCCTTGAATAAACAGCACTGCCTTGAATAAACAGCACTGCCCTTGAATAAACAGCACTGCCTTGAATAAACAGCACTGCCCTTGAATAAACAGCATTGTCCTTGAATAAACAGCATTGTCCTTGAATAAACAGCATTGTCCTTGAATAAACAGCACTGCCTTTGAATAAACAGCACTGCCTTGAATAAACAGCACTGCCCTTAAATAAACAGCACTGCCTTGAATAAACAGCACTGCCTTGAATAAACAGCACTGCCGTTGAATAAACAGCATTGTCATTAAATAAACATCACTGCCTTGAATAAACAGCACTGCCTTGAATAAACAGCATTGTCCATGAATAAACAGCACTATCCTTGAATAAACAGCACTGCCTTGAATAAACAGCATTGTCCTTGAATAAACAGCACTGCCTTTGAATAAACAGCACTGCCTTGAATAAACAGCACTGCCTTGAATAAACAGCACTATCCTTGAATAAACAGCACTGTCCTTGAATAAACAGCACTGCCTTGAATAAACAGCATTGTCCATGAATAAACAGCACTATCCTTGAATAAACAGCACTGCCTTGAATAAACAGCACTGCCTTAAATAAACAACACTGCCTTGAATAAACAGCACTATCCTTGAATAAACAGCACTGCCTTGAATAAACAGCATTGTCCATGAATAAACATCACTGCCCTGAGTAGTTTGAAAACAGAAAAAACATTTTAAAATGAAACAATAAAAAAATTACAGTGTTGAATAAGATATTGAAAGGTAATTATTCTAACATGCAGTTAACTGTAGGGGTGCTCTGTTTAATTTGGCAGTGATAAAGACAGGAGAAAGTGGTCTGACGGTCTTCCGGCTCTTGACAAAGGAGAATCGATGGAAGTGGGTTCAGGCAAATGCCAGGCTGGTGTATAAGAATGGAAAACCGGACTACATCATTGCCACACAGAGGCCTCTTGTGTAAGTAATGGAACACGATCTACTCATGTACTGTCACAATGTTTGTGTTGCATTATAAAGGAAAATGGCAGCACAGAGTCTATTATATGATCTAAATAGTGGCAGATATAAATACTTTTGAAACTTGTAAACCTGCTGTAGACATTTTTTGTATGTATCATCTGCACTCTCATCTTGTTCCACAGTTTACAATACAATGTGCAAACCTGACATCACACGACTGTCTGGCTAGATCTTTTTTTTTTTTTTGTAGTTTGAGGGTGAGCATTAGACATTCATTAGGTAACTTCCTCCAGCTACAGTCATAACTGGGCTCCTGGACCATTTTGATCTCAGTCTCTGATGGAAAAGGAGACAGGACTGATTTCAAGTTAATTTCAACTCTGGGAAACCTAATAGGAGAGTGTGGGGGTGGTGGTAGTAATAGGAGGGACACTGTCTCTTGGGGGATAACACCAGCAGGAACTTCATGAATCTTAAGTTACAGAATTTTTAATTATTTAATAATTTAGTCTTTAAACAAAACCAATTTAATAATTACAGAATCTGTCATTCAGCCACACATGAGACAACAGTAGGATAGATTAGTTTAAAAGTAGTTGTGGTAAACAAGCAAGCCAACTGTAGAAACACTGTGTGAAAATGCATTGCTGGACTAGTCCAATGAATTTGGGAGTAGTGTATGTGTATCTTTTTTTCATTATTAGGGAAGAAGAAGGAGGCGAACACCTCCGAAAGCGCTCTATGCATCTTCCTTTCACCTTTGCTACTGGAGAAGCGCTGTTGTACCAGACCAGCTACCCCATCCCCGGCCGCCCGGATCCTTTCCAGGTGAAGGAGAAGCGCGCCAAGTCCAATAAGCATTCTCAGAACAAGCAGGAGAAGGAGCAGAATGACACCGTCAATCCCAACTCTGTTCTGGGGGCCATGATGAGGCAAGATGAATCCATTTACATCTCCCATCCGGCACTGGAGCCCAAGTATTCCTTCAATACCAGCTTGTTCAATGAACAGGGAGATTCCACCAGCTTTCCCAACCCAGGGGGGGACAGCTGGAACGCAGTTCCAAATGGGAGCAATGGGCTAAAACCAGAGCTAGATACTTTTGGACCAGTTGACCCCCTCCTATCAACCTTAGACTCTCTGTCATTAGACAATGACGGGGACTGCTCAAATAACGAGCTGTTTAGCGCACTGGAGAACATTGGGCTGAACGCAGAAGACCTAGAACTTATCTTGTTAGACGAGAGGATGATCAGAATAGAAATAGACCCGGGCTACATCCCTTCCCTCAACGACCTTTTAACAAACAACGAAATCTTATCTTACGTTCATGATTCTCTGGAGAACAGAACTGAGGAGGGGGGCTCTGATAATCAGCTGTCCTGTCCATGGCCTGTTCCCCACCAAACCACCCCCAAACTGCAAGAAACACCAGCACAGTATTATCCCCACCAGCAACAGTTGCCGCAAAATCAGCAGCCAATTTTACAGTTCTCACAGCAAATGCAGCAGCATCTCCACACTCAAAACCCACCGATTAAAGAGCACCAGTGGATTCATCAGCTTCAGTCACCGACTCCCGAACTACAAATCCAGATGAATAAGCAAAACCTGCCCCACAGACTCCCACAAGGGAACAGCATTCAACACTGGGATCAGCGACTGCAGGGGCAACATGCAGCCCAAAACAGCCACTGGATTACCCAAAATGTGCCTATGAGCATCAATGGGCAGGCTGCGGAGCATAGCTCTCACACACATCAAGGGGGCCTGCAGCAGAAGCCCCAGCTCCCACAACAGCAGCTCCACGTACACCTCCAGCCACAGTGCCATTTCAAACAAAAGGCCAACAATGTTTTGACAGTAAATGGGATGCATGGCCAGGGTTCAGTGAATCAGCAGACATTGGGCAACCACCATGGCTACGTGCCGGTAACCAACCCTAATCAGGTTGAGCAGCCAACAAACATGTCTGCGTATAATACTGTGCAGGGGGTAGCCTCCTCCCAGCAGCTCTGCCAACCTCAGGTCCCAAGCACTGGAATGGCTCATGGGGATTATAACATGAGCGATATGCCTAACCTGGATTTTACAATAAACAGTGGACTCGTCGAAGAAGTCCACCAATATCAGGGGGTGGTGGCCACTGCTTCTTCCTATCAGATGATCTCCCAGAAGCAGCAGGTCTCCTCCACTTGTTTCTCCCAGTATCCTCCTCAGAATCCTTCCTTGGAGCAGTTTCTAGAGGTAGGACAGCAGCAGCACCAGCTATCCACTATGGGAATGTTAACATTGTCAGACCCCCAGAACAACACGCATAACATGTCTACTTTACACACAGATATTAGTGTTACCACAGACATTGATGCGAAGTGACCACACATGACCCATAAACTGCTTGGCAACATCAAGATTAAGTCTAAATATGAGTGGTTGAGGCTAGATACAAACTTGCACCGTGTAGCCAGTACATACATAAAACTCGACATACAGAGGGTGATTGCAGTTGGAAGACACATAGAATCTCACCCATTTTGAGGCTACATTAGCCAAAAGCAATACAGTAGACACTGGAAAGCCTCTTATGATGAGCCGCCACTGTTACAAGTCAAAGTCATCACGGTGGCTTATTAAAGACAGAATAATAAAAATGGATGATGTTGATCACTGTGTGATCTGGTGGTTAAAGAAAAGGGCTTGTAACCAGGAGGTCCCGGGTTCAAATCCCAGCTCACTCACCGACTCACTCTGTGATCGTGAGCAAGTCACTTGACTTCCTTGTGCTCCATCTTTCGGGTGAACTGTTGTTGTAAGTAACTCTGCAGCTGATGCAATTCAAGGTCCTCCTGCAGAGTCTGACAGAGGTTGAAAAAATGCCCTACACAGACGCTGTCGAGTTTTTAGATCGTCATCTGTTCAATCTAAGAAATTAACCAAGGTCATGTACACCCTCTTTCTGTATTGCCTTCATCATCAGACTCGCACTCAAGCTCAAAAATTACATTTGCTGCTACTGCTGCTGCAACTGCTCCCACTCCCAGCAAATCCATACTATAGTTTTGTTTTGTTTTTTTAACACCAAAGTACGTAAATACTGCTGCAAGGTGAGTGTGGCAGGAAATGGTGTTGCGGTGATGTCAGACCAGAAGGCGAAACAAAAACACAGAGAGGTAGGTACTGCAGGTCAAAGGCACGGCGTGTGCCGTTTCATTACGAACATCAAAAATTAATTAAATATTTAAACAAAAATAAACACTTGCTCACAGAGCGAAATAAAAGGTTTTAAATAAAATAAATCAAAACACAAAAATACAAATATAGGTCAAGCTGGACGATCGCCTTCACTGTTCCTATATCTTTTTCTTTTAAATTAATCTCTCCTCTCGCTCTGGCCATTCTCCACTTCTGAACACCCACCTGGAGTGCAGAGAGCTGCAGGTATTTATGCAGGTGACCATCTCGGCTGTAACGGCAGTGTTACACACATGGGTTGTCACTGAATACTACTGAATCAGACTCTGAGCAGTGAGTGTTGACACCCTTCACAGGCACGCAGATTAAATAAAAACATTGGACTTAGGGTACCAAAAAACATCAGGCAAGGCCCGTATCTTGCAGTTAAATGTCCCGAGTGAAGACCTAAGTATGGTCTACTTAGGTCTCTCTTTGTATTAGTGCTTACACTATTGAGATGTACCTGTGCTGGCCCTGTGGGCACAAAGTGAATAAACTAAACAGGTAAGAATGGTCATCTACAATCACTGGAAGTCCTTATATTAATTGACTGATGTAATGTCCTTGATCCTCAGATGGAGAACGGATGCATCCTAACCAATACAAACCTGGGGTATCCTGAAGACCGTCTGCTCCCCAATGGCAATGAAGTCCCGTCGGACAATGCGGATCCACATCTTCCCGGCACTCAGACTACTGGCTTTTACCTCTAAACATGGGGAGATTATCAAGGTCAGACTTGGATTATCCCACGGAGTTGAATAACAAGAAGGCTGGGTCTTTTGAAAATGCAGCACTTTGCTGATTTTATGTTCTCCATTTAGTTTTCCTTTTTCTTTTCTCCTTTTAAAGATGTTTTTTTCTGATGATGCACAAAACTGAGAAACAGGTGCATGAAGTAAAAGAAAAAAGTGATTTTCACCAACAAAGAAATAAAAGAAACAAAAATGAAAGTGTCAGCAGTGTGGCACCTTTGCAGAATCTCTCTCTGGTTTGGTTAAATCGCTGTGTTGGTAATGCAGTTTTCTGTTTTACTGAAATCAGCATTTTCTTTGTGAGTTGAAAACCAAATGATTCTGTTTTATTTGCTAAGCTTGCTGAGCATTCTTGTTTTAAGAAAAAGCATAAAATATAGCAAGTGTATTTAAATTCTGTGGAACTGAAAGAATTGGTTTCACATGAAAAATGTTAGTCTGACAATGTCTCCACTATGTTTATAAAGGCCAATAAGTAAGGGTTGGTTCATACTTCTGTCACAGATGAATGCAATACGTCAGGCATAGACAGCTATAAAAGCTGTGCAGCTTCATTCTGACCATGCAGCAAATGTTTACGTTTCTCCACATTATCCGACCCTGTGTGATTTCAGTCGCAGACGCATGAAAAAATGCTGTATGACTTTCCAAAAAAGATGCACGTCGCAAGAGTGTGGATGATGTTCCGACCTGTCACACAGGGTCGGAGACCCTCGACTCTGACCATAAATTGTCTATGAACCAACCTTCAGGCATTAAATAGGTGATAAATCCACAGTCTTCAATATAGCTTTTTGATGTGTTTTTCTTTGCATTGTCAACATTGGTTAGAAGACAAACTTGGAAATGTCTCTGCTCCTCTTAACACTGGTTGAAACCCATAATTACCATTTGTAATAACTTAAAATACCTTCAGAGGTGCATGACCAGATTGCTTCTTGTGACTTTTTCCCCCCAACTATGCAACTGCACTAGATATGTAATGGCTGTAATATTCCTCAGGGAGTTACAGCAGATTCAATAGATTAATGCAGTAAGCTGCAATATAACACATAACTTCAAGACACTCCATCAGAATTCCAAAATAAAACCATACAAACTATAAGAAATAAAGTCAAGTAGACACACATTTAGGCCAGTGCAATATGATTTGCCTGTATGGATATTGCTTTTGCAGTAATCCACTCTGAAAAATGTAAAAGCCATGATAACAGCATAGGAAAGAGAATTAAAAGAGGGGAAGTAAATAATAAGCACGGCAAAGCATGGAGTGCAAACATAAGACACTGTGATAAATTGGGAGAAGAAATGATTGTGCAAATATACCATGGTCAAATGTTACACTGCAGTTATTCCATGGCTATGAGGACCCTTTGTACATGCATGAACTGGTTTGGAATACACATTCCAAAGGATACAATATCAGAAAGTGTCCTGCCTCTCAGATGTGCTTGGGCATGTTTGCAAGAATCAGAATGACAATTTGAGAATGTGCAGCAATAAAAGTAGCAATTCCTGTGTTGTGTGACTTTTGTACACCCTGTAGAGTGTGGTAAAGTACAGTAAAAAAAAAAAGCACTGTAAAGCACAATGAAGCAGGGTTTTAAATCAGTTGAAAACCAAGGTAGAAATGCAGGGCAGTCACTTACAGCCTTTTTTATATCAATTATTGAGTCTTGAGAAACTCATTAAGAAATGGACCTGTGTTTTTATCGTGTTACTTTAATTCAATTGAAAATTGTGAAGACAATCAAGTTTACGTTTCAAAATGTTTGAATTAATGTAATGTGTTTTTTAACTTTAAAAATGTATTCTGTGAATTGATGTTTTCTTCTGTAAGTCAGGTTTTTTTTTTTTTTTTTTTTTTTTTTTTTTTTTTTTCCCAAAACAGTAGCTGCATTTACAAGATTGGTCTTTTGAACCATAATTTCTTAATACATTTTACAGTGATTCATTCATAATTTCAAACCCTGAAGTAAAAGAAACCAAGCCAAGTAGACAAACTTTCTGAGCAATGCCTTTCACACAACACGTTTGAAATCCTGCTTAACAAACATTCCAGTAGGCTCAGGGTTCTTCCCCGTTTTGCAGATGCTACTTTGCCTTTAACAAAAAGGATTGATTGCGCTTCTAGCAGACTAGATCACTTGCGCATGGCTGGGTGAACAAAAAAAATCTTGGAACCACATGACAACTGTGTTACGTCTTGACACAACATTTAACCAATCAGAGAGTTGAAGGGGTGGGTTTTCTGTGTTAAATCCGAGAGGCTAAAACATTAAAAATGACAGCTAAAAAAATAACCGATTATTTTCAAAGCAAAAACAGTGACAATGAATGCAGGATTTTCAAAGTAAGCCAGCGATCGGCGCAATCCTCTGCCTAATACTATATTTGCACCGGCTACTTTATAATAGAACTAAGATTATTTTTGTGCATTTTTTGTCGTATTATTATACTGTAACATGATATATAGTACATGATAGCTATACATATGTACCAGGAACTTGTGAGAGATATTGGGGATTCATATCTAGAGGCTGCACGCCTTTAAGAAGAAAGGCATGATGGGATATCAGCTGAACACTTGTCAGCTGATATACAAATACTTAAGTGCAGAGGTGCTGGATTATTACACTCTGGTTCATGCAACAGCTATGATGGTGACCAAACGTGTGTAAAAAAAAGCAAACTTTAACATGATCTGCCCTAAAAACAATATGAAACTGATGTGCTGCTGTGAGGCAACTTAATGCAATAAAGGGTGAAGCCAAAACTTTTTGGAGAAAACGCACATTCTGTGAAGTACAGTAGAACCCCAGAGTTACAAACACCAAACTTATAAAGTGACCAGTCCACCGAACACCCCACTTTCAACCGGAAGTATTCAATCACTCCACCATGCATGCGATGCAGCCAGATAGGCACTGCTATAAGCGGTGTGCTGGTCACAGAGAATGAAAAATTACTGTACCAACAACTGCATCCATAAATGTGAGGCAGAGCTCAAAGCAAGTACTGTACAGGCAATATTACTAGAAACATTTTAGTTTTAAACAAAGACTGTTTTTTTTTGTTTGTTTGTTTAAGCCAAAGGAGCCAAGCTGCACAGATGCATTTTGTTTAAAGCAAGCACTACATTAACCCAGGTTTTCGTGGTTGTTTAAATCTGTGTTTTTGCTACAGTTATGATTTCAATGGTAAATTAAATATAGCTTTTTTTCCATTTGTAGTACCCTTTTAAAGACTTTTGGACCATAACAATATGAATATTGTATCACTATGTCCACAATAAATAACACCATAGAAAATTCAGTTTTCATTTCAGACTTACAAACAACCTCCATTGTCAAGGTGTTCGTAACTCCAAGGTTCTACTGTACTGTCAAACCGGTGCTAGAGATTATTCTGAAATTCAACATGATCATTTCATTTTACTCTGTTTAAGATAAACTGTCAAAATTCTTCTACAATTCAAATACTGTCCTACAATTCAATAAGTATAGGTCTCAACTGTGCAGTTTTGAAAAATATGACATGAGATAGTACAATAGGTAAAATAAAGTTCTTATTTGCTTGCCTTGCCTCCAAGGAAATCTGTTACACTTGCACTTCCTATGTCATTTCCCCACAGCAGTGTTTTCTGGGTCAACCATCTTACAGTCATTAGGGGAAGCAGCTTGTTGGTTCGTTACAGGAAAGTTGGCTCTGAAGGGGTAGGGATAATTTCGCCAGGTGAAATGACCATGAAAGTGAAAGCAAATATTTATTTCAAAACTATTCATTTGAGAAGTGTACCGAATGTACAGAATAATTTTTGTTAGCTACAAACTCTTTAAATACTGAAGATGACAATAGCCAGCCTGGTGGAAATATTGCACAGACAGCGATTGAGGTGCTGATAAAGGATAATGCATGATAATGCTGATAAAGTCAGGCATTCCAAATTACTATAGATTTATTTCTAAACAGAACAATCAAAATGCGATAAACCTCTTAGAAAAATGACAATCAATAGAAATGGACATTACATTGTTCTGTAAATAGTATAAAGTATGTGATTTTTATTATATTTGTTGCAAGCACTATTTTTTTTAAAAAAAGCACTGTTTCCTGTGAAGCTCTTTTCTCTAGCAAAAGTAGACTGGAATATTTTAATTCATTATTGGCGAAAACTATACAGTACTGTGTATAATTTAAATGTCGTGTTTTTAAAGGTTTGACACTTAAGAAGAAAATAAAATGGTGCCATAATGTTGATACTCACTTTCTCAAGTTTCGTGTTTCATGTTTAGGAAAAGAAGAACGTTTTGTCAATGTTGATTTATTTATTTATTTTTTTTAAATCACGTTAAATGAATTGTAATAATGCTAACACACTGAAAGTCAATGTAGATGTAAAAAATAAAAAAAAATGGATGAAGTTTAATCTTTATTTCTTTTGATTGCTTATTAAAATGTAATCTTCATTGGTTCTGAACAATAATGTGTAAACTGACAGTTTATTCAATTATGAGCAGCATGAGGGGCCTCTCTTTTTTGTGTTGAAAATCTTTTGGTGCTTTGCATGTCGATTAAGACAAATCAACCCATTTCTTCCTGGAATTGTTTCACTTCCTGTGTAATAGGGCACATGGCCAGACTGCAGCTAAAAGGCAGGAGCAGAAATGAGCTTCAACACAGGAAGTGGTTGGTCATAAGGAACAGACACAGATTTTACTTCTGCTGCGTTGTCTTTGAAGTAAATTGGATTGGATCAATTAGTATGTCTTGAACTTGAACATATCACTGCCCTAGTCTTCTATGTAAGTCACAATTACAGTTTCACTATCCTTAAACTTTATTGTTAAACATAAAGGGTGACTACAATATGCCAGGTTGAAGTGACACAAATGTAATTACACACCTATTCCACCAATACAGTAGTGACCAAGTAAGAGCATCTGTAGTTACCCAGTTACTACAATGTTATGACATGGTTATGAAGGCCCTGTAATCTAAAGTGGTTCTAACATAGCCGACCATGGCTGTCATGGTTTTTGCATACTTTTCTCTGCTTTATCATCTCAGCGTCGTAAAGTACTGAACCACTGCATTTGCCATTGTTGAACCACTGCTGAATTGCCATCAAAGATCAGTCGGTAACAGATAATTTGAAGACAAACCCAGTTACTGTTCCAGCCACATTATGCATATACCCTGCCTACCATTAGCTATTTACTGTTCAGATGGCAAGGTGCCCACAATTTGCTTTTCTAATCCTGTTAACACATATGGTTCTGTCTCATCAATCCTCTGCAGCGCTCGAGTGCTGTTGTAATCAAACCTTGCTGCTGCTTTGCTCACGGTTGACTGCAGGAGCGTCGCACTGCTGCAGAAGAACCCCCTCACCACCTGAGAGCTGGCATCAGCGATCAGGGGAAATACATGTCATGCCATCTGGGACATAGTTTGGGAGAAAAAAATGGTTATTCTTAATGAAAGGACTAAGAACTAAGTATTCAAAGCCATTGTCTTATCACTGGTCCCCTTTAATTTTGATATTTTTACCTGAAACATCACTTGGAGTCATAGTTGTATTGTTTCCTTGTACCTAATGACTGCCTGTGCAGGTAACATTGTCTAATTGCAGTTTAACCATTGTAGTAAAATTGTCATACAGCAAAGAAGTTGATTAGGAACAACAACAACTTTTAATTTTTCAGTGTCTGGTTTCAAATTAGCACTGAGCTTGGACTATTTTTACCTAATGTAACACTATGTCTGTGAAACCATTCATGGATTATTATTAGTGCTGGGACAAACACAGGATTTTCATGTTCGGATATTCGCTCATTATTTAAATATTCGTTCAGATGTTTGCTCGTTTTTCAAAAAGTAATAAAAGCCATTATAGTGATCTGAACGCAGGTAGAGACAGCATAGCAGCAGGGGTAGGGGATGTGGCTGTGGCCCCTGTATGTGTGCCTTTATTTTACAGGAAGACCTTCTAATATAATATAATAACACTTTAAAATAGAAAAATACAGCAGGAGTAAAGAATAAGTTGTGTAGGACTTACTTTACCCCAGTGAATTACCTACAAAACAAAGGATGCCAAATAGCAGTTCAAGTTAAATGTTGTTTTGTTTATTCCCGAAATAAATAGTACATAAAAGTTGACAACGCTTTTTATTTATTTATTTATTTATTTTCATTCCTTGCCATTGTCGTTTCTTCATAGTAAACAGTAGACATCAAGACTTTTTCATAATGTAATAAAATTAGGTTTATTTGTGCCTTTTTGTAGCTGAACAAGCAAACGAAAACTGAAATTGAACTTTAAACACTTCAACTAAAATAAACGTGGAAATGTCATTGTAACATGAAGGGGAAAACAACTCACCATTTTGGTTCTTGTTTATTACATTGCACATAACAGACTGCCGCAACTATGATATATATATAATATATATATATATATATATATATATATATATATAATATATATATTATATATATTATAATATATTACACACCACACACACACACACAGTCTATATAAAAATCACTACACAACATTTTCAGAAAGTTGGGTGATGTGTCAAAAAGGCATTTCAGAATGACAAGCTTACTTTTTTCCTGTCTTACTGCACGAATGAAAAAAAACGAGTGAGATTTTTGTGTTGCGTAAAAACTTTCCTATAGAAAGGTATCTCTAGTGATACACGCACATCTGTATTAGATATATATATATATATATATATAATATATATAGATATATATATATCTATATATCATACTATTTATTAGGAGTGTATAGTGTGACCTCGAAAAAAAGTAAAATTTTTTGGTTTTTTAAAAACAATCTCAGTGGTGGTGGTGTGAGACGGTAAATAAGTGGAAGGTATTTTTGTCATTTGTAGCGAATAAGAACATCTGATTTTTGTATCTGAATACATGTCAAAAAATATTTGTTTGAATAATCGGATATTTGTCCAAGAACTAATTATTATTGTAAGTATCTGCTTGTAAATGCAGTATAAACAACTATCAAAAATACAAAAGTTCTTCTGCATAATAAGTAATTCTAAAAAGTACTCTGTGGATGGATCTGCCGTTTTATTATCCACCGCTGTGATTGCATATTCCTGGCAGCATGGCAGACACTGGCATGACATTTGGTTGAGTCAAGGTATTAAGTGTGTTAAAATCTGGGAATATAAGATGTAAAGAGTCTCTTTGCATATGTAAGTCACAATTAAAGTTTCTATTTCTATTTTCTATTTTCTAATTACACACCTATTCCACCAATACAGTAGTGACCAAGTAAGAGCATCTGTAGTTACCCAGTTATTACAATGTTATGACATGGTTATGAAGGCCCTGTAATCTAAAGTGGTTCTAACATAGCCGACCATGGCTGTCATGGTTTTTGTATACCTTTCTCTGCTTTATCATTATCCTTATGCAGCCTTTGCTATTATTTTACTAAGTCTCACTTCTCCTTTCATACTAAGTTTGAGACTGCTCAAAATACCTTAACCTTTTCAAGAAGGAGAGCATTGTGGGTCATGTTATCTTGTACCTACAGGGACTGTCTGGCAGAATCGCCATGATGGAAAGCTCTAATGACAGGTCAGGACTGGCTGGTGCAGTCAACTGGTAACAGGTTACTCCCAAAAGACAGCCAGAAAGACAGATAGCAGCTGTCTCTGTCAGCTCAGCTACTTGGAAAAGGTCACTATAAATATTTGTACTTGAATGGAATAAAATCAGGTTGATGAAAATTCTTATTTTCTCCCATTGATTTAGGCAGCTCTTTACAGAGAAAAGTGTGAACACAAACTCATGTGAGACAACTCTGCTGGAGTCTAAAATAACTAAGAAAGCGCTGCCCTGGGGTATGCAGCAACACTGTTCTGCATTAGTTGCTGCTCTCACTAAGAATTTTTTCCAGCACAGTTTTTTCTCAGTGTTTTTAAAATGGTTTTGTCAGGCATAGAACAGGATCCACTCCATCCCCCAAAAGACAACAGCTTTAATCTCATAGGGTATCACCGTGGAGGCACAACAAGGGTATTGGAGAAGTACCACAGTGCTATTATTATTTTTTTAATTTAGAGTGATTATTATTTTTATTTATTTGCCCTTAATTTGAAATGCTCGATTATGTTTTTTCTCCTCACTGCAGCGAGTACCCACACAGCACAGACGTTCTGAGGGCGTATGAGTATCCTAACATCTCACAAGCCTAAAGCCAGAATTGCTTTTACGCCAAGCAATCCAGATCAGAAGTAAGCAGGCTACCACTCCCTGAAGACAGAGATCAGCCCTCCTTCGTATCCCCTCTGAATATGCTCGGTGTCTGGCCAGCAGTTTGCTGGTCATCGCTGTTGCTCGATGAGGTGAATAAGTCTCTGCTGGTTTCCCATCCCCATTCCTAGGAGTGTCAGATCCAATGTGATGACCCCTTTGGAGTTCCCAACAAAGTTCAGCCTCTTTGCACAGCTTAGACGCGAACCGGCGCTGCCCAAGCTGTAAGACTCATCCTGTGCTTCCCTGTGGCAGCGCTTTAACTGCATGAGCCACTTGAGGTTCCACCCCCAGTGCTATTCTATGATTTCCTAGTGACACTGCAGCAGCTTGTGAATATGTTGTTGCTGTATTGCCTCCATAGTATACCCTGCTTTGACTCCCAACTCGCAATGTGGTACCGAGCACTGTGACATTTCAAGCAGAAATGTACAGTCAGTACTTGGATATATGACACAGATACACATCCTTGTATTAAGAAACAAATCAATTCACATTATATATGTAACAAATGAACACTAGAACTGCCACAGCAATCATTTTGATGGTTTGCGGTTTTCAAATTGAAATTACTTTGTGTGTCTGAAAGTTATGCAGTTGTCCATTTATCACTTGTCCTAAATACATGTATTAATACCGTGACGGTGTGTGAAAGGCAGGATTGCGAAAATAAGGAAGTTATAATCCAGCCCACCTACCACCGCCAAAGCAGTAATTTTGACTGTCTTTTACAATACATGTTTTTATTTTGAATATAACCTACAATATTCTATTTTTTTATATACAAACCTGTTATTATCTCTACCCCCACTGAGCTTACAACAGTATGTCTTTGAATAGAATATGGCTCTTGAAGTCTAGACATGTGTTATCCAAAGATCTATTGTAAGCCTATCAATTCTTTGGAGAGCTGCCGTCTGGCTTTCTACGTGAGCATATATAGTCTGCTGTCCTATAGTATTACTATTTTACTCTCACAGGTACACTGACAGAGACTAGGCTAAAACTCAAAATGGCTCAAAGAAGACACATGACTACTCATGAAGCGATTGATATGCTTACAGCTTTATCTGAAAAGGATTCTGATGCAGGGAATGTGAGCGATCACAACACCGATGAATCCTGGATTTGTGAAACAGGCAGTTCCACCAGTGAATTCCGAGGTGCCCACAAAGAAGGCTCCTCAGGCTCAGAAGAGGTCGTGGCAGAAGCAGCAGTCCTGGGGAATCCTCTGCAGTGCCACCTGCTTTGCCTGTATCGTCTCCTGCAGAAGCTGCAGGCATGCCAGCCATGCCAACCTCTTCACCTCCAGCAGTACCAAGACAGCTACTTCAGCTCCATCATTAGCATGAACAGGCATTCAGGAGACTGGGGAAATTATAAATCCTGGTGTTGACGCTGTGAGAAGATAGGCTGCACAAAATGTTTTGACTGAAACCTCCGGTCCGAGGCAGTACAAAAAATGCAACATTGATAGCAGTCTGAGTGATTTTCGTTTATTGATCGATATGTGAATGCTACACCATTCAACGTTGTACTGTAGCAGAATCACATAGGATAGAAAATGATGATTAGCAAAAGAGTTGAAGAAAAAAAAAACAGCCTGGTTGAACAGTGAACAAAGCAAGAAGAGACCTTTCACCATCTGCACAAAATTTGCAACCACAGCTGTACACCAGTACAATTTTGAAACATAATGACTGTGGTACGCTAACTGTTTACAAGTGCAAGCTGAGAAGGAATGTAATTATTCTCAGCTCCCTTCATACACCAGTTGCCAATGGGACTGTTGACAAAAAAAAAAAAAAACTGGAGACTGTGGATTTCTACAATGACACAAAGTACGGAGTGCATATTTTAGAGCAGATGGCATGTCAGTACTCAGTGAAAGTAGGTTCTCGTCTGTGGCCAGTTGCTTGCAGCCATCAATTCCTTTGTTTTGTACAAGGAATGCACTGGGGAAAATATGAGTAGGAGAGATTTCATCTTGAAGCTAGCCACAGCGCTTCGGCAGAAACATTTCAATCACAAAACTGCAAAGCAGCAGTGTGGCGGAGTGTCCTGCCCCTTTGTTTATTATTTATTTTATATTATGATTTATATGTATATTGGCGGCAAAAGCCAATATTATTTGTTTTTGTTTTAGTTTTGAAAACTCGTGAGGATGTGTGACTGATCAGCTCCTGATTGTTGACTAGCTGACAGTCACGTATCCTTATTTAACTCATGCAGAATGTGACCGAGGGATAATAAGATCATTGTTAGCCAGTTAATCCCTCGGTCTGATACGAAGCCCATCTCTTCAATGCCCGAATTTATATGAATGTCTGTCACAGCCCACGTTTTTTTTTTTTCTTGCATTCTGTCTGATTTTATTGTGCAGTTACACAATGCTTCCACCAGTTTCACCTCATGAAAATGGTGCCAATGCAAACAAGACAAGCTATGGTAATGTAACAGTTAATTATTAAACAGTTTTAGATACTTCGATGTATTTTTTTTTTAAATTTGTGATCCAGTTATTTTTGTGCATTTTCATTTGCAAGTGAACAGTGACATTAGTCTGCTTAGTCAAGAGGTTAGTACTAGAGGTTAGTAAGGGTCTTATGCTGTCAGTATTATTAACTCATCAACCGCTAGGAGGAGATCCATTACAATATGTCTAAAAGGTAAGAGAATCTGCCCACGAGAACCCACAAGTTCTAATTTGTTATTCTTCAAAATGGAAAGATGGGATGGTGTCTTCCATCATGTCAGGATCTACACAAGAACAATGTAGTATTTTTCTGCCTTTCATTTTAGTCTTTTTCATTTATTCCCATTGGTGTTTTTTGGGAAGCCATAAAAGACAACAATGTTGGGTCTGGTTCCTTGATAAAAGATCTGTCTTTCCTTCTTGAAAAGAAACGTCTTATCGGACAGTATCCAAAATAACCACTGCCTGACAGCGGCTATGTTTCCTCTTAGGAAAGGTGCCATGCGGCTCTATTTTATGACAAGCTTCCCCAGTGCTTGTCATTGATTTTCTGCTTTAGACCCAAAGCAAATGACTGGACCATTAAATGGAAATCTGTGGTTCCAGGCGTACATTCTTACCTCTCTTTCTGGAGTCGCACTCAGGATAAAGCTGTTTTTGTGTTATGGCTTTACATTTACTTATTAATTTATACATTTTTTTAACCGCAGCAAATCTCTACACAGGACAGCAGAACTGAAAGTCAGCGGGTATCCTCGGATCTATGCCAACTGCCTCTCTAAACCCAGCTCGACTGAACTCTACAGCAGATGTCAGTGAGCTGCCAGCCCCTGGAGGATGAAGACCAGCCCTGCAGGAAAGTTTCAGCTCTCTGGGGCCTGGCTAGGTGGGGCTCCTATGACGTAGGAGCATCAGAGCAAAACTCCCTATAATCCCCAGCAAAGCCTTTGCACAGCCAGGAACTTGCGCTCCCCTGATTGTATGATTCACTCTGCACACCACAGGGCTGTGCTTTTTCCAGGTGAGCCTGGCCCAGCTTCTTCATACTTTTGCTCAAACTATTCAAGATACAGCCCTGCAGTTATAAATAGACTCCAATACAGGTTGATAATATTCTTGGCCAGGATGAATATCCCTCTCTAATTTGTAACAATTCAATCCCCAAACATTGTAAACAACAACAACATCACACTTACATAGTGCCTTTCCTAATCAAGACCATCCCAAAAGTATATAATAATAAGAACTGTTAAAACAGTAATATAGCTCACTGGTAAAAACATTCAAGTCTAAAACAACCTGTCAAAAAGCATTGTTATGCCAACTCAAATAAATAGTTCTTAAGGAGAGGCTTAAAGCAAAAGTCTCTGAATCCCCAATGCACTGAGAATGCTTTTGTCATTAGCTGGACAGCAGCTGGTCTATCAACTGCAATCAACATATGGAATCTAAAGACAAGCTAATACAAAATAGGGCAAGACAAGGATCTTCATGCATTGCAGTAGATTTAGTCATTGGAGCCCCCAGTTTTCAATATACATTACACAACCTTCAGAGTTAACTTTCAACCAGCACAGTATATGAGCATTGTGGTTGTCTTTGCTTGTCAGATGGGATCTCACTTTATCTAGGTGCACTGTCTTTGAAAACTACACATCTCAACATATAGTTTTATTTTGTGGCTGATTAACTTTTTAGCTTCAACAGGATTTTTTATTGAGGAAAAATGAATTTGCCAAAATAAGATTGCAGTCATATACTCTAGAGCAGGGGTGTCCTGGTCCTGGAGAACCCCTATCCTGCAGGTTTTATAGGTGTCTTTACATCATCAGTGGCTAAAGATCTGGAACACCTGTTAATCTTGACTAATTAAGCCAATAATTGGTGCAATTAAGTTATTGAGAACTTGGTTGAAACGAAAACTAGCAGCCCCAGTAGCTCTCCAGGAGTGGACACCCCTGCTATACAGCATCAGTATTGGTTGCCTACAAGCATGGAGTGCATAGCTATTGGATTAGGTGTTTTCATTAAATGAATTAATTATTTTAAAGTGTTGTAGCTAATATCCTAATTCCATTAATCTTACCTGCCGTGCACTTCCATTACTTTGGCATTCCCATATATGAAGTGTCACAGTGCTGTATGGGTATTAAACAGGATTGTTTGGCACATTAATAAATGCAACCTTGGTCAGGTTTAAAATAAATATTTATAAGTGATTTAAAAAGGTATTTTGAAGAGGCCATTTTAATGCTTGAAGGCAATGAATTCCAAAGGTGAGATGTTTAATATACAAAGGCATGTTGGCCCATGTTAGATCTCAATTTAGGGATTTTAAAAGTAGGCACATCATTTGATCTTAATGCATGCAGTAGGTAGAGTTACATGAGAAATAGCAAACATAGACGTGGAAAATTGCAGTTTAGCACTTTCGTGCACATTTATTAATAACAAACAAAAAGTTTAAACAAAAAAATACAACTCCAAAACAAAACAAAACAGCATCTCGGTGCAGTAACAGGACAGCAAGCACAACCTACTGCTCTCAGCCCTTCTCCGCTCTTTCTTCTCCACCCCAAACACATTCATTTGTTGTTAAATAGAGTGGTGTCCTCCAGGTGCCCAACTGACTGATTGATCAGCCAATCAGGAACTGCCTGCCTCGTATTCTTGGGCTGATCAGTTAATTAACCTTCCCAGAGGAGACACCGCACCAAACCAATTATCTTATTAAGCACAAGAGGCTCTAGGCTCCAGGCTGTTCCTCCATTCCTGATCCAAGATGGCAATCAGCCATAGAAACGCATATTCTACTGCGTAGGGTCTCTGCCTAGGGTGGCCACCTGGCTCCAGATTTACCAAACACTTTGAGACAGAACCGGAGTTCAAACTTGTCCCTAAACTGAAAGCAATTAATGTGTAAATTAACCATTACACCTTTGCTAAAATGCATAATGGTGCTTAATTATCATGTTTATCAAACAATTGTATAATTATAATAAGATTTAATACAACGCTTATGTATTTGTGTTATTATTATGTGTTTATTTTTTGCAGCCACTTAGTTGCTATTTATTTTTTGTTTGTCAACATTCAATCGCCAATAATATGGAAATACGCTCCCGAGCAAAGCATCATCCCGTTTCTCATCTATTCATCCATAATCATTATAGATATGATGGGAAGCAGCTGATCAGTGTGACTTGTTTGGTATGGACAGTAATTCCGCCACAGGATTAATCTCAGCAAAGGTGTAGCTAATTTACACATCAATTACAAAATCCGATTTGTCTCAAAGCGTCCAGTACATCTGGAGCCAGGTGGCCACCCAGCCTTGCCACACTTCTATTTTCCAGACTGAACCACAATCAAGTTTCATAGAGATCTGTGACAGAAAGACAATGATGCTTGGTGGTAAATCTCCCCCTCAACCTGTGAGGGTGCTAAGTAATGGGAACAGAGTACCATGGACTACTTGCCTGACACTTCATTCCTAAGGTTAAAAGGAAGTTGTTAATTTAGAAAAGGGGAGGGGCTTCAGGACACTAACTCATCGACGCGGAAGGGAAATGATGTGACAGCCATGGATTGGAGGAGCGGCTGCAATCGGTCACGAGTGATGGTACAAGTAGGGTTCGAAGCAAAGGTAATATCGTTTGGGTGACCAATTAAGAATGTTTTTTTAATTAGAGATATATAGTTATATTTCTGTTGGCCCCAATGGTGGTACCTAGCTGTACAGGTGGAGTCGGCCGTGCCGGAGTTCAAGCCAGCTCTGATGGGGATTCTGTCCCGGGTGGCTCCTCTCAGCCCGGGGAGTCGTGGTGGCAGAGGAGCCAGCGGCGGCAGAGGCAGAGGAATCGGCGGACAAGGAGGAGAGGTCACTTTACGAGGAGGGCGAAGAGGAAGATGGAAAAGATCTGCAAATGTTGTACTCAGGAAAGCTACTTTAGCTGAATTTGATTAAAAAAAAAAAAGAGAGATTCAGACTGAAAAAGCACATGAGCTCAGTAAGGAAAAGGTTGAGATCTTCTAATCAATTTTAATGGCTAATTTTACCTGGAATATTTATATTTTTATGTCTTCTATTTTTACCAATGGAGCGAATTATTTTAGGCTCTTTTAATATAAATGGGGGCAGAGATTTTAATAAGCGAGCACAGCTATTCGATTTTTTAAATAATAAATGAGCGAACATGAGTTTATTGCAGGAGACGCACTCAGACTGCACTAGCCAGTCTCACTGGTAGTCTGAGTAGGGGAATGACTGTGTTTTAACTCACGGCTCAAATGCCAGTGCAGGGGTTGCTGTTTTATTTTCTCCAGGTTTTAAGGTGGACATTTTAGCAATAGATGAAATTATTCAGGGAAGACTCTTAAAAGTAGAGGTAAAATATGGTGTTTTTTAATTAGTTTTATTAATACTTATGCCCTTAGTGTTGGGAAGAGATTTTAACTGCACTATGGATTTTAGCAATGATAGAAACCACAGGGAGCCCAACCCCCAATCTATTAGAGAGCTGGACACTGTATTAAGCACTTTTGACCTGGTTGACATCTCAGGGAATTTTTATCCCACCAGCAAAAAATACACATGGATTAAAGTCAATCAGCTGTCAGGGGTACGTTTGGATCGGTTTGACATACCAAAGCATCACACAAATAAATTCATTAGATGCAGTATCTCACCCAACTCTATTTCCAATCATCAATTTGTATCTGATATCTTTACCCACCAAAACACATTCAAAGTCATACTGACACTTTAACACAAAACTATTGTTAGACAAACAAGTTACCAATTATTTGAAATTATTTTGGGAGAATTGGAGAAAAGAAAAAAATAAGTATGCCAGTTTGAGGCAGTGGTGAGAGGTCGGTAGATGCAGTGGTCAGTGAGTTAGAGAGTGAGATTGTGGAGTTTCAGAGGCAGGTGAATGTTCAGCTCAGTGAGGAGGAGTACTGGGGACTGCAGGAGAGACATCGGCGCCTGTGCAGCCTGCTGGAGGAGAAGGTGAAGGGCTCCCTGCTCAGAGCCCGTTTCACCGCCTTCTTTTTCAGTCTGGAAAGGAAGACAGCGGAGCTCAAGCAGATGAGCTGTCTGAGGCTGCCCTGCGGGAGAGAGGTCTCCAACCCTGCGGAGCTCAGGCATGTGGCAGTGGATTTCTATAGTGATCTTTTTAAGGCTGAGCTGTGCAGAGGGGTATACGGCAGGGCTTCTCCCTCTCAGAGATGCTCTAGTCCCTCTCTATAGAGCCTTTCCTGCACCAGCTGCACCCAACAGTGCCCCCATCAGGCTATCTGCATATGCTGATGACCTTACTGTCTTTGTTACTAATGACATGGACGTAGCTGTGCTGGAATCACTGGGGTTAAGATATTGGGAGTGATTTTTGGAAAATAAGTGTTCATGCAACGGAACTGGGAGGGATTGCTGGATAAAGTGAAAGGGAGACTGCAGAGCTGGCAGTGGCTCCTTTCATGACTCTCATTTAGTGGGAGGGTCCTCGTTATTAACAATCTGGTAGCACCTATGCTCTGGCACAGGCTGATATGTCTGGACCCTCCCCTGGGTCTGTTAAATGAGATTCAGAAGTGCCTGGTCCAGTTTGTCTGGAATGGGCATCACTGGCTGCGTCCGGATGTCCTGTACCTCCCCCGTGAGGAGGGGGGGCAGGGGCTGATTGATATTCCCAGCAGGGTGGCAGTGTTCAGGCTACAGGCTGCTCAGAAGCTGCTCTATGCTCCAGAGCTGAGCTGGAGAGGTCTGGCTCACTCACTCCTGCACAGAGCAGGAGGGCTGGGGTTCGTCAAGCACCTGTTTTTAATACCCACTGAACATCTCAATGATAGCAGGCTGGTTAGTTTTTATAAAAACCTGCTTAATGCATGAAGGATTTTAAAAAACACTAGATCAGAGGAGTCGTTGTGCATGAAATTGGTTTTTGAAGAGCCCCTGCTTTTTAATCCCATTTTTAAATGTGAGAGTTTTAATTCTGCACATTTGTCTTCAGTGTTTTATAAGGCAGGTTTTACTAAGCTTGACCAGCTGATTGATTTTAGACTATTTAAATGGAAAGCCAGCAGGGAGTTAGCTACAGCACTTCAGATTAGATCAGTGTGATTTGTAGTAAAGATCCAGAGTGATTTACAGACCTCTTTTATTCCAGTTATGTCCCATTTCTTAACTAATTTTTTTATCAGAGAACTTGGTTCCAGAGCAGGAGCCCCTGTTCCCCACAGTGCTGGTTTCCCCTTCAGTGCCAGAGGAGGAGTCACCTGGCAAAATACTGCTGTTGAAGAAAGTGGCCGAGGTGGCTTTCCATACAGCCGAGAAAAAGCAGCTGTATGAAATGTGCAATAAAAAGCTATACTATAATCACTATAATCAGCTAAAGGACCTGGGGAACACTAAATGGAAAGCTCACCTCAGTGTTCCTGACAATGAATCCCCTGTCTGGAGAGTTTTATATAAACTACTCCTGCCCAAGCACTCTGGAGACCTGCAGTAGAGAGTGCTGCACGTAATTATAGCCACAAGGCAGTACCTGAGACTTGTGGAGCCGGGGTCAGTGATCAGTGTTGAGCTGTGTGGAGCCGGGGGTCAGTGATCAGTGTTGAGCCGTGTGGAGCCGGGGGTCAGTGATCAGTGTTGAGCCGTGTGGAGCCGGGGGTCAGTGATCAGTGTTGAGCCATGTGGCCGGGGGTCAGTGATCAGTGTTGAGCCATGTGGAGCCAGGGGTCAGTGAATGATATTGAGCCATGTGGAGCCAGGGGTCAGTGATCAGTGCCCCTTCTGCCCTGTTTTCAGATTGACCCTGACTGCAGCCTTTTTTTCATTTTTTAGAAAAAGCTGCTGGCTTCCTTGGGAGTTGTTTTTACTAAACAGCTCTTTGTTTTTAACAGTTTAAAAATATAGTTTAAAACAAAGAAACAGCTGCTCACTGGTCAACTTTGTACTGGGTCAGGTGAAATTAACCATTTAAAATCCAGACAGAGCAAGATTTTAGTCACTGGTTTTAGTAATGCTGTAAGCATTTTTAGAATCCTGATGGTCTCCAGGATTAAGATTTTTAGATTTTTATTATTATCATATGGTGCAGAATTTGGACAGTTTTAAAGATCGTTGGTGCATTGGGGACTGGGTGTGTGCTGTGAGTGAGGAAGGGGAGCTCATTGTGCTCCTATAAAGGTCAAAACAAACAAACAAAAAAATTAAAATTGACCTGAACGGACCACAGTAGTGCTGCTATTGTTTTTTTTTTGTTTTGAAATAGTTGTTCTGTGGCTAGATGCATTTTTTTGTTATTTTTTGGATACAATAAAAGGATTTTAAAACTCAAAACTCTCTCTCTCTCTCTTGCTCTCTCTCGCTCTCTAGATCTATCAACCCCATGCTGGGTGTTTCGAGATGGAGTCGACAGGTTATCCCGAGGTAGGCCCTGAACCTGTGACCTAGCCTTAGGTGGCACCTTCATGTATTCCAGCACACTCCTCCCATGAGGCCTGCTTGATAACAGCAATGTGAACATTTCAGGTACATTTTATTAGTTGTTTTACAAGTTGGATGGTAAAGTAAGAGCCATATACCTGATTTGCAAAGCTTTTTACAGCATTTTAACTTACAAAACTATAAATAAATACATCCGGCAATTACTTTAGGTACTTTTGAGTACTGTTGGGTTGTTTGTTATTTTTTTTATAAAATATCAAAGAGTGCTATTATGCACTGAAGTAGGTGGTAATTCGAAAGCATGGCAGGACTGAGTTTACGAAGACTGAAAATAATAATTTCCAGTCTCAGTTAATAGTGTAAGATAATGCATAAAAAAACATAATGTATCATACATTGTTCAGAAACAATATTATTCCATCATTTACTTAAACAGTGGGCCCTATTCACAAAACTTTAGGAACTGTCTTAAAGAATGTTTTTACAGATTAAGACTGATTTGAAAAATGATAATACACTTCTAACCCTCTCTAAAACAGTTAAAGCCAACATTAAAGTCTAAAGTCATGTTAGATTTTAAGGGCTTCTAAGAAATGGCAGCTTAACTTGCTTTTTAAATTATTGTGCAAGTAACAGATACACCACATTCACCTCGGCCCTTATTAATACCAGTAGCGGTTGGTGGCCCAAATTTGTGGGGTCCAGGGGGCAAACCTCAGTGGTAGAGGCATTGTCCAGTGGATCTGTTTCTTGTTGGAATCGATACAAAAAGTTTGACCAAGAACAGGGAAAAATAAGACCTAAATGGAAGTCACAATTAAGGCTAAAGCAAGAAAAAAAAAAAAAAAAAAAACCCACTGTAATTAACAATTAAGTAGTTTTTTAAATTTTATTTTCAGGAACCAGCAGATAATTTATATAGACCTAATAAAAGACTGGTCAGCTACAAACAAAAAAAAGCCTGATGCGGCTATCAACAAGATTTTATATATATATATATATATATATATATATATATATATATATATATATATATATATATATATAAACGATTGAGTGTGAACAGCCAATCAGCTTCCAGATCTAGCGGGCTTCTATTTTGTATATCTGCGCAATAGCGGCTTTTTCGCTTAACATTCTAATCTACAACTAATCTGATAACATAAAAAAGCTACTTAAACATACTTTCTGATGCTGTTCTAGAGACAAGGGAAATTGTATCTGTGACAGGACACCATAACGAAGGCTCAATTCGCAGCTACTGGACAGCAAATAAACAGGGAAGACACGATTGATCCCCAACTCTATCATCGGCTGGATCCAAACAACTCCCATCCTCAAAAATAGCCAGTCAAACTGCCAACCCTGTTTCAGTTCTTTCCGCACCAGCCAATCCACTCCCTGCCTGCTTGAATGACTCCCCGCCTCCAACAACAAGTTTCGAGTTGGACTCAATACTACACAGACTATTGTACATGTCCAGATAAATTATCAATAAGAAAGAGTAAGACCCCAATAAATAAAGATGTTAGCAATAATAATAATAATAATAATAATAATAATAATAATAATAATAACGTTTTCTATATGTGTCATTTTTCTATTCTAATTATGTTAGGGACTATTTTTCTCAGTGGAATGTTATCTGGCGAAATATTAGAAGTTCAAGGCAAATATAAGTTTTTTTTTAAAGAGAACATGAAGAAATAAATAGTTTTCTAATAGCGACAGAGCCCTCTCAATGCAGGCTTTACCGTGTGGTAGATGACCTTGACTTTCGTTAGCGCCCTCACCTTCGGCTCGGGACACATAACTCCAGTCGCGGTCATCTACCACATGGTAGAACCCGCATCGACTGGCTCTATGGCTCTATCTCTTAAATATATGATAGTGCTGCATGAAATGATTATTAGTGCAATCTATCAATTATTGCTTTGATTAATCGATTACTCGGATAAATACCAACACATTACTCAATAGCTAGCAAATTGAACCATTTTTACAGATTTTTATGTACCCAGTGCAATAAATTTCTCGAGAAATTTGCTGCACTTCCTTTGATTTTCTACTTCAGCAACAAAAAATACTCCACAATTTCTAAAGTATCTAAAATAAAATATTAAATAAGGAATAATCTGCGTAGTATCCTTCTGATAAAAACTGCCAAGGTCAAATGATGGAAGCTAACTAATGCATTGAGACAATTAAAACATACCACAAATAATCTACATTTTACAAGCAGAAACTATTTAAGTTGACCTCTTCATAAGACAAAAAGCAATTATAGGTTAATTATTGCTTTTTTATAAATGTTTTTAACAATAGAATGGCATGAAAAAAAGTAATTTTCTTTACTTGTAAAACAAAACAAAAACTTTTCTATTACATTTCACAGTGGGGTGTACTTTAAACAGATAACATATTTTGTTTTCAAATCTTTTAATAATTATTTGTTGAGGAAACTGAATGACGTGAATTATATTTGGTATCTTCAAGCCACTCTCACAGCAGTACAAAGTTCCATTTTTGCTAGTTCACAGTATTTGAGTGCAAGAACATCAGCATGTCAACATGTTCTGGGGTTAGGCTTGCCCTCTTCCTTGAGACTGTAGAGCCTGCTACTGAAAACAAATGCTCAGAGGGAGTTGATGTTGCTGGTATTGACAGGTAAGGGAGTCTTTCCTGATTTGCCTTTCACCATATTAAAGGGTCAGTCTTTCTGCTGCTAAACTTTTCTGAAATATATTGCATCACTTCTTTCTGCACACATGAAATATTGTTCTCCATCAGAATCTTCACTGCTACTGTCTTCAAAAGAAAACATTTTGTCTATCACTGCTTAATGGATTGTGGACTCTCCTGTTGACCACTCTGCCCACTCTTCCTGGGGGTTGGCTGAACTAGCTGCCTCTTTTCTGCCCTGCTTGAAACAGAAGTTGAATCTGTATGGATTATGTTTGCAAGTCCAACTTGCAGTTGCAACACATCATCTGGGTTCAGAAATTTTAGCTTCTGAAATTGTGGGTCAAGAGCTGA
Source organism: Polyodon spathula (assembly GCF_017654505.1). Lineage (NCBI taxonomy): Eukaryota > Metazoa > Chordata > Actinopteri > Acipenseriformes > Polyodontidae > Polyodon > Polyodon spathula. The sequence goes on along the minus strand of NC_054544.1, from coordinate 23,095,068 downwards.
TGCTACAACAATGGTATTAGTTTCAGTGAAAAGTTTGTCTGATTATTTGTTTAAGGGCATTTTAAGGGCATTTCCTTTATCAAAGCATTAATGAGCGAAAGTACAGTTGACATACATACTTCACCCCACAGAGGAAGGTAGTTGCAGCCTCAAAAGGCTCTAGTAGCTGTTTAATTTCTTCAAGTACAGACCACTGTTGTGCCTGCAGGTCCAGGTAACGCTGACGTTTTGCAGTCATCAGTGAATCAGAAAGCACAACATTCACTGGCCATCTTTGCTCTAGCATTCTGGTGACCATGTGTAGTGTGCTGTTTCATCGTGTGGAAACATCTTGTTTCAGGGAATGTTATGGCACACTCATCTGCTGCTGCTTGTTTTTTCAGAACACTGGATGCTGCCGCACATCTGTGAAAATATTCCATCAAACTTCTTGCTGCTCCCACAGCTCGGTCAATAATTGTAACTTTCAGAGCATTGTTCATGAATAATTGGACTGTGTGCACTGCACAGCTAATGTTTGCCTAGCTGAACTTGTCCTTCAGTTTCCTGGCAGCAGCTACCATTTTGGCACCATTCTCATAAACTAATGCACAAATACAAGATGCTTCTAATTCAAATTTGTTAACCACTTCTTCAATCCAGGTCACAATGTTTTCACCTGTGTGTCTTTCTGCAAGAGGTTTTGTGGCAAGATTTATGGTTTTTAATTGCCAGTCTTTAGCAGTGAATTGGGCTGTCAATGACATGTATGCCTCAATTGCTAGGCTGGTCCAGATGTCAGAGGTTAAGGCAATCTTTTCTGTAGTTTTCAGCTCCTCTTTAATATTTTCCATAGTGCCAACATACGTCTTCTCAATCATTTGGGCAAAAATGTTCTCCATGGCAGCTAGTATCTAGGTTCCAAAAGCTCAAGAAATTTTCTAAATCCTTCTCCCTCCGTTTTAGATATTGGACGAAGGTCTTTCATGATCATTTTCACAATGCTGTTATTCACTGCTTTGGCATGATCAACACTGCAAGAAGTTTTGCAGGAAATAAAGGCATCACGTCGCCTCTGTTTTGCTTTTGTAGATGAGCTGCAATATAAACAAAAGGAGAAATGTACAGTTTATAAAATATCAAAATGATTGAAAAAAAGTTTTACACTTGTTGTATTTGATACAAAGCCTCTGTTGAATAATAATTATAACAATGTAAGGATAATATTTTGTGTATTTTTTTGTTTCGTTCTAGTACCTTTCTATTAACTCTACCACTCAACAGTGAACACTAAACACTAAATAATAATTATTATTAGAAATAGATTAGAAATATCATCCTTACATTTTTATTATAATTATTATTCAACGAAGGGTCTTTGTTGCAAAAATATAAATCACTTAACTTGCGAGTGACCAAGCGTTTTGAGACGGATGCATCGGCATAGTTATAGAAACATTTCAAAGTAACGAGGCATAGAACACAAGTGGGGAACACAACTTTATATTTTTGTAATATTATGAACATGGTCATTTTTACCATCATATACATTTCAAGCAATGTCTGTTTGAATATTAGACTATGTATCAGCTCTACTTCAACATTGACCATCAAGGAATCAGTTAGCTTTACTAGGAAGAATATTTTTACACTATTGAAAATGGAAAAACTGGACTATGAATATAAGGATATGAATATTTTTGGGTGACACTTAAAACACAATAAATACTGCTCTCTGTTGACACGGTTCTCTATTCACCTTCCCTCTGTATCATTTACTCCGATGAGGATCTACTATACAGTGACCAGGCAGAATTATTGTTTCCTTTGCCATTATTTTATAGCTTTTCAAATGAAAACATCTTGTTCTTAAAAAACCCACTGGTGAATTGCTTTTAAACCAAGTGACAAGCTAAGTAGAGTCCTGAGACTCTTGGGAATCCCATGTTTACAATTTTAATGATTCCTATCAATATATGAATGAGAATTTTTCATTTCTTTTTCTGACTGAATGGTTTTTAACTTAATTTGATGTGATCACTCGCGACGGAGTGATTAACAGGATGTTGCTTACCGGACCGTACGTTCAGCAGGGATACTTCAACACTGGCTTCTGCTGCCAGTAAAAGCAACTTCATTTGTTAGATCTGTTGTGTTAAGAATATATCCCAAACTTATGTTAAAAAAATAAAGAACCAAAATATGTTTTATCATATTACACGGTACAATATTATTTCCTTCAAGTTTACAAACACACTGTTATCTAAACAGCTAACTGGTAACCAGTCCTGTTGTTTGCTATATACTGGTGCCCAGGTAAAATAGATAAAGAACTAGCCTGTCTTCTGTCTTTGATATATAACGAACAGTACATTATAACATGTATAGCTTTCTGGATTAGGAAAGGCCAGTTATAATTATATTATCCAATCCATTTAACAAATTCCCCAAACTTGAATAATATAATTTTTTTTGGTATTCTGACAGAAGACATTTACAAATGCTAATTCTAGTTTGTGTATATGAGGACAGGCTGGACTGGAATGATTCTGTCTGCAAGATTAACAAACTGCTGTGGTAATTGGTGCTGAGTCCGCTTTTCACGTCTATCGATAGTAAATAAGGGCTGATTGAGCAATTGTGAGAGCCAAGGTCTATGCAGGGGAATAACACTATCAGAGAAGCCAAGAATAATGTGTGGTGACCTTGTCTGCAAGCTGTTTATTGGGTCTATGCTGCTCTTTTTAACACTGTTGGGTCTTTAAATCTGCACTTTTCCAAATGACTTATGTTACTCAAAGTAAGTAAGTGACTAAGTCTTGACATTCAGTGAAGTGGCTTGTTTAAAAGAAGTCTATATTTGGCTCTTTGTAAAAGGTCACGTTGCCCCAAATTTCCAAAGATTTTACACCAAATGCAACATTTGGCCCTCAATTCCTTTACTGAAGGAGAATGTGATGTGATGTGGTGAAATAATACATTTTGACGGTCATCCATTTGCTACAATATGTAGTTCTGGTGTGAGCAATTTTGAAAATGTATTTTCATTTTAAAAAGTAGTGAATTAGCACCTATTCAGGGATCCCAAGATATTTTGTGATAGAGTTGTTTCTGGTAAGACAACTGCTTTTTGCCAGCTTTTGGGCATAAAGTTTTCTCTCGTTGAGTCTTGGCACTATGCCTCAGTGAACCACTGTGATTATCCAATTCTATGAAAAAGATTGGTGATTGGTGAATTCCTGGGCTATCGGTACTCTTGCTCGCAGACGTGAGATGATAAGCATTCAAATAGAAAAGTGACAGTCAACCTCAGACACACGTAGTCAACTAATTGCATGTCATGTGATTGTGAAATGATTGTGAAGTGCGTGGTTTCAGATGGAAGTACAGTTGCTATTTACATTTTTACATATTAAAATAACTGATGGTTATTTTATTTATTTATTTATTTTTGTAATGTCATTTCCCTCTTAAAGAACAAGTAGCTTCAAACCCTTACTATGTTTTCAATCATTATTGGTGTTCTGGTTTCTGTTGCTCCAATATTGAGTTCTCATTTAACTCTACATTTGCCTATACCTGCTTTCAGTTTGTCTAGAGCAATGCCTCATTCCATTCAAACCTTATGACAGTATAACCTTTCTGCTCTGTCAGCCCCCACCTCCTCTCTGTCTATATACATGTAGAGCAGGTAAGGATGGCAGAGTTGAAGGTCACATTGTGATATGATTTGAACGGAATGTGGAAGGCTTTTTAGATTCTCTAAACAAGCTCAAAGACAGGCCAAAGCCATATAAAGGGAGATTAAAAGAAACTCAATATTAGAACACCAGATTCAAGAATCACTCATAATTATCACAAACACCATGTTTTGCAAAAACATTAAAATGACATTTTAAGGTAATTGTGAAAATTGCCAAGTAAAATAATATAGAAAAAAAAAATCCAAAGAAATGCCATGTCTAATGATGTCTTTGTTAATTGTGGGTATTTTGAGTTAAAATGATTCTGAATATCCTTTTTGTGTTTAATATTTTACTCTGTGAATATGTGAAGGTCATTTTTCCAATGTGTTAGCATTAAATATTGCATAATTCCAGACTGCTTTGCTTGTGCTTTTGAAATCTTAACAAAAATGACACCTGGGATAAAGGAATGGCCACAGAGTGAACGTACAGTTAGGGGAGTACAGATTTGCATCCTGGCTGTCCATATATTGGCGATCTTTACTGCAGATTCCACAGAGACAGATGCATTGGATCTGCCGCTCTCGTGAGTTAGGGAAGCAAAATCTGCAGGAACTGTTTCTACACATCAAACTACAGTGGACCCTACATTCCAGATGCCTGGTGAGCTCTAGCAGACACATACAAGGCGGGCCTTTATCCTCCAGGGGCTGGTGGCTCACTGACATCCACTGTGGATCTCCTGAGTGTAAAGATGCCATTGGTTTGGGATTAGCTGGGGTTGGAGGATGCCCATTGACCTCTAGAGCTCTCATGGGGAGTTTCTGCAGTGAGGAAACTCACTTTATGCTATTTGAGCGATTCATGTTATATATGTTGGAAAAAGATAATCTCAATCTAACGTCTCATCACTATCGGCTCATTCCACAATAATAGAGTGCCATAAACAATCACACTTCTGGTGGCAGTATCATATTCTTTCACATATAAAACAGGCAGGTGCACACTGAATATGATCCATAGCAAACATGCACACTATTTAGACACATCTCATCTTCAATGAGTCCTAACCTGTATCTGCAGAGCTCCAGTTGAATGTTATGAAGCAGGTGGAGGATGAGGAAAGGAATCCAGCGCCACTTTTGTTCTCGTGAGACTTGGCAACACCTGAAGTGCCAGGAAACAACATACAATGTTATTTATATTTGTATTTGAAATATCCCATATCCCAAAATAAGGATAAAAAGCAAAGAACCAAAATATATTAAATACAAAATAGATTTTAAAGCCTTGTTTAGCAGTTGGAACTTAGTATTTTAGACATCTGCTGGTACAGTTTGCAGATCAGGTTTGCTTACTTATGAATTTAAAACTGCAATGAGATAAACTGTCAGTCCAACTTTCTTTCATTAAATAACAAAAACAAAATAAAGGATATAATCTAGGTACCATGAAACTCTTTGGGTACGGATTAAAAGGGTGGGACCTAAATATACAAATAATGCGGCTCCAACAGAATCTGGAATGAGGAACATAGAAAAGACCTTATTGGTAGGAACTACTTTTCTCTTTTTCTGTTTGAGGTACGTATTCAGAGAGGGTCTATTGATTGAGATGCACAGTGATTCCAATGACAGCAAAGGTCAGGGTGTCTCCAGTGACCTCCTGATTGTGTGCTTCATGTGTAACAGTCTCCCCGGAGACTCATCACCTGACTCTGGTCAGCAGGGTGTGTCAACCGCATTGCTAGCTCTCCACTCAATAACCTTTAGAAAAAGACAAGTTTTTCAGATGAAATGGGTAAGTATTGGTTTAAATAATGGCTTTCATTTCATTCTGGACTCTGTTACATTAATTTGCAAGAAACAATAACACAGAATATCTTTTTTTTAATTGAACGAATTAAAACCATTTAAGTCTACTTAAGAGCCGAGCCCCTAAATAAATATCTGAATTGTTTATTTACTTTCATACCAGTCGGTTTTGTTTTTATGAAGGATTCTACACATAATACAGCGTTCTGTAGCCTTTATGAATGTCTTACGAATGCTACATTGTATCTAGGGATGCACCGAATCCAAGTTTTTGGGATTCGGCCGAATACCGAATCTATCTCAAAAGATTTGGCCGAATACCGAACTGAATACCAAATCTACAAAAACTGTCAAGAAAACTAAACAAAACTGTTGAATGAAAATCAGACTGGCAGCTACTAACAAGGGATGCATACCCGCTCCTGTGCCCTGTGCACATTTGTACCTGCTGTGCAACCCGGGCAAGTGCTGTGCGCTATGTCGGGTTTTCATGAATGCGGCTCTTGTAGCTGAAAAATGCCCCCAGAGGACCCGTATGAATTCTGTGTTTCATGCCTGGGTCCAGAACATGCTGCTTTGGCTCTGTCCGACACAGCATTCTGCGCTATCTGCGGGAAGTTCCAGAGGTGGGTCCTAAAGGCTAGAGCCAAAAGGGCAGTGGGGCTGGAATCTCCTTCTAGCATGGGATCTCATTGTGAGTCTGTTCCCCCTTCAGGTGGTACAGCATCATCTCCTGCCTGCCTGCAACTATCCAGGTCACCCTCCCTGTCTCTCAGGCGACTGTCTCGCTCACCTACCAGGAGCGTGGGACAGCTTCGGTGCTCCCCTCCTAAGGAACGTTCACCTCCCACGCGGAAACGTGCGTGCCCCATGTCCCCTAGGGACAAACAGCCTAGAGGGATGTCGGCCCTCACTGACCAGATTGGTCGTTTTATGGAGGTGGTAATGGAACAACAGTCACTTATGATGAGTATGTTGTTGGGCCCTGGCACCACGGCTGCGCTGGTTACCCGGCCGCCTGTTCCGACTGTTGAGCCTGAGCTTGAGCCTGAACTTAAGCCTGAGGCCATCTCAGACTATGAAAAGGACATCCTCTCTCTGCAGGCATCTGCTGATGACAAGTATATGCAGGAGGGACCTTCTTGCAACTCGGTGGACGAGCTGCAACAGGAACTGGAGGTATCTCCAGGGCCAGCGTTTGAGGCTTTGGTTGAGCGAGCGGCTCAACCAAAGCGAGTGGAATGGCCCAGAGACAAGGAGCCCCAGGCCTCCAGGTTCTCCTCGGTTAAGCCAGTACAGGACAGGACACTGCCCCCTTTCCCTGACTTTGTCAGGGAGATCCAGTCTTCCTGGTTTAACCCAGCATCAGCACCTAGCCCGGTGGCTGGAGCTTGGGTTTTTTCTTCCATGCAGGGAACGGTGTGTGCTGGCTTGGCAGCCTTCCCCCTGGTGGACTCCGCCATTGAAGCTTTCGTAGAGGCACCGGGCATTGGACTGGCCAAGGACCTACAATGTCCTAACAGACAGTGTCGGACAACAGAGATGCACCTCAAGAAGGCGTATGCCACTTGCTCCCAAGCTGCCCGACTTTCCAATGTGTGGAGCATGCTTTCTGGCTATCAGGCCATCCTTATTAAGGAGCTCCCTTATATGGTCATCGCGGATCACAGACAAGTGCTGAACCAGGTCTCTGAGGCAGTCACCAGACTGGCCCAACTCACAGCCAGAGCGTAGGGCTGATGCCTTGCGGCGCTGGTGGTCACCAGACGGCAATTCTGGTTTTCCCAGGCTAGAGTTTAGGAGCAGGACAAGTCCTCTCTCCGGGACACCCCTATCACTCCTGGCCATACGTTTGGCCCCGCAGTGGAGGAGATACTTCAGAGGACTCTGAAGACCAGGGAGGCATCGAGGCAGTACGCCCAGCTGTTTCCACGGAAGCCTGCCTTGCCTGCTAGGGCGGTGGAACGCATCTGGGAGTGGTTCGGCAGAGCAGATGTAGATCTCTTTTCCTCGCGGGAGTCTATGTACTGCCCTCTTTGGTTCTTGATGAGAGACCTCGACAATCCCTTAGGAGTCGACGCCCTGGCCCACGAGTGGCCCGCTTGTCTCCTATATGCCTTCCCTGAGGGGGGCTGACGTCAGAGCTACGGAGGCCTAAAGGCAGCTTTCATATTAAGCTCAGCATAATCCTATCACCTGATGGCGATACCCATTAGTTGATGGCTATTTCCTCTTTCAGAGAACTGGGGTTGCATCCGTAACCTTACCTTGTGCCTGGGATTCAATTGCTAATTAATTATTCACTTGAATCACAGCATGTGAACTAATTTGTGCAACCCTGTGCTCACATATTAATATACATTTTATCTGCACATGAAGTAATTGTGCAACCAAATAATTTAATTCACTCATGCTACATAGCCCCATTATATCCCATGCACCAATACATACCGTTAAACTTGAAATAAATGTGCTGGCGTTTATTTACAATGTTTTGCCAGTAGCCCCGGCAACTATTTGAAACTCAGGGTTTATTATGTAAGATCACTAACATCTGCAAATACTTCAGATGCAATCATGAAAAAGCTGCCTGCACACAACCTTATAGAAATGACATTAAATCATTCCAGCAACATGATTAAAGGTTGTGTCAGAGGGTAATAAGAGTTTGTATTGTAATAATAATAAAAACATTAAACCCACTAAAGACAGCCCAGTAAATATTGGAACACAAATGTATATTAAGGTAAGCTTTCAGCACAATAAAAACAAACATGTTTTTAAAATTAATAAAAGCAACAAGTATCATCTTTATTAACACATATTATAGTTATTGTTCACCCTCAAAAGCATGGGCAATCAATGAAAAATTAACCAGCAACCAAAACAACCGCATGCAATACTGTGTTAATATGAAGAATAAGTTCATACTGTTGGCCCGCAATACACTCAAAAATGCTTCAAACTGTTTAAAGATTAACAATAAAATCAATACAAGTATCAGTTTTATCACACAATATGAATATTCATTGCAAGACTCAAATGCACAAAATACTGTTAATACAAAACCAAAAAAAAAAACATGGACAAATACATTAAAAGCCAACCCTGTTAATATCAGAAAACACGTTTGTATTTTACTTTCAGCACATTCAAAAAAGCTTCACAACTGGTTTTAAAATGAATAGCATTATAAAAAATTTTAAAAAACTGTATGCATTACATAAAACACAAAATACACACAGGGGCAGGGGAACCCTGTCACATGGACAAATTGTATAATTAATCGATACAAATCGTAAGGAAAGCCATATAAATGTTTTAAATACTGTTAATGAAAGATGAGTTTCTTAAACAAGTGGTTTTCTATGTAATGACTAGAAATAGTAGCTGTAGAAATACCAGTATAAGAAAAACTGTGCCTTTAGGTCTGATCATTTTTTTAGATTCCTATGGGCATTTTTCTAAAAAACATGACATGCTGTGGGGCAGGGGCTCTCAACCTTTTTGCTTATGAGGCCCCCATCATATAAAAATATTGTCTGAACATACCCGAGAACGTATTCTGTAACCTGAGAAGGCGTTCATTTCATATACTGAAGCTAATAGGTTTCAGCATGCCATAAGCATGCAGGGAAATAACACATTCTCTGGTTTATTTTTGGAGGACCCCTTGAAACCTCCTCATGGCCCTGTAGGGGACTGCAGACCCCTTGTTGACAACCCCTGCTGTAGGGGAAACTCACAGCGAGATTCTAGTGACCTTTTCTGACCTTTTCAATGCCAATGTAATGCAATAGGCAGCCCGGCTCCTGTGACACAACATACTTCACATCAGACTTCGGTTTTACATTTCTGTTTTATAAAGCACAGGCGTTTATAAAATGGGAATTTTCCTTAGAAGTGAACAAATGAAATGTTTACTATGGAAGTTGTTTCACCTTTCATGGATCTACCATAGGGGGTATATTTGAAGAAATGAAATTGTCTATTGCTACATTCTTATTTGCTCCATATGTTTTAAATGCTATGTAGGCCAACTTGTGCAGTTTCACTCTTTTTAAGCTAATTTCTCCTGCTTTGTCAAGAATTACATCTTTGAATATGCATCCCATCTCATAATGCTGAACAACATATTTAACACTGAGGCTGTTTTAAAGATGGAACTCACATAAAAAATTGAAGAAAAGTAGTAATAAAATTGCACACATGGGCCAATATAGGATTCTGTAGACATGGAAAAAATAAGTGACAAAAGACAAACGTCAGTTTCTGCAAGTGTACCCTGTGATAATTCCATTAAAGGCATAACAACTTGGCCATCACTTGTTGGCAAAATCCCCATCAGATAGAGCCTTATCCTTTACAACTAATATCATTACAATACTGAAATGAAAACATATACAGTGTCTATAGAAAGTGTACACCCCCTTTCAAAATGTTCACCTTTTGTTGCCTTATAGCCTGGAATTAAAATACTTTTTTTTTTATTTATTTATTTTTTTTTTATTTACACATCCTACCACACAACTTCCAAGCAGAAAAAAATATTCTAGAAATTTGTAGAAAATTAATTAAAAATAAAAACTGAAATAGCTTGGTTGGATAAGTGTCCACCCCCGTTGTAATAGCAATCCTAAATTTGCTCAGGTGTAACCACTCCCCTTCAAAATGACACATCAAGTTAAGTGGCCTCCACCTGAGTTAAATTGTAGTGATTCACATGATTTCAGGATAAATTCAGCAGTTCCTGTAGGTTCCCTCTGCTGGGTAGTGCATTTCAAAGCAAAGACTCAATTATGAGCACCAAGGAGCTTTCAAAAGAACTCTGGGACAAAGTTGTTGAAAGGCACAGATCAGGGGATGGGTATAAAACATATAAAAACTGGATGACCAAGCAAGAAGGAGACTGACTGGCTACCAAGAGGCCAACGGCAACTTTGCAAGAGCTACAGGTTTTTATGGCCAAGACTGGTCAAAGTGTGCATGTGACAACAATATCCCAAGCACTCCACATATCTGGCCTGTATGGTAGGGTGGCAAGAAGGAAGAGATTACTCAAGAAAGCCCACCTTGACTCACGTTTGAAGTATGCAAAAAAACACTCTAAACTAAAATGGAACTTTTTGGCCTAAATGCAAAGCGTTATGTTTGGTGCAAACCTAACACAGAGCATCACCCAAGTTACACCATCCCTACTGTAAAGCATGGTGGTGGCAGCATCATGTTATTGGGATGTTTTTCATTAATAGGGACTGGGGCACTTGTCAGAATAGAAGGGAAAATGAATGGAGCAAAGTACAGACAAGTCCTTGAGGAAAACCTGCTGCTCTCTGCAAGAAAGCTGAAACTGGGTCGTATGTTCACCTTTCAGCATGACAACGACCTAAAGCACACAGCCAAAGGTACATTGGAGTGGCTAAAGAACAAAAAGGTAAATGTCCTTGAGTGACCCAGTCAGAACCCCAACCTAAATTTGTGGCATGACTTGAAGATTGCTGTCCATCAACGCTCCCCAAGGAACTTGACAGAGCTTGAACAGTTTTGTAAAGAAGAATGGTCAAATATTGTCAAATCTAGGTTTGCAAAGTTGGTAGAGACCTATCCCAACAGACTCACAGCTGTAATTGCTGCCAAAGATGCTTCCACCAAGTATTAACTCAGGGGGTGGAGACTTATCCAATTATGATCTTTCAGTTTTGTATTTTTAAAATATAATTTTTTTCTCAATAAAAACTTTTTTCCCCTTCACAGTGTGGAGTATGCTGTGTAGATAAGTGGAAAACATCCTCATTTAAATGCATGAAAGAGACACTGACACAACAAAATGTGAAAAAAGATCAAGGGGGTATAGACTTTTTATAGGCAATGTATCTTGAGAGAGGAAGGGTAGTGATTTTTTCACACCTGTGAGGATGGCCTGAATTACCAACACGCTTCTAAAATGGGGTTATTTAGAAGATGGGGGATCCTTGTCCTGTCTGTACCTAAATGAAACAGCTGACATTGAATAATTGCTTGTACCTTATGCAAAGCTCCACATCAGCTTTGAAATCCAATCTAATTTGGAACAGTGTGATTTGCCCTGTCATTTTGTCATTGGCCATGCTACCAGCAGGTGAGAGAAGCATTTAAGGGAATCTAATGTATGTTGTGTCTTTGTGCCGTGCTTTCTAGATAGAAAAAGTTGGTGTGTTTTTGTGCAGGTGCTTGGGTACACTTTGCAATGTTTAACTGTTTAGTACAGAAAGAGCAGCTGGTATTTCAATGTCTGAAAAAAAAATCCTAAATTAGATCCGGAAATAAATAAGCATTGAGTGTTGAATACATACAAAAATTATTCAATACAATTTTTATATAACGCTATATATCATGGAAAGATGCCAGTAACCTGGACTAGGAGAGATTGACAATTCTTTTAAGACTAGATTACAATAAGGACACACAATCAGCTCCTTGAACCCAGAACACGACTTTATAGGTAGGCAGTCAGAACACGAGCATTGGGTCTACAGTTCAGTATCGCTCAACAGTTTAGAATGCAGACAGACCAATTGGAACAAGCAGTAACAGGTACATTCCAGCAGGGAGTTACCCAAGAAACACCAGGAAGGGTTGTAATCTTCTATCAGAAAGACGGCCGGAGTGGGTGGCGTCAGACCAGAAACAGAAAAATAAACAGAGAGGTGGAGTTTGGTTGAGCTGAGCGAATGGCTTCACTCAGCATTTAATGGGTGAACAGAACAGACAGAAAATAAACGGTTGTATTAAACAAAAAAAAAACACAGGACACGGCACTGGTAGCCAAAATAAACAGAAAAACAAAACGGACCAAACAGACAAAACACGGTGAGCTTCTTTTAACAATTATTACTATTATTATTCTTCTCTACATCCATCTCCAGTCCCGTTCTCCACTCACCGAACACACAACCCCAAGTGAGTGAAGACATGCTGCTTTTATGCAGCTGTACCAAGACTCGATTGCTAATCAATCATTCAATTGGAGTCTCGGTACAACTGCACATGAATTAATAAAGTGCAATTCCCAGTGCTCACATATTATTACATTTTACTTGCACGTGAAGTGCTGTGCAATCCTCATGCCTAAATACAAATATACATTTTAAACACTTGTGTTACACAGACCCGTTTATATCCCATGTACCAATGACTATACACCAACATTTAACACACCACACGCAACATATACAGAAAATACACACAGGGGTGGGCACTTTGTCACATCTTTCCAGTGGGCAGAACAAAGGCCGGTTTGCCAGAACAGAATAGAGGATACCAACCATGGTTGTTAAAATCAACACAGCTTCATATAATCACTAAAATGCTTCAGAACCAATTAATTGATTTTCCTAAAATGTTTATGAACATTTATCCTCTTTTAAAGTAACTGTTTGCTCCCGATTGTGCCAAGTTTTTCATCAAAAGTGTTAAAGATTTGCCGCTAGAGTCATACTGTGAAAAAAAGTGTATTTGATTTTTTTTTCTTTACTTGTCAATGTTGTATTTAAACAAATCAAGGGGTTTGTACAGTGAGCAGTTTGTGGAGTTTTAGCTGCTTGCTCTTCTTGTTGTTGAAACAGGCTGAAGATCTAAGCAGAACCCCACACGATGAAAAATAGCATGTGAGCTCTTATGTAATTGCATTTGGTTTTCTGCCACAGCTCTTATAAATTGTTACCTCTGGACATTTCATAGTGTAATTTAGCAAGTTTCCAATCCTAATCAAAGATACTGTAATGTATATTTCTAATATTAAAGTTGAATTTGTGGAGGGCAGTCTATAGTGTTGTAATACACATCCCTAGAACGTCCCATATAAAAGTTTATCACAGTATTTTTGCATGTTTACCACACTTTTGGTGTGCACCTTAAATACATAGTAGGCACTCTTCACTACACCGATGAAACCAAATGTAATACAAAGTTTGTGTAAAATACAATCATTTTTGTGCAATGCAACAGGTGATAATCTTTACAATTTCTTCAAGCACAGCCATAAACTTAAATCAATGCATGTCAATGGATATTAAACCACCACTTCTTTTAAACGTATAGATCGATTTGAAAAAGCATGTATTTTTTGTTAGGAGGTTATGATCAGGAAATAAGGAAGTTGGTAGCCTGTGATAGGTGCTGTGTCTTATCGTTAAAAAGCAGAGATTGTATATTTCCTTCAATTAGGGAAAGATTTTTTTTTAATACTAGGTAATGTGATAATAGTTTATTATTAAGATCCATTTATTTGTATATACAGACATCTTGAGGTACAGGACTGAATTGCAGATTATGCATTTTTACTCTTTCCCAACAATATTTAATACACAGACATTCTCTTTATTTTGTTTAATTTCATCCTGAGACTATATCTTTTTTTACACAGCCTTAACACAGCTCCAGTGAACGACTGCTTGTTAAGGATGAAAAGCTGAAGACTATAATCGTCCCAAACATCAGGTGAATGAATATTTACATATTTTTACATATTATTCTGCTAGGGCCTAGATTTAATCACAAATGGCTGCACCATCCTGCACAATACCCTGTAGAGGCTGGTATCTCGCCAACATGCATTCTCAAGTTCTTGGGTGTAAAGAGGTAATTGGCTTAGTCGTGGGATAGGAGGACAACCACTGACCTTCAGTTCTCCTGAGCTGTTGTGGGGTATTACCGCGGTGAGGGAACGTAATTGGACATTATAAATTGGGGAAAAAACTCAATTATTTTCGCACACACTATATTTTAAAATAAATTTAAAATATATCTCAATACTGTTAATGGTAATGGTCGTGCCTTCTTTCTTATGTTTATCCCACAGCTCTGATTACTCCCCATGTTTAACAAGAAATCAGATCCTTATGTTTGTCTTGGTAATGGATGCAATCCACTCTCCAGTGTTCAGAGTAATGGATTTTGATTCTGCACTGGTGTCCTCGTTGCACACTGGAGCAAATGGAAAGCAGGGTGTGGGTGTGAGCCAATGTGTGTTTCATTTGTAAACAGAGCAGTGTCCATCGCTAGGGAAAATAATCTAAATCAGTGGTGCTCAACTCTGTCCCTCGAGAGCTATTCCAGTCCTGGTCTTTATTCCAACCAGGTCCTAAATTAGTTAGTTACCTCTTAGCAGCTTCAATTAACTACATTAAAACCTACTTGGAGTAAAAACCTGGACTGGTTTGGATCTTGAGGGCCAGAGTTGAATTGCTCACCCCTAGTGAATGTCACAAGTGACAAATTTTATCTGGGATTTGTGTATTGTTGTTTTTAATTTTTTATTGGAATCTGCTCATCTCAAACCCCAGTTGGTTTTATGTGTGTTGTGGCTGACTGTTGGGTAGAGTACTTTCACCCTAGCAACAGGAATTTCCACCTGGTTATCGCCACAGCCAATTGTGGTCCAAGCAGGACAATATAAGGGGCTGGATTTGAGAGCAGGAGGAAGCAGGAACACAGAAGACAGGAAGAACAAGGAGGAGTGTGTGCAGGCAGAGCACACAGCCTTGGGGGAATACGATATTGTGGAAGATTTACTGTTTTGGATTTACTTTGGGAACACGACCCTTGGCAAGAAGAATTTTGTTTTGGGGACGGACCAGCACTGGGACAATATTCAGGAATGGGTTTGGAGTTTAGTTGTGTTGGGACAATATGTGGTGGTTGGCAGTTTTCTTTTTGACTTGTTTCTGTTGTGTTTTGTTTATTATTTAAGAATTTCACAAACATATTTTTTTGAATGCATAACAAATAATGATTTATTTTTGCACACTTGTTTTCCTTCTTTTGTTTTGCCTTGTCTTCCTTGGTGGAGCAAGGGATGGGTGTAACTGTTCTGGGTGCCAGTGCTTGGTCCAGGACATTTGGGCCCACACGGATCCTTGATAGGGGGCAGATCTTTTTTCTTGATCTCTGGGAGAGGGGAAAGGACAATTAATAGTCAAGTTCATGCTAACTGTTTTGTCTGTATTACCTATCTCTATTGGCCGGCCACCTGCACCCATGTTAGTGTGCTTGAGGCCTCAGTGGTTTACCTACCTGGCCTTCGGGTCTGGAGTCCAGCTTCCAGATTGGGTCTGGTGGTGGCAGATGGAATCGGGGTGAGGTCCAGGGAGCATAGCAGGAGAAGGAGATAGAGAGAGAGGAGAGAAACGTGGTGGCGAAAGACCGACCAAAGGGAAGTGACCAGAACCTCTGGGTGGAGGGTGGAGTTTACTTACCTGTGTGTCAGTTCCTGACGGCCCTTTCTTTGCCCCGCTCTGCTGTCTTAGGTCCTTTGGAGGCGGCAGTTGATTGGCAGTGGAGAGATCCAGAAGGGGGTGGTGGTTCATGCATCGGCATGAGGAAACATCAGCAGACCGAGCAAGTTAGGGGAAGCCCTGGGAGTGTGGGGTCTACCCCCCTGGACTATTTCCTTTTTTTCCATTTTTTGTTGAACAACAGGAAGGGACTGCCTAGTGTGTGGTGTTTTTCTATTGTTCTTTTTTTGGCACTCACTTTGAAATTTCAACTTATTTTTTAGTGTTACTGTGTGACTTGGTTTTAACAATTTTTACCCTGTTGAGAACAATAAAGTTGTTTTACCAGACACTGCACCATTGTGTGTGGGAACCCAGGGATCAAAGAACCTACTTGGGGGAATGAAATAAACTATTCGGTTACAAAGGTCTTTGCCTTACCAAAAACAAAGTGGCGTAGTCGTCAGCTACATAGGTACACTGGCTGGGTTATCTCAGGTCACCCTACCCGTGACATGAGTATCTCCAAACTTTCAGAAATATTTTCAGAAGAAGCTAATAAGATAAAAAAGTAGAAAATAATTGATGGTTTTCTTTTACTGAAACAACAGGCAGACTGAATTACAGAACTACAAAACACCAGCTAATATCTTTGGAGTAACCAGAACAATTTAGGTAGAAAAGAAAGAAGCTCTGTTTAAAAACACAGGTATTGATTTCAACAGTGCTTGCATCCAATACAGTAGATGGTGCCCTGCAATGTTTTGATTTGTCCATTGAGACAAGGGAGATTCACCTGGCTGGCCTCCTCCACGTGAGCAACACTCACGCATGCTGGGATGTCCGATGACAGGAAAGGGGACCAAACAGGTTAACTGGATCAATTACTCAAAATCCTTGAACAATAATACACATTTCTCTTCAAAAGTGTTACTTTTGTTTGTGCTACTTTGGTTGACACTGCCCCCTTGCTCAATTAACCCGTTCTCAGCTGAGGCCCTTGTACAAGAATTTTGTGATTTGAGAGTCAGCTGTCTTACACCAAAATTACCATATGTTCCCTTTCAAAAACCAAGGCAAACTATATATATATATTTATTTTTGTCACCACAAATTACAGATATTATTATAAACAAAATGTTACCTTTTTAGAAAATATATTTTATCTACATCAGATTTAGTCCATAAAATACAAATGTTTGATATAAGATTTTAGAAAGATTTAAGCTGCTGGATTTGCCTATGTCTGTGTGTGCATTTTTTCATTGTTTTTGGGATTTTACATGCTCTAGACTGACACCAGGCCACTTTGACTTTTCCACTTTGAATTATGCTGCCCATGGTGAAAATCATCTACCCTAATTTCATGTGCCCAGTTAGCGACCAAAGAATGAGATACCCTGGCATAAATACACATTTTTTTAATTTGCACAAAATAAGGATTTTAGAAATGGGTAACATAACAACTCCCTTAATGGTTTGTTACCCACAAACCGTCTGCAATCTGAGGTGATGTCACTGTATGTAGTAACCACTTGTTTTTCACAATATTTGAATCTGAAAATCTAACAGCTTTAGTTCCACTGTTGGAAACACATTAGTTTTAAATTACTCTGTGTCCATCATTCAAAGATACCAAATATGTGCACCTTTATACAGTTTTGCAAGTGTTTACATGTCCTTGTCTAACACCAGGCCATTTTTACTTTTCCACTTTGAATGATGCTGCCCTTACCACCCCAATTTCATGTGCCCAATATGCCAACAACAGGCGCATGCCCCACCCCCAACTAATCATCTCCAAAATGTTGATTTCTGCTTATCAACATACTGCGTTTGCACTTTTTGTCACTGACACTCAAAAATTGAATGTGTTTCCTCATAACGTGCAGTAACAAGTTTGTACTCAGTTTGCACGTGCACTGCCGTAACGTGCAGTTAAGAACACGTGCGTATGTGCATTTATTTAACGTTCAAATCCAGCTACCTGCAGGTGGTTGCTGTAGCACATAGAGGAAAACAACATAGGCCTACTGTATTTAAATAAAAGCAGAACAAATCATGAAACAACAGTGGATATAAGATATTTCTTTAACAAAATGACACGGACACCAAAGAGTGAGCAGCCTGTCACCTGCCAGTCCAACCGAGGAAAACCAAGGCCTTGAGGTGGAGGACAGTGCAACAACTAGTAGTACTAGCAACATCACCGGCATGGGAACCGAAGCTTTGACTGCAACAGGTGCAGATTCATTTTCTCAAAGTGATTACGCTAATATATTATAATAGAACTTTTGCTTCTTGTAAATTTAGCATCAACCTGTGCTAAATAGGTACCCCCAGCAAATGTTTGGAAATAAGTTACGCTTGTTTGCAGCATGGTATAAAATACCAGAAGCCACCTCCTGGCTGGAATATTCCATAAAAAAATGACAGAATGTTTTGTCTTGCATGCAGATTGTTTGCGAGTAGATTAACCACCAAAAATGACCGTGCTTGGATGTCATCTGGCTGTTGCAACTTTGAAAAACGCAAAATCTAGCACACAGAACCGCAGTTGAACGTGTCAGACATTTTAAATGTGAAAAGTTACATTTGGTTTGATGTTAAGCGAAGCAATGCAAGCACAGCTCCAAAAAGAAATGACTGAAAATGAGAAAAACAGGGAGTATATTACATGTCTGCTAGATCTGTGTCATACACAGGGAGTATATTACACGTCTGCTAGATCTGTGTCGTACACAGGGAGTATATTACATGTCTGCCTGATCTGTGTCATACATTGGGAGTATATTACACGTCTGCTAGATCTGTGTCGTACACAGGGAGTATATTACACGTCTGCTAGATCTGTGTCGTACACAGGGAGTATATTACGCGTCTGCTAGATCAGTGTCATACACTGGGGAAGCTTGGCTTACCATTTCGTGTACACAATGAACATGAAACTTCAGATGATAAGGGGCTTTTCTTGAAGATTGTTGATTATTTTAATTGTTCGGATCCCTTTAAGCAAGACTTGTGTGCAGAAAAATGACACCTACTTATCAAATTGTTTTCAAAATGACATGATATCTGCTTTAACTACTGTTATACAGAATACAATCAGAAAATAATTACCACTGCCAGATATTTCTGTGTGATGCTGGATGAAACTCCCGATGTTTTTGGTAGGGAACACGTAGCGGTTGCTTTTCGGTATGTAAACAATAGTGACTAGTGAATATTATTGAAAGAATCGTAAATCTGCAAGATACAGCAAGTACAACAGCTGAACAGCTTTTTCATATTTTACTTTTGACAACCAAAGAGGACAGTGCTACCATGCTTAAAAATGTAAGCAGCCATATATCAGGGTTACAGACTCTTGTTCAGAAGAAACAAATAAGTGCTATTTATACACATTGCTATGCGCATTGTCTAAATACGGTTGTGATCAACATTGTGAGCTCTAATGCCGTGTCAAAGAACTTTTTTGGATGTGTCCAGAACCTGTACACATTCATTAATGCCAGCAGTCACCACAGCACTGTCATAAAAAAATACAGAAGGACACCATGGCCCAGGCAGAAAGGGCTTCAAGTGTGAGTGGTAGTTAATACAGCTGTCGGGAAAGACGTCTTCAGACTCTTCATGAAGTGCATTGGTATTCACACTGTTGAGCTCTGCATGTCATAAATGAACAGTTTTCCATTATTTGAGAAACCTTACAGAATATTCAGAAGAATACAACTAAAGCAAGTGTATCAGCAGGCAAAAGGTCTTATGATTCAAATGGATTTCGAATTCACAATCTGCCTTCTGGTATTTTTGGATATGTTAAACAGCGTAAATTATTGTAGTACTTTTTTGCAGAGGTAGGACATGGATTGTAAGTGCCATAGAGAGCTGTTTAAGTATTCTGAGTTGCCTGAGAACAGATGAGAAGTTCCACGAGTACTATTTAAAAGCTGAACATCGTGCGAATGAATTGGATCTGCAAATGACAACATGGCAAAAACACTGGATAATTTTTATGGAACTTGCACAGAACACTATGTTTTTTAATATTTGGAAGATAAATATAAAGTAGACTTTTTTTTCCTGCAGTTGATACTGCAATAAGTGAGATAGACAGATGATTTAATCAGAAAAGTACAGAAATACCCAAAGCTGCGTCCTATCTTTCTGTAAAAATAGTGAAAACTGTTTATACCAAAAGGGAAAGAAGCACTTGTGAAGTTGAATCAAGAATTTAAGTGCAGCATTCCTGATATGCAGTACAATTTTTTTGTACTCCACATCAAACCCATTTTAAATGCTCGGGAATTGGGCAATGCTATATCTTTGCCAGAACTCATGAAAGTCTGTAAAGAACATGATCTGGGACTATTGTATCCTGATGTATTTGACCTCTTGGTTTTCTTGGCCATATTACCTGCTACAGTTGCAACTGCAGAAAGGTGTTTCAGTGCTAAAAAGTGCATCCTTAACAGATTTTGTAGCATCATAACACAAGTATGTCTTCAGCAGGTGTTAATTCTTGCAGTAGAGACTTAGCCAACAGCATTAACGTAGATGAGGCTGTGGAACCTTCATCCAGATGGCTTTCATTGAAATGCTGAGTGAGTGTAATGATATTTATTTATACAATCATATCACCGCACACATACACACACACACACACACACACACACACACACTCAATAACTGCATGAAGTCTGTGACCCATTGAGCTCACCAAACTCTGTGTGTAATCATTTGAGATGCTTTGCCAAGCCTTTACTGTAGTCATTTTGAGTTCTTGTCTATTCTTGGGATGTTCTGACTTCAATTTTTTCTTCAGCATGTAAAATGCATGCAGTTTCTTCTACACAAGCAAACAAAATGTTTCTGTAAACTTCAAAATTAATTCTGCTGCTGCCATTATTAGTTACATCATCACTAAAGACGAGTAGGCCAGTTCCAGAGGGGGCCATGCATGCTCTGGCCATGACATTACTTCCACCATGCTTCACAGATGAGGTGGTGTTCTTTGGAGCATCTGCAGTTTCTTTCTTTCTCAACACTTTAACCTTTCCATCAATTTGTTAAAGGTTTATCTTGGTCTCATCTGTCCATAAAACTTAATCTTTCCAAAACTCTCCTGGCTCATCTTTTTACTTCCGAGCAAATTCTAATCTGGCTTTTCTGTTCTTGGTGCTGATGAGAGGTTTACATCTTGCAGTGTAGCCTTTGTACCTCTGCTGTTTCAGTCTTCTGCAAACTCTGGATTTTGAGACCTTCACCCCTGCATTCTGACACTTGTTTTAGGGTTTTTCTTGACAGCTCTGATAATTTTTCTGTCATCAACAGCAGATGTTGTTCTTGGCCGACCCAGTCTTGGCTGATTGGTAATTATACCTGTGGTTTCTTCCTTCTTCAGCATATTCCAAATTGTTGATTTTGGTATGCCCAATTTCTGTCCTATGATTCTGATTGGGTTTTTCTTATCTTTCAGCTTCAAAATTGCCTGCTTTTCTTTAACAGAAAGTTTTCATATTGGTTTTCGACTATGGACTCCAAACACCGATGTCAAAGCGAGACAGGTTGATAGGATGTTCACAGCTCTTTTATGAATTCCTAATTACCCAAAAACAAAAACCTGACCAACAAGAGACGCCTGTCAGCCAATTGTGCCAATACTTTTGCTCGTCCAAAATAAAGAGGTTCAACACTATCATTTTGTTTAATTGACCCAAGAGGTTAGAACTGAATTGACTTAATTAAAAATAAAACACTTAGGTGTTATACTTACCAGTCTTTTTTTTTTTTTTGAGAAGAAATTATTATTATTCATAGTGAAAATCAATAAGTACTAATCAAAATCTTTTTTTCAAATATAGAACAGGAACAATCAGATAAAATATATAATGGCAATTATGAATACATGTTTCTCAATTACACAAATAGTTATTCTGTGGATTTTTATTTATTTTTTAGAAATTGGGGAATGGTAAACAAATGAAATGAGGTACAGATTAACCTGTTTTATATCACCTCGCTTAATATCATACCCTGTTTATTTTCAAAATTTTTCCATCCACCACAGGTTCTTTGAGAAATGACCTCGCGGCAGGGCAGAAAATGAATTATTTTGGGGTGTTTAATATGATTTGTTGTATTTAAATGTATATGTTTGGTTTGTGTGTTGGTGGTGGTTGGCAGGGATGGGGTTAATTCTGGCATTTGTTTATTAGGTGTCAGTGTTTGTGCAAACCTTTATTTTGCACATAGCTAGTAATTACATTGTAATAACTTGGCAAGACCAGATTGTTCCTGTTCTTACACGATAACTACTGTGTAATTACATGGAGCATGGTTCTGTGAACATCTTGTTACATGAGGTAATTACATGGGACAGTCCATTGTCATGGTTACTTCCATCAGAACTGATAGAAACCATAGGATATTTTGTTCTGTTTAGATTCGATTCAAGTATTCATTCAATTTGCTAAATTAATAATGTCCTGACTCTTGAATTTACCAACACAATGCACTTGTATCACAATCAGGGTTGTGTTTCAATATCAGGCCTAAATAATTGTAGCACTATTTCAAAACACATACTATAGAATTATTTTGATATACTTCAGTACAACTGCAAACATCACAACATGGTACTGTAAATGGACAGTAGGAAAGCACTGAATGTGATAAATGTGTTTGCTGAGGCAAATTGTGAATACAAATGTTTTAAATAAAAAACTAAACTAAATTAACTAAATTTCTAAATTGAACCATTCCCAACCTCAACTCCCCCAGCCTCCGAGCAGCTACTGCTTATTTCACAAGGAGAAAGGACTGTCCATTAAAGAAGACATGTTATTCTATGGTGCCACCTAGCCCAGCCAGTGCTGTAGGGTCTGGATGAAACAAATCAAGATACCTTGAAGCCAATTCCATCAGAACACCTTCAAAGAAAAGAGCAGGAACAAGAAGTAGCTGCACTTGGCTGCTGTTGAAGAAAAAAAAGGATGTTGTTAGTCTTTACAGCTCCTTGACCTAATTTGGTGAGACAGCAGAGTGGTTTAAATATAGACTCAGGAATCTAATTCTAGGTCAAATGCTTCCACTCCCCAGCCCGTCCCCCCAGCTAGTGCAGAGAATCACGAGGGAATTTGAGCATTGTGCTTCGGGACGCGTTCTCTCACACTGTCCTTGCACTCACCCGGCAGTTAAGTGCAGTAACAGCTTCTAGTCACCACCACCTCAACCTCCTGTTCCCTCTAATGTGCTCCATCAAGTACTCTTCATTTATTGAGCTGCTAGTGTCTTTCTGTCTGAGGTCAAGACAACTTGACTGTTACAGGGCATGTACATAGTCATACGAGGACTACGTACATGCCCACATGATGTGCTCCACAGCTTGTGCCCATAGGGGGCACTGTTTCTCATATTTCAGTGTAAGCAAACAGCTGACCACCCCTTGTATCACCACTGTCTGCAAGGGCCTAGTGGAATTCTGATTCCCACAGATAAGCTTTTAAAGCTGAAATGCTCTTGTTAACATAATAAAGGTGTATGTGTATGTGCTCCTCCAAGGTAAGCACATTGCCTGTGCTGGTCTTGACTCCATTGTAAGGTAATGTACCTTTATGGAAATGTGGCAAGTACAGCTCTCCCTGTGGGCCACTGATGAAGTTGTAACAATGAGGAGCTCACTGCGGTGTCTAGTTTAAATACAGATCAGAACAGTGGCTTATACTTACTTTTCGATATTACTCGGTAAAGCCTGTTAAATGTTGAAATAAAAACTTAAAAATAATAATTTAGAAATCATCTCTAGTTTGTGTAGTTTTTATACTTCTTGTCTGTCCTGTCTTCATTCCGCTTTGAATGGCTGGGGGTCGCTGTCAGTCATCTCAGTGGACTGTTAGTACTGTAGTTTCACCTTGTTCCGACAGATCTCCTCGACTGAAGCTGTGCTAGAATGTTCTCATTTGCCAGTTACAGTGCCTGTAGGATGCAGAAGCAGCTATATCCTTTGTTTATGTCTGTGTTATCTCTGTGGTGCATAAGGGGTATCAGATAAGCCCTCCCTTTTTTTGGCTTTATTTGGCTCCTATCGGTCTCATTCATACATTGAAAGGTTTTCTCGGCTTTTCTCCAGAGAAAAACGACTAGAGACCTGTGCTTGACGTCTTTTTGATCATGTTGGACAGGGTCCAACATCAAACTGGAAAGGGAAAATTGTAATGTTGGACCTGGTCCCACATAGGACCGCAGAGCGTTAAACCACGTTGGTGAAACAGACCCCAGGTGGCACAGTTGGCTATAATTGCAGATTAAGTGTGATAAAGTCCTTATAAGGGCAACTCAGAGTGCATGAAATTGAAATCAACATAGAGATGTAGAGTTTGAAATCTTTTTTTCTATAAACTTTCCTTTGATTTTTAATTACAAAAAAAGACAATTGAAACATGTTAAACAATGCCTACTTTAAATATTTGTAGGGTTTTTTTTGTTTGTTTTTTTCACAAGCAATAAAAAATGGCCAAAGTCAATGGGTAGTCCACATATCTAATGATGGGTCATATATTGCTCCATGGTTCCATTGCCACACCATTGATTAGGGTTCCAAGATATGGAAAAGTTCCTACTCCGTTGCTATTCTGCCTGATCCCATTGTAGCTGTGATGCATTGCATAGCCATTGTTCAGGATTCCATTCTGTGGTTCCATTCTGCCAATGGCAGGCTCATCCCATTGTGGCTGTGATGCATTGCACAGCCATTGTCACTGCCTTTTCATTGAAACAGCAACTTGAAAAATGCATTAGTAAAAATACCACAAAGATCAAATGTAGTATTTCATGCCTCCACTAGGAGCAGAGAGATGCAAGGGGTCAGGTTAATTGTTACACTCTGGTGTCAGCTGAACTTAGAGAGAAGGCTTGTTTGAGAGCCCCTTTGAGGACACAGGGGTGCTTTTCACTTCTGATTTTTAAAGTCACCAGGGTGTGAATCCAAGAATCCAGGGAAGAATCCAAGAGTTCAGATAACTGACAGTTCACACTTGTACGAATGTTCTCTTTAAAATCATTGGTAAGTGAATAAAAGGCACATTCTGCACAGTTTACTTTTTTCTTTCATGTGATGAGTAAGAAGGAAACATACTGTATAATGTCACGCAGAGCCGTTTAACAGAGCGTGACTATGTCTATTTAAAAACATTCCAGCTTGTTTCAATAAGCTGCCTTAGCTTGAGGTGCTTCACAAGATTGAAGAAAGCTTTTGTTGGGATGAATCAATCAAAGGATAGATGACAGGCACTCACAAAGACTATCTTAGAAGGAGTTTGAAGACAGCTTAACTGGTTTTATGTGTTAACAAAAACAAAGGGACCAACAATTAAAGTGGTTGTAGCTTCAAAAAACTGTCATAAATCTTATCTGTTGTGCAACTTCCATTCATTATATAGAGTAGGTGTCAAATGCACAGCTTGAAAATAAACCTATAACACAAACGTGTATTTTTATTTAAAACATGACATGTCATATTACACCAGGTAAAAGAAAGCTCTCAGTTTGTCTGTTACATTTACACTTCTAAGGTCATTTCACCTCAACAGTGACTTCGGGGTCAAGCATTTGTTCTAATTTTCCTTAGCTTGGATGTCTCAACACGGTGGCATTGGGTCAGCTAATGGTCAAAAACAAAGAATGAATTGAAAGTTATTGCATGAGGAAAATTGACAGGTTTCAGAGTCCACTCAAAAATAAATATGCTACTCTAAAAGATGAGTGATGCATTACATTTTGTGAGCCCCTGGAAAATAAATGTGGAAATTAATATAACATTTCAAAACTTGACATATGAACTCTACATTGCAAATAGAAGTGATTAACAGGAAAGATTTCTGGACTTGCTTATTATTATTTGTTTATTTAGCAGACACCTTTATCCAGGGCGACTTACAAAGACTAAGGTATGTGAACTATGCATCAGCTGCAGAGTAACGTACAACAGCATCTCACCCAAAAGATGGAGCACAAGGAGGTTAAGTGACTTGCTTAAGGTCACACAGCAAGTCAGTGAGTGAGCAGGGATTTGAACCCAGGACTTCCTGGTTACAAGCCTCATTCTTTAACCAACAGACCACACAGCCTACAGTTCAGTTACTTTGTGCCCTGTCTCTGATTCTAGAATACTTAATACTGCAGGTTTATTTAGATTGCAGAGAAGTTGACAAAAGTAACAGTGTCTTGTCTTTATCCTAAGGATGTAAAACAGACCCAAATGTCAATTTGTTTCAGGTTTAATCTCATTCTGTCAAATGTATCAATAGCATTAACCTGCTAAGAATAACCTTAACTAACTTGATCATTAGGGGTAATTGCTCTGCTAACAGTGTATTCAATTTCAATTCTGACACTGCCCTCCTTACTGCAGCTTCACTACTGAGTAATAGGGGTGTGCCCGAGTCTAAGTACAAATGAGTAATCATAACGAGCATGGACATTTAAATTTTGCTATTACTGGTTACTTGGAGAACAAAAGAACGTATGTAAGGCATTAAATCAGCTCCTAGCTCCAATAGGGCAGTGGTGACTGTCAATCTAAAGTCTAGAGATAGAGAGCTAATGCAGGGGGAGAAGGAGGAGGGACCAGTGTGATACATTCTGACACAGTGGAGCAAAGCATCATCCTGTGTTTTGTAAATCAGGAGGTTAAACAGATTTTTTAAAAAATGTATTAGGTGTAACTTGATGATTTATGTAACCTTTTTCAAGGCTAGTCCTTCAGTTTGTGCGTGTGCTCGACTTGCATTAAAAGTTTTCAAAGAAAAGATAACCAACTAGAGAATAATTTATTTAGAGTTTTTTTTGTGTTGGATTTCAGTATTTTTCTGCTTTTTGGGATCTTTTGTTTTTCTTTGTCTTGTTAGAACAGCCATTTTGTGTGTATCTGAAAACTTTAGCTTGGGGTGCGTTCAATAAGCGAAGCGCTCCAGAGCGTTACGTGGTGCTTGAACGACCTGCATACCAAGAGCGCTTCATAATGTTAGTTAATATTTGGAGGAGCTTACTCAGTGGGCGTTTCAAAATGGTGGAGGTGGAGGTACAATAACGGAGCTGTGCTGTGATGTAATTTCCCCTCATATTGGACTTTTTGATAATTTATTTGTATGCATTTTTTTCATGAAAAATAAATCAGATAGTTTATTTAAATTAACAGCGCAATTATTTGACTATTTTTCCTTTTAAACTAAGTGAATCTGCAGCATTGCCTGCAACATTCGAAACACTCAGCTTGTATTGTTTCTTTGGGCGGCCTTACATTAAGTTATCTTAACTGCATTTAAAAAAATAAAAACAAAGAACGAATAGCGCTGTGTTAAAGGTGAACTATATGTAATGCAGTTTTTATTTTATTTTATTGTTTTGCTATTTCTGAGAGATTGGGCAGAAAGGGGATGTTAGAATAAGAGAACTTTACTAAAATGAAGTTCTTTTGCAGTGTTACTTTACTGTCCAACCAAGAGCACATTAAAAACTAAATGATATATGCACTATAAGACTTAAATCATCTTCCATAAATTCACCCAAAAACAACGCTAGTGCTGTTTTCCGCCATCTTGAAAGTTCTCTCTTCGTAAACACATTGTTCCACTGTTCAATAAGAGCTAACTTATGTTACACAGCTAGTTATTTTCTTCTTGTCTTTTATTGATCTCATATTTTACATATTGTGTGTACTACTCCCCACATTAAGCACCTCCCCATCACAAAACAACTGAAATCCCCCAAAAAGTAGTAAATAAATACATCTTGCAGACAGATCGGTCTCATCAAAAGTAAACATATACCACAGACCTTGCCATCACAATAAATAAAAATGAATCTTGATAAAAATTAATCTTGATTTTGAGTCTGCAACTGTGAGTGTTGTCTATTAACTAGTTAATATAATTAGTCAATGCAACTAGTTTACACAATTATTATGTATCAATCAATTCAAAATTGACCATGTGATTTAATGTAGGGACTCAAACTAATTAAAAACACTCATATTTTTAAATGTTTGATTGTCATTTGATATAATATTTATGATTTAATAACTTCCTGATTTTTGCTTTGTTTCCTTAGAAATGCATAGTGAATTGTATTGTAGTCCTGGGCAACATTTAACCCTTTGTGGTCCTATGTCAGACCAGATCCGACATTACAATTTTCCCTTTCCAATCCAATGTCAGACCCTGTCCGACATCATCAAAAAGACTGATTTATTTTGTAATATTAATCAAAATGTCAGCAAAGCACTGCCAGCTAAAAGTTCACTATTTACATTTCAAAAGGTGTTTCGCAAAACATCACTTTTTTAACATTAAATGCCATTTGATTGCTTGTATTTATGACTGCACATCAACTCTCACTGTATACATTAATTTATTGGACATTTAGTTTCTTTTGTATATTTTAGTTATTTTAAGCATGGCCTACTTAAATATTACACTTACATGATGACTATATAAATATATTAACATAGCCGAAATTGTTGCATATACACCTGCCTCGTAATCTTCATATATCCCAGACTGTCTGAGGATGTACGAGTACATTGTAACACTGAAACTCATGTCGCTATTGAAACAATTTTAAAAAAATGTAACAAACTTTTGCTGGAAACAAGAGTCATTTAAAATGATCTGTGTTGGCTGCAAAAAAAAGTAACAAGCAGACAATTAGATGTTTTAAAAACAACCTTGAATGACATATTCAGCAACATTTTTTAGTTTTGTAAACCTTTAAAACTTATGTTGACACATTAATTACAATGACCGTTTAATTCCCGTAGACTATTTTCCTGCCTTTAATCACAAAATATTAAACAAGGGGGCAACGTTAACTGCAAACCTGAAATGACAAAACCAAAGCTTTTGTGTTTTTCTTTATACACACTGTACATTTATATGTATATGACTAAGCACAGACCTAAACAACTAGTGCTTCTTCTGTTATATTGACTATTATTACTAAGGCAGACACACGATTGAAATCAATGCCGTTCTTCAAAAGCGTCTTAATGATAGCCTGACCTACTACTGTTGTGTGGTTAGAGTCAAGATGCAGTGTATCTACTAAGTAAGCTGTAAGTTCCTCTGAATTAGTAGTTGTAAATCTCTGTAGGATGAAAATAATGTACAAAACACAGCTGCCTTGATCATCAGTGGCCTCATTGCATACAAAGCAAACAGACTCGGAATTATTCATTTTTCCATTGAATTATACTTTGTGTGTTGCATACACTTTAGGGAGATACATTGGTCTGAGTGTGTCACTGTTAGGCATTAAAAAACTTAAGATTTCATTGACCAGCCATTGTATTGGTATGTACAGGCTGAACTGCAGAATGTTCCAAGTCTTCCTTATCAGGCAAAAGCATCTTTTTAATTAAACCAAGGGCCTCTTTAAACATTCCGATCTAGTGAGAAAAGAATAACAAACTGTTTTGAAAGAGACACTATGTTTAAGTAAATTATAACATAATAATTGAACTAAGATAAATTTGTGGTTGTACAGTAATAAGAAAAACAGAAGTATAGTTGCTGAGAAGCTGTAAGAGTCTGAAAATAAGACAATATAGTGATCTAATTTAATAACTTTAGTAAATGCATGAAGGTGCCAGTCTGTGTCAAGTAAACAGTAGGCTTGCTGAGAGAATCTAATTAATTTGGAACCCTTTCCTTTGCCTGCTTGGAGCAAAGCAGTACCGGGCGTGGATAGATAAGGAAAATAAGCCTTGGCAGCAGAAGCGAGTATTTCATTTAATTAAATTAGAAAAATGTCCACAGTGAAAGTTCATATCAGGAAAGTAGCAACTTTAATTGGGATGAAATGTGTAAGTCGAAAACACAGAGTCTCTTAGGTAATACTAAGAAAAAGCAACCTTTTGACAGGACTATAATTTAAACATAAAAAGCAAGTTTTGCACCTATTTCAGTTTTATTGTAACAGAAAAACTGTAAAGGAAAAAAAATGAGTATCTAATTTAATTGGCTTGAAAGTGAGCTCACAGCCAAGCTTCTTATTTACAAAAATCGGTAAGCTTAATTTGGAGGCAGTCTTTAAGCGGCTTTTAGGGAGGGAGAGGCCAAGTTTAAAAACTGTAAAACTGAACAAAAACAGCTAACATCTCTTTGTGGTGAAATTGTTACATTTAACCACGTTTATTATAGCCTGGATTTAAAAGAAAGTAACTGAACCTGTGCCTGTAGGCTTAGTGGTTTTAGACAATGGCTCATGCCAGACACATTTATACATGCAACAGAACTAGCCTGTTGAGAACACACCGAAAAGAATGTCGGCTCTTAAGAGGGAAATATATTTTAGACTCAGGTTGGAGTAATTAAACAGAGCTGGTGTTATATATTAAATCTCTCTCTCTCTCTCTCTCTCTCTCTCTATATATATATATATATATATATATATATATATATATATATATATATATATATATATATATATATATATTATTCAGTAATAAATACTGGGGGAACTGATATCAGTTCACATAGTTTGGAGAGGTATAGGAAAGGTATAGAACGTGCTCATGCCCAATTAATTTAAAAATGAGTTGCTGGAACATTTTAAATATAGTGTTTACTTAAAGAGCTGTCAAAGCAGAGTAAATGTTTAGATTTAATTAAGTCTTCTGATGCACAAAGCAGAGAAAACTCTCTATAAAAGTCAAGGCAAAATCCCAGTCAAGTCTCATTCAAGTATTATTGCTAGCTCAAGCTGTTTGGTCCATTCTCTGAAGATCTCTGAAAAAACTGTTTGCTGTTTGGTCGTATTCAAAAGCCTCTGCCTTTGAAGACAGCTCTTGTCTTTGCATTATTCTACACAACACTTCCATATAGTGGAAGGCAAGCATAATCTTACATTTATATCTCACTTATATTGAAGCATTGCTATAAGGTATAGGAATTATATTTTAGCTTTATAGAATGATATATTAGATGCTTTAGGATTTAGCGGTGAGCAGTTTGGCTTTTTGCGTGGCTGGCCTAAGGGAGAACAATTGTGATAACCATAACTGTATTAAATTGTTAATGCTGTTGAATCTGTAAGGCACTGGATCACCCAGATTGCCTTTTACCGTTGACTCGAAGTGGTCTGTAACCGCTCAATCCATTTTTAGCATTTAATAAACCAAAGGAGAACTAATACTGCTCTGATTCATTAAAACTTCAAACCTGAATGAGTTTGTATGATTTTCTTGATTACTTAAAGGTTGTCTGGATATATTGTAAGCCATGCAATTGTAAGATGCAATTCCATGCTAATTACCCTGCTGCTGAAGATAAAATAAAAGGGATTAATCCACTATGGGACCATAGACGTAGATAAAGGGTCAGACATCTTTATAACCATAACTTCAGCACCTTCTTTTTGTGATAAAAATTAAGTTGGAAATGAGCTGGCCTCATCTCCATAGCAACACTGCTAAAGTTTGGGGCTCATCATCTTTTCTGTAACTCCTTAGAATTACCAGGTGATATTCGGGGGGGTGGATTATTTAATGATTAATGTCTCATTAGGATTATTTAATAATTATTCATTAGATCACTTCCGATATAAATCCCAGGTAAACTCACCTGGGCGTTGCCATCGCAATCTTAGTTGTAATCCTATCCTCCACCTCCCCAACTTTCATCTTAATGCAGTCAGTCCCCTTGATGGGGGGGCTTCGTCACAGTCCAGCCTGCTGACCTGGTGGCTTCTTCTCCCCTGAACAGACGGGACCAGTGGACTAATAGTCCATAATCACTACTTCACCATATCCATACAAGCAGACATGATCCCGACATTGAATGAAAAACAATTACGAAAGGGCTTCTTTGTTCTGAATTTGTCTAGTCAGGCAGAGAAACGGATAGCAGCTTGGATAGCACAAGTTGAACTGCCAGCTGCAAATAACATCGAAAACATCCTCAATGATCCAATAAACTTGGAACAAAACTAAAATGTTGTTAAATGACTTAAAGAGAGCTCCATTAACTGGGATCACCGTTGAAGAAAAGGAAAATGAATAATAAATGGATTAATAAATTAATGGAATGAACTGGCTCTAGCAGGGTGAGGAGCCCTGTACAGTACTTATTTTTAGAACAGGGTTTCCCCTTCACACCTGTGCAGTTTATTTTTTGTTTGTATTATGATTTATTTATTTGTGTTTATTGTTGTATGTAAAAATGACGACGAGAGCCGTGTTATTGTTTTGACGGTGTGGCCATACGTTTTGTTTATGTATTTCTGTTGCAGCGTGGATGGGAAGCCTGTCTGCATTAATAATTAAAAAACCTTGTGCAGAAGGTGGCCCTCTCCCTAATTAATTAAGTAATTAATTTGTTGCTAATTGGGAATTGGTCATCTGCATAAAAGCCTGCAGCTGTCTGCACTCAGGGTGGGTGTTCAGAGGAGAAACGGGAGAGCGAGAGGAGAGAAACAAAACGAAACTAAAACTAAAGTATAGAATCAGTGAAGGCAATTGCCCAGCCTGACCTGTGTTTTTGTGTTCATGATTTTGTTTTTGTTTACATCTTTTATTTTGTTTTCTGTTTAAACTTTTTATTTATTTTTTGTATTCAAATAAACAGCGCACAGCACGTCTCTTTTTCCTGCAGTACTGGTGTCAATAATTTTTGTTCCTGCTTCTGGCCTGATGTCACCGCAACGCCATCCAGTCACACTGGCCCACCTGGAATCAGTCAATTCTACTAAAAGAATATCTACTCTTATTAAAGAAAACGGAAGGACATGACTCATCGAGTCGTCTCACGCTGTATCAACACTGCAATCTGAATGAACTAATTTCTTAAAGTGAACTAAAGAATAGAGAATTATAGAAACTGTACTTCTGGGATGTAATGAATGTACATTAACAGAAAGGTTGAGGTTGTGCAATGTAAAAGGGGGTTGTGATACGTTGCTTCATAACAAAAGGACTAATCTTTCATGAAAGTAAATTACCAGCTAAACAGCTAATTACAGGTATCGAAAAAATTGAATGAGAGGAACTGGAGTTGTTTTTAAGAATATATGATCCCTGAAGTCTCAGTTCCCCAAATATAAAAATAATCTATTTATTTACATGTATGTCTTTAACATAGATGCAAACAAACAAATATACTAGAAAAAGTGTTTGTAACTTTTGTGGTGTTTAAGTCAGACATGTATTCACTTGGGGCTGTCTTGGCTCTTCCTGCAGAATCTCAACTGAAAAATATGTAAAAAAAAAAAACAACTGAAACATAATAACTAGTGGTGGGTAGGGATGGGCAATTCCAAAAAATTGAGTCGATTTTGAGAATTGATTCTGAATCATATCATTTCAATTTTGATTCTTCCAAAGAAAATGTGGAAACTTTAAAAGCAACATAATATATAAACTGTATTTAGAATGTCTTTTTTGTTGTTATCTAAGATCTTGTACTTACAATAGGCTACTAAATACTACATTCTCGTTGACATTTACTGTTTACAATTCTGCTTTACATGGTATGCTGTGGTGATGATTATTGTTATGTTGTTAAAATTTGTGTTTGTTTGGGAAATATGTCAACTTATTAAAATAATACCCTAACCAAACCAGACCACCTTAAATAACATTGGCTTAAAACATGATGGTGGTAACGGCAAATAACTTGAGAATCGTTCATAGCAAAAATAATTATCAAATAGTAATTAAAATATCTTACAATTTTACAGACCTTAGCGGGTTGTTGTAGAATATACACTTAGTGTTTTTTCTTGATTTAAAATGTAAATTGTGTTATGAAGGATTCAAAGAAAGACATAGGGCCTACCCGGGGACTGAATTTTAAGCAGGCTGTTTTCTCTTCAGAGTGAAAAGTCTCCAGGTGTTTCCACATTGGAGAAGTTGTCTGATTGTATGCAAGTATTTTTTTGCATATGATGCAGCTGACGCGCTCTTCCCCCTCGTTTAGCTCCCTGTCGACATTTTTACCGGGCTGATGATGTTGTTGTTGGACCAATATTGAACAGTTCAGTCAACAGACAAAGAACCCCTATCACGATTGAGGTGAGAATCCAACAATTACAGCAAAGCCACCATTACATAACACTGTTGAGAAAGTAAGCAACTGTTCTTGGTACTTCCAGATTTATGGAAACTAACCTGTCGTAGTCGTAATAATAATAATAATCTGGGATGTGATTTTGTCTGAAAATCAATTTCACAGAATGGTCACGTCTACAAAGATTTTAACTTAAAAAAATAGATTTATGTAATGTACTGTAATATTTGAATATTTGTGTAAAGAATATATATATATAATATATATATAATATACACACACAGTGCCTTGCAAATGTATTCAGACCCCTGACCAGTTCTCTCATATTACCGAATTACAAATGGTACATTGAAATTTCGTTCTGTTTGATATTTTATTTTTAAACATCGAAACTCAAACTCAATTATTGTAAGGTGACATTGGTTTTATGTTGGGAAATATTTTTAAGAAAAATAAAAAACTGAAATATCTTTCTTGCATAAGTATTCAACCCCTGTGCTGTGGAAGCTCCCAGTTTGCACCGATGAAAGAAATTGCCCAAACGAGGACACAATTACCATACCATTGGACTCCACCTGTGAACCATTAAAGTTGCTGTCACATTTTCTGGATAAAAACCCCACTGTTGGAGTATCATTGGTAAGGCTGTGAATCTGAAGGAAAATGAAGACCAAAGAGCATTCTACAGAAGTTAGAGATAAAGTAATACAAATGCATAGATTAGGGAAAGGGTACAAAATAATATCCAAGTGTTTGGATATCCCAGTGAGCACAGTTGGATCAATAATCAGGTGGAAGCTGCATCACACCACCCAGGCACTGCCAAGAAAAGGCCGTCTCTCAAAATTCAACGCTCAAGCAAGAAGGAGAGTTGTGAGAGAAGCCACAGAGAGGCCAACAATCACTTTGAAGGAGCTACAGAGTTCAATGGCTGGGAGTGGAGTAATGGCGCACCAGTCAACCATATCAAGAGCTCTGCATAACACTGGCCTGTATGGGAGGGTGGCAAGAAAGAAGCCGTTACTCAAAAAGTACCATCTGAAAGCACGTCTGGAGTTTGCCAGAAAGCATGAGAGTGACCCAGCTGCCATATGGGAAAAGTTTTTGTGGTCAGATGAGACCAAGATAGAGCTTTTGGCCAAAACTCAAAGCGCTATGTGTGGCGCAAACCTAACACTGCCCATGCCTACAGTGAAGTATGGTGGTGGCAGCATCATGCTGTGGGATGCTTCTCTTCAGCAGGGACTGGGCATCTTGTTACAATTGAAGGAAGAATGGATGGAGCAAAATACAGGAAAATACTGCAAGAGAATCTGCTACAGTCGGCTACAAAACTGAAGCTTGGGAGGAAATTCACCTTTCAGCAGGACAATGATCCCAAGCACAAGGCCAGTGCAACATTGAAGTGGCTCAAGAACAAAAAGGTGAATGTCCTACAGTGGCCCAGTCAAAGTCCTGATCTCAATCCCATTGAAAATCTGTGGCACTATTTGAAAATTGCGGTCCACAAGCGTCGTCCAACCAACCTGAACAACCTGGAGCAAATCTGCCAAGAAGAATGGGCCAAAATCACTCTGACACTGTGTGCAAAGCTGGTGCATACTTACCCCAAAAGACTTAAAGCTGTTTTGCAGTGAAAGGTGGCTCTACTAAATATTAATGTTTGGGGGTTGAATACGTCAAGCAAGCAAGATATTTCAGTTTTTTATTTTTCTTAAAAATATTTCCCAACATAAAACCAATGTCACCTTACAATAATTGATTCTGAGTTTAAGTGTTTTAAAATAAAAATATCAGACAGAACAAAATTTCAATGTACCATTTGTAATTCAGTAATATGAGAGAATTGGTCAGGGGTCTGAATACTTTTGCAAGCCACTGTGTGTGTGTGTGTGTGTGTGTGTGTGTGTGTGTATATATATATATATATATATATATATATATATATATATATATATATATATATATATATATATATATATATATGTATGTATTTAACATCTATTTAATGTGTTTTCTTTTAGGTAATATTTTTTTTTTTTTTTTTACCAGTACTTTTTTAAAAAAATGTTTATTTAAACACATCTGATTACAAGATGTACATTAAAAGATTAGAAGGATTGTTCTGCATTTACACTGTTGACAGGTTAAGCACCTCAGATGAACCACTGCAAGAGCTGCAAATTGGGGTTCGTGCTTCTGCAGAACTGTGAACCACTCTGACTTTAGGTTTCAATTATCAAGTGTATGCAGAGGTATATTGTCTGTACAAAAGACTTTGGTTCATTTTAAGTTTGTTTCTCCTTAAAGCTTATATCACTGGTCTCATTAAATTGTTTGGGATATTGCTCTGCTAGTTGCTTAGAACTTAATTTCACCACTTTGTAGGTATTTACCTTTATTTGACATTTGCTAACTGCTTAACTTTGAACTGAAACCAATTCAAAAGACAAATATCAAATTTCATGGGTCCCTGACTGCCGTGACTACCATGACAAAATCGCACCCCTAATAGTAATTTATTATTAATTATAATAAAATAAAAACTTAGTGTAATATATTATATTTTAGTTCAATATAATGTGTAACATTCCATTCTATGAGTTGGAGTCGACTATCTGTGATGCCAAAAACAGAATCAAATTCCATACTTGGAAGTAACGGAATCAGGATTTGATTCTTTTGGGATCGACTCCACATCCCTAGGGGTGGGCAACAATATGAAAATTTGATATCAATATCGTGCACGTATTTTGATAAAACACAGAAAAATATAATCACACAATTGCAATATCAAACAATTCGGCACAACACTGCAACACTTTACAGATGGCCAATAGTGCCAAACTTAATGCAGCATGCAAGTAGCATTTGGTACAGCAATCAATGGAATAAATTGGTTAAATAATCCCTTAGTTTGTGGTGTTTTTTGCTGACAAGACTGACAATGACAAGTTTATTTTTTACTTGGTAAGTAAAAAATAAACTTGATTATACCGTGTTTGCATTTTTAGTAGTATTAGCAATAAAAACTCTGTCTCTGCAGCACACAAGGTTTTTTAAATCCCATGATTTCGCAATATGGAAATTATTATCGCTATCAAATGATATATCAAAATATCAATATTGGTGCCCATCACTAGTAATCATGCAATAACAATCTGTAATATAATGCAGAACTGGTACTGAAGTTCTCTGCTGTTCATTGACAGGAATACAACATACAGAAATAGCAAACCACTAGTTGGAGCTGTGTCTGGCTCCTATAATATCACTTTAGCTAATGTAGTCTGTGTTACACATGCATACGGCAGGCAATTTGAACTGCAACACAGTTCCTGGACTCGGGTAAAAAAACACTTTGACTCAGACACAAGAAACGAGGAAAAAAAAACATAACAATTGCAAAGAGAACCTCCTCGATTACTGAAAACATCCTAAAATGTAGAGGGACAGCTAGTTACTGTGTCTACACAGATTTGTATAGAACAGTGTAAAGTTTCACAGCTGGAAAAAAAAAAATGTTTATTTCTATGAGTCTTCCCTGTGTTAAACATCACAGTTCTCAAATTCTCCAACTTTATTTATTTATTTTTTTAACTGTGCTTGTAGCTGATCCTCAAGACTTTGTTTAATGTCTAAATGTTTCCCATCACAGACACTTCCATTGCTGTCTTGCCAGGGTGACCAGAAGTAGCTTCTTTAGACAGTCAGAGATTCAGTTCACCTCTAGCTAACCCTTATTCTCAAATGATAATTTATTTAACTGCATTATCTTTGACAAGCTGTGAATTTGCGTGGAAAACTCATATCAATGAGGTTGCCCAAAGGAGGTAAACAAAGCTGGGCTAAACTCCAAAGCAGTCATACTCTAGCTTTAAAATGTTTTTCATAAGCATTATATTGAAAAACAATGGGCAGATAAAGTTTAACATAACACAGCAATTTTATACCAAGTGGAATCTCTCTGCTATTCACTTTCATTGGGATTCCAAATCCAGTTACACTGCAATAACATGACAAAGTACAGTTTGAATAAAGAAACATCACAAAGGTGCCCCTTAACAGCACAGCTACAGTGGCCAATCAAGAAATGGCTGATTCGTCTGAAGTCAGACTCAGAGCTGAAGCTCCTCTTTTGTTCAGTTACATTGACTAGATCAGCTAGACTGTCTTCAAAGGTGTAAGAGCCAGAACCCTCCTCTGATCTGTCACTTTGGATCACGTTTTATTTTGTTTTGCTGTGCAGTAAATGGTACCGGTGCATATTAAAAAAAGACACTGATGTAGCCTGTGTTACATATGTCTATGGCAGGCAGCTAGGACTGATGAACAGCTCCAGAACTCAAAGTAAGATCAACACAGATACAGTAGAACTTGACATATCTATTTAATTGGTTCCAGGGGTCCACTGGCTATGTCCAAATATCGTATCTCAGAGGGCGTTGTCATATTACATTGGCTGTGACAGAGGCAAAATGATTCTTGGTGATAAATCTCCCTCACAGCCTGTGAGGGTGCTGTGTAAAGGGAACAGAGTGCCCTGGGCTAGATGGCCAGACAATTAATTCCCAGGGTTAGGTGGAAGTTGGCCAGAAAGGGGGTGGAGCTATGATACACCAAGTCATCTACCCGGAAGAGAAGCGATGTGGCAGCAGCGGATTGGAGGAGTAGTTGCAATCGTTAACCAAGGGTTGTGATTGACAGTACATAAGGGGACATAACAAGGTGATCTGTTCCTTTGAATGGTTAACGCTGAAACAGAAGAAGAAAATAATTGTTATCGTGATTTGTGAGTGTTTTGTTTGTTTTGTCTATAATCTACTTGTTTGTTGTTATTAGAAGGCTAACACGATCCGGAGCTGTCGCTACCGGCCAGCACAAAACCCTGACAACACTGTACTTGTTCACGATAAATTGTATTTTCACCATGAGCACTACAGCACCCACTTTAGACTTGCGACTGTGTTTGTATTAAATGTGTGTGTTTAAATACTGTGTTTATTGTTTCGAGACTGAACTTGTGGATTTAACTGAGCAATACACATCGTTATGTATTGCCAGTTCTCATTATTCTTTACTGTTGTCATCAGACTTTGGATTATAAATAAACCACAGTTTCACCAGTAATTTCTTGTTTGTCATTGTCTTGAGCACTGCATCATCTCTACACCTGCGCACTGCAAATCACTTTGCCGCAGGGCTTTGTAAATGAACAATGGCAGATCCATCAGTGTGTCCAAAACACAGAAGTATGGTGCTATATGTATACTAAACAAAGACAATTTGAGAACATGACTGCAAAACAAAGCACTGTAATACAGTATTTGGCCGTTTACAAAACAGCATTCCAGAAACAGTTTGTACCGTGTTTTCTCAGTCTATGCCAAAATAATCTGAACGTTTTTTGTTTTTTTTTCAAAAAGAAATCTTGTTTCAGCTTATTAACAGCACTGTAATTATGTTAAATTCCTTGCTTTCTTGTTTTCTTTTATTTAACATGGTTAAACTGGGCAGTTAGGTGAAATGACAGCTTGTAAAAAGAGAAACTGAATTTTCAAACACACTGTCTTTTATTTATTTTTTATCTGCAATTGAATCCATTCTGTCCTGCTAAGAGCTGAATTTACTATTTAGACCCGTGATAAAATGTGCATTGATTAGTTTTCATCAGTACCGTTCAGCTGGTAGCAGTATTTATAAATGAGTTATCGGTTAATAGAGGGTATGATATCTTACAGGATGGTATATGACAAGTTCTACTGTATTAATAGTATTTGTTTAATTGTAGAAAAAATATCTATAAAAACAGGTAAGGGACAAATATGTAATTTGCAGCTGATTACTCAGTAAAGGTTTATCCAACAGCAGTCTTCAGATAAAGCTGTGTGATTTATTAAGTGGTGACTTCTTAAGTGACGACTTTCAGATTTGGCACCCTTTACTGAACATGTTTGCTTTATAAAATGACAAGGAATCAGTAAAACTGTATCCTTTACTGTGGTACACTTGTATAAGGGGTCTGAAAGAGTGCTCATTCCTACTCGTCCCTCAGCAGCTCACAGACACCCAGGGGCCAGTTCCATAATTTGAATACTTACTGTCATGTACACTTAGATTGCACACAGGTGGACTTTATTTAACTAATTATGTGACTTCTGAAGGTAATTGGTTGCACCAGATCTTATTTAGAGGCTTAATAGCAAAGGGGGTGAATACATATGCACGCACTTTTCCGTTATTTATTTTTTAGAATTTTTTTAAACAAGTTATTTTTTTCATTTCACTTCGTCAATTTGGACTATTTTGTGTATGTCCATTACATGAAATCCAAATAAAAATCAATTTTAATTCCAGGTTGTAAGGCAACAAAATAGGAAAAATGCCAAGGGGGGGGTCAATACTTTCGCAAGCCACTGTATACAGTACTTTGATGTTATTTGGATAATAAAATACACATGTAATGACCTCATTCAAAGGATGGCAACAGTTAAGGATAACTATTTTCTCCAAAGAAAAATGCCACCATGTTTTCATACATGGTCAGCTTAAAACTGTATTCAGTTCAACAACAGGAAATCTTTAAGGAGGATTTCACAATATGAATGGTTATAAGTGCATTTCTTTTCCTTTTAATTGCAATGAATGTAGTGTTTTTGAAAAGGGCCAGATGGACGGCACACAAAAATGAATTATTTTCATAATCATTATCATACATACCACAGACCAAGCTGAAATCAGTGCCCTACAGAGGAGTCTAAATGGGATCACTTAAGTTTAACTGCCTTATAACATTACTGTTAAAACATTTCCAAGGCTCAGTTGTTTGGCAGCTGGGTTATGAGTAATCAGATCACTTTTCTGAGCAATGTGCCAGGGTGGTCTGTTTATTTTTTTAATCGCATGTCTCAATAGTAATGCTGCAGATCTCAACTTTTCAGCCCTTTTCTTTTCTCCCTTTGTGAGATGTTGTTTCCACCCTCCCTCAAAGATATCTGGAGAAAAGATCAAAAGTTCTTCCTCCTCCAGGTGTGAGTTTTTACGTGTGACATCTGAAACAACAAAAGGTCATTACTCATCAAGTCAGTAAAGATGTGAATGTCTTGACCCAGTATTACTGGATAGAGTAAGTTTTTAACCAAGCCCACGTTCATCTGTAACTCCTCCTCATTAATCTTCATCTTTAAATTTTTCACAGGTAACCCCTACTAGTTTTCTGTTCAGGTTAGTTTTAACTAAAGTCTAGTGACTTCCTAAGTCTTCTACTGATTCTCCCTGATGTCAGTTTTAAACATAAAGTTCACTGTCAATAAGGACAGGTTATCTGGTTTTCTTTTAGAGGAAGCCTGGTTCTTTGGGCAAAAACGTTGTATTTGTCCAGATTACCACAATGATAACACCGTTTCTCTTGAGTCTCTTCTTCCATTCCCTCTAGCTACTTTTCCCTCCAGAATCCATCTGAGCATAACTGAACTATAATAATTTTCAGGCCCTTATAGATAAATAAATAAACACGGCACCCTGTCACAAGTAACATAAGAACATAAGAACATAAGAAAGTTTACAAACGAGAGGAGGCCATTCGGCCCATCTTGCTCGTTTGGTTGTTAGTAGCTTATTGATCCCAAAATCTCATCAAGCAGCTTCCTGAAGGATCCCAGGGTGTCAGCTTCAACAACATTATTGGGGAGTTGATTCCACACCCTCACAATTGTAAAAAAGTGCCTCCTGTTTTCTGTTCTGAATGCCCCTTTGTCTAAACTCCATTTGTGACCCCTGGTCCTTGTTTCTTTTTTCAGGCTGAAAAAGTCCCTTGGGTCGACACTGTCAATACCTTTTAGAATTTTGAATGCTTGAATTAGGTCGCCACGTAGTCTTCTTTGTTCAAGACTGAACAGATTCAATTATTTTAGCCTGTCTGCATATGACATGCCTTTTAAGCCCGGAATAATTCTGGCCACTCTTCTTTGCACTCTTTCTAGAGCAGCAATATCTTATTTAAAGCGAGGTGACCAGAACTGCACACAATATTCAAGATGAGGTCTTACTAGTGCATTGTACAGTTTTAACATTACTTCTCTTGATTTAAATTCAACACTTTTCACAATGTATCCGAGCATCTTGTTAGCCTTTTTTATAGCTTCCCCACATTGTCTAGATGAAGACATTTCTGAGTCAACAAAAACTCCTAGGTCTTTTTCATGGATTCCTTCTCCAATTTCAGTATCTCCCATATGATATTTATAATGTACATTTTTATTTCCTGCGTGCAGTACCTTACACTTTTCTCTATTAAATGTCATTTGCCATGTGTCTGCCCAGTTCTGAATCTTGTCTAGATCATTTTGAATGACCTTTGCTGCTGCAACAGTGTTTGCCACTCCTCCTACTTTTGTGTTGTCTGCAAATTTAACAAGTTTGCTTACTATACCAGAATCTAAATCATTAATGTAGATTAGGAATAGCAGAGGACCTAATACTGATCCCTGTGGTACACCACTGGTTACCACACTCCATTCTGAGGTTTTTCCTCTAATCAGTACTTTCTGTTTTCTACATGTTAACCACTCCCTAATCCATGTACATGTGTTTCCTTGAATCCCAACTGCATTCAGTTTGAGAATTAATCTTTTGTGCGGGACTTTGTCAAAAGCTTTCTGGAAATCTAAATAAACCATGTCATATGCTTTGCAATTATCCATTATCGATGTTGCATCCTCAAAAAAATCAAGCAAGTTAGTTAGACACAATCTCCCTTTCCTAAAACCATGTTGACTGTCTCCCAGGACCCTGTTACCATATAGGTAATTTTCCATTTTGGATCTTATTATAGTTTCCATAAGTTTGCATATAATAGAAGTCAGGCTTACTGGTCTGTAGTTACCTGGTTCAGTTTTGTTTCCCTTTTTGTGGATCGGTATTACATTTGCAATTTTCCAGTCTGTCGGTACCACCCCTGTGTCAAGAGACTGCTGCATGATCTTGGTTAGCGGTTTGTAAATTACTTCTTTCATTTCTTTGAGTACTACTGGGAGGATCTCATCTGGCCCAGGGGATTTGTTTATTTTAAGAGCTCCTAGTCCCTTTAACACTTCTGCCTCAGTTATGCTAAAGTTATTTAAAACTGGATAGGAACTGGATGACATGTGGGGCATGTTGTCAGTATCTTCCTTTGTAAAAACTTGTGAAAAGTAATCATTTAATATATTTGCTATTTTTTTGTCTTCATCTACGATTTTTCCATTTGTATCTCTTAAACATTTAATCTCCTCTTTGAGTGTTCGCTTGCTGTTGTAATATTGGAAAAACATTTTGGAATTGGTTTTAGCTCCCTTAGCAATGTTCATTTCTATTTCTCTCTTGGCCTTTCTAACTTCCTTTTTGACTTGCGTTTGCAGTTCCATGTACTCTTTCTGCGTACTTTCTTTTTGGTCCTTTTTTAATGCTCTGTAAAGTGCCTTTTTTCGCTGAATATTTTTTTTTAATTGATCTATTAAACCATTTTGGCAATTTAGTTTTACATTTAGATTTGTTTACTTTAGGGATATAATTGTTTTGCGCCTCTAGTACTACATTTTTGAAGAACAACCATCCTTCTTCTGTGGGTGTTTTTTCTATTTTACTCCAATCTACTTCTGTTAGCCTCTGTTTCATACCTTCATAGTTTGCTTTTCTAAAATTGTAAACCTTAGCTTTAGTTACAGCAAGGTATTAAAAATGTAATATTAATATGTAATTAGATTACCTTTCAGATTCAAAGGTAAAGTAATTGAGATTACTTTCTGTTACATTAATGGAAATCATGCCCCTGTGTGCAAATAACTTTTCTGATTTATTTTTTCTACCTTACCAGCATTACTAAGAGACTGGCCAGTAAAACTCATTGCTAAAAGTTCTATATTTTCTCCTCAATTTAGAATGTCCAAATACATTCCTTCGCCATGGCAACTCCCCAGAACAGCTCAGGAGTACTGAAGGTTTCGTGAGCATCTTCCGATCCCATGACCAAGCCAATTGCCCCCAGTTTATCCCCAGAAACTTGAGAGCGAATGTCAGTGAGCTACCAACCCCTGGAGGACCAAGGCCAGTCCTGCAGGTTTCCATTCAGATTTGCTTTACCATGAGGTTGAGACTGACACAGGAAGTCAGAATGTTCCTGAAAGCAGCAGTTTAAACATACTACATTTATAGTGTGGCATGTGAAAATCTGTGTCCCCGATTTAAGATTAAAATAAAACATGGATAAAACAGAGCCTCAGTACACAGGGAAGTACTAATACTGCCAGTGCTAATGAGAGGTAAGAAGTGGTTTTGAAAACCTTGGGGAGCAGTGATAACATTTCTAAAGCTTTCTGCTAATAAGTGATCAGAAAATTGATTTTACAACCTTAGTTAACACTCCTTAAAGAGGGAGCAGTGATAATGTTGCTGGTGCTAATAAGAGATAATAAATAGTTTCAAACCCCTCTTAGCAGTTGTTTATATAGGGGACCAATGTTAATGTTGCTAGTGCTAATTA
Organism: Polyodon spathula; assembly: GCF_017654505.1. Classification (NCBI taxonomy): domain Eukaryota; kingdom Metazoa; phylum Chordata; class Actinopteri; order Acipenseriformes; family Polyodontidae; genus Polyodon; species Polyodon spathula. The sequence continues at coordinate 23,050,755 of NC_054544.1, read as the reverse complement.
GAGGGAAGAAATAGACAATAAATCCTTATACCTCATTTCCATAGTCAAGGCAACTCGAGTTTACTCAAATGCTCCCAGATTAGCCTGAATTTTCCAAAACTCAAGTTGAGGCACAATGCCAGTTGGCTAAAAAAAAATAGCGTTTCCAGGGTTTCCTGAGTTCCTCAAGTTATTACTTGAGCTGGACAAGGCTCACTCATGTTACCAAGGTGGCCAGATAGTAACCAGGTAACCAGATTTACTGTGTCATCGTTATTGACATTGTAGCATTGTTATCACCAAACACGGCAATGGAAACTTTGCCAGAAAATTCATTGCAGACTGTCTTGTGATATTGGACAGTGTCCTAAAATTGCATCTGATCTGCCATAATAGTGGAATGTTTTGAGATCGTTTCTGCCTTTGTTATTGTTGTCCTTGATTTCGCATTCCTACTCACACCAATAGAAAGTAGAACTTAAATTTTGAAATACTTTTTGATTTTGAAAAGATCCTTGAAGCTGACTTTGAATGACCCGATCTCCCCAAACAGTAATCAGTGATAACTTTTCATCATGATTCCACGTTGCATAATGAGCTGTCATGTTAGTATTTTTTACAGAATTAAATTACAGATAAGCTATTAGTATTTATTTTTTCTAACAGTAATTTGCAACTGACACTGGCTTTCATAGAGATTTTTGCTAAGACCAGTGATACCATGATAGGTGACATATTTTCTGCTTGGCCTGAATTAACTCGGCCCAGCCTGCATATTGAAATGGTACCAAAGAACTCGGCTATGCGGTCGAATTGGAGGCCAACTTGAGTGTTACAAAAACATGGAAACACAGCATGGGGGGGGGGGGGGGGGGGGGGGGGGGGGGATAGGGCATGTACTCAAGTTGGCTTGACAATGGAAATGAGGTATTACTTTGCACTCCATTAAAACTGGACATTCTAAGGCTGCTATTGGTAATACGAGGTAAGATAATGGATTTTACATATTTGGTTAGCTCTCCTTTGAAGAAGTGCTCACAGTTTGAATTGGGACTGTCATCCTGTAACAAAGTGCCCGCCCCTGTGTATATTATCTGTTATGTGTTGCGTGTGGTGTGTTTAAATGTTGGTGTATAGACATTGGTACACGGGATATAAACGGGTCTGTGTAACACGAGTGTTTAAAAATGTATATGTGTATTTAGGCACGAGGATTGCACAGCACTTCACGTGCAAGTAAAATGTAGTAATATGTGAGCACGGGGAATTGCACTTTATTAATTCACGTGCTGGGATTCAAGTGAATAATTAATTGGTAATTGAATCCCAGCACAATAGTATATATAGATGCACGTTGTCACATACTGGTGGTTGGGTGTTCGGTGAGCGGAGAACGGGATTGGAGACGGAGGAAATAAGCAGGAGTAGTAGTAATGATAAGAGGAGAAAGTATCCGCTCACCGTGTTTGTCAGTGTCTGTGCGTGCACCGTTTTGTTAAGTTTAGTCTGTTTTCGTTTGTCTATTTATTTTGGCATAGAGTGCCGTGTCCTGTGTTTTTCGTGTTTGTTAAACCTTTTATTTTGTATTAAACCGGCGCCAACAGGCGTCTTCATCACTTCATTTCATCCGTCCTGTGTTTTGTGTATTGCCTTACCTTTCCTGGTTCTGACGCCGCCCACTTCGGCCGTCTCTGTGACACATCCCCAGTTAGAATGTCTCTCTAAATTCTGTAGATGAAATGACTCAATGACTCAATTGATGCCTGTATGCAAATTATGCTTAGCAGTGAAGGTCAAACCTCAAAGTTAATCATTTTAAATGCCTGTTACTACGAATAAGCAAAACGAACCAACAAAATAAAACCAGGCATATATATATATATATATATATATATATATATATATATATATATATATATATATATATATATATATATAGCTTCATACAAGTGTGCTTTGTTCTTTACATGACTGAAGCAGACTGGATTGCTAATTTAAGCCCAACAAACTCATTTCACTTGCTGGATTCAAACCCAGGCATCCAGAGATTAAATGCTAGATCATTAGCCCTCTAGTACTGTATGCTTTTTGTCATCATATCGAGCATGAAAACCTCTCTCCACACGCTGTGCAGAGGAGGAGAAGCAGGCACAGCTGGGCTTGATTAAACAGGCATTGTTTCATGTTAGAGGTGAGCACCATCTGCTGGGCTGAATGGTTCAAAAGACTTTATTCTGGAGTCCCACTAATTCCTCAATCCTGCTACACTAAAATACTGCTGAATTATTTACTATCTGAAACAGAAACACATTGGAAGTGAGAAAAAAAGTTATGTCAAGTTATCAAAAGTGCCCAGCCATGTAAAGTGGAGATATCAAAAACACAAGCCAAGTTAGAAGAAACAATTGGGGAAAACTTGGCCAGTACCAAGCAGTGGGAGTCAAGGTTGTCCCAATTGTTTGTACTGACTTGGCTTGCGTTTTTCATGCATTCGATCTGCTTTTATTGTTCCTTGGGATAACAAAATAGTCATGTGATTTCATAAAATGCCAGATGCCCAGTATTTGTTATTTGAGTTGAGTTAAAATTGCCAAAGTTAGTTGATTAAGAATCTGTATAAATAGCCATTCAAAAAGACATTGTTTTAATTAATGCAAGAACAGCAAAAGATATGACCATGCCCCGCTTGAGTAATGAAGATCACCTGGTTGCATGATTGAAGGCGGCATGTCTGTGAGAGAAGTTGCCCGGAGAATGAAATGTTTTGCTTCAGCAATCAGCTGATTAGTCCAGAGAAACCAGAAAGAGAATTTCTTTTTTAAGCAGTGCAGTGTTTCCATCATGCTCCCACCTGCAATAGTGCTTGTTTTCTGTTCCCCCAAATTTAAATCAGAGCACCAGCATTGTTCCAGGAAGGAGCATGACCTAGAAACACCATGACTTGTATAAAATAATTAATAATAAATAATTATTAATATGGAAATACACTTGCAAGTTCAATTATATTTTAAAAAATAGGATTATGTTGAAAAATATATTGCTGCGATTTTGTAAAACACTGCAGGGTGCTCTGTACCATTTAAAGGAATACGATTGTGTTTCCTGAACATGATATCAGCTGTACTGTTGTGTTCCTGAGCGTTCATTGACAGGCCTTTTGGTTTTGAAATCCATCCTGAACACAAGTCTTCACTCATTCCATGAATGAGAACATTTGCCTTTCAAATTGCAGAAACTGTTGTGACGTATTTAATTTCCCTATAGCCCAGTCTCGAGGAGCAGATTATAAATTCATCTGCCTCTCATAAACCCCTTTTCAGCGCTGTTGCTTCCCTTTGTCTGTACCTCATGTAAAGTTATGTTTATAATCTTCCTGAATTGACAGCACATAGAGGCTCTACTGTAAATTAGTTTCAACTAGCATTCTTCTTCCTTTGTCACCCAGGTGGGATGATATGGGTGGACCTTGAATAAACCAATCGGAGATGGAAAAAAGAAAAAGATGTGCATTATTCTTTGAGTCATATTGTCATCCCTTATTTCACCTGTGACACACTTCTACAGGTAGTTTCCTTATCTCTTTATTTCTTTCTTTATTTTCCCACTGGATTGGGCTGAATTTAAGTTTGGGCACTGTACTGAGGACAGCCAGAGAGTGAGTGACACACGGGGGTAGGTAGGGGGTTTATTTTGCACACAAAGAAGAATCAGCGATTTCTGTGCCATACCTTGTCCTTGATATTATAGAATATCATGCTACAAACATTTCAACCAATCATGTTGCAGAATGTTCATCTTTTTCCTGGACAGAGGGTACCCATCCCCATCCTGTGAATGAACATGCCAATGAAGCATCTTTTAGTACATCGCAAAGATGACTTTTATCCTGTTCAGTTGGTTACTACGCATGCTTGTTCAGCCAAACAACAACAAAGATCTCAAGCTACCTACAATCTCTTTCCATTGTTAGGAGTTTGGGGATAATGTTTTTTTTTTTATGTTTCATGCATAGAACACAATTTTCAAGTAAAACCAAAAACACTTTTAATTTAAATGTGAAGTATAGTCTTTGTTTCAGGGAATTATAATAGGTTAATACATTGTGTGAGAGGAGGCTCTGTTTGTATAAAAGGTGTTCACAAACTTTCTCGGCTCATGTCCACTCATGGCATCCTGACTAACGACCCTAACAGTCAACCTCTATTGTTGGATAATAGTACATACTGTAAGCACAGGCATTGGAAATAAAGACACTGATAGGTGCTGTAGGTAGTAAGTGTTACATTCAAAATAGTATATTGGTTTTCATGAAAATAAATTTAACGTGGCTTTGTGAAGATCATTTTCGGAGAGAACAATTCTGTATGTCCTACCTCCCTCCTAAAACCATCTTGCGCCTCCCAGGGGTACCCGGATCCCAGTTTGATATCCACTGGTGTACGAGATGACATTTCACACAATCTGAGTAGCAGCCAGATTCATTCATCTTTGCTTCACAGTCCTCTCGCCCAAAAAGACAGATTGAGACATCTCACTTACAGCGTATTAACATAAAAGAACTCATTGTAGTGATACAGTCACAATCGAGAATTACTTGATTCACTGCTTTAGTGGTTAAATGGATTTATTTTTCCCAATCAAGTGAACATGGAAGCCACTGTTCACTGCTTTTGTCCGGTTACTGTCAGATAGTTAAAACATGGGTCTTTTTTGTTTCTGGAAAAATGACTTAGATGTGGTTAGAGGAAAAATTCTAACTTATTATAAATCTTATTATTATATGGGTAGAAACAATTGGTGAAAATATAAGATTCTGATTGGCTGAGACCTTCTCCCTAGTCATTAGATATCTGGCGATAACACAACACTACGGAACTTCTTTCTCCGAATCGGCCTCATCACAGTAAACAAAATTAATACGCCAACTGTAACTGTATGCCTGGGTAAACAAAACCACTTAAGTCAGTCAGTATGACAGCAATCCCTGAGATTAACTACAGAAGTTTCGCAGCTGAAAACATTGAAAAAGAAAACGTCTTGCCATACTGGGGCAAATGAAGCAGATTTAGACATCCTAAAAATAAATACTACTGAGGAAAACACCAAGCGCCAGACAAATTGGACTATGAACATTTTCCGAGAATGGCTAACTGAAAAGAACATTGACATTCATTTAAAACAATATCGACAAAAGCTACTGACACCCAACTCTCAAGCAGCGAAAAGTCTAGCGCATACTCACTGCAACAGAAGATAAAGAAAATTCACTTCAACCTCCTCCTGTCAAACGAGCAAACCACAAATGAAAATGTCACAGCAGCAGCAGCAGCTCTGTCTACTTGACCAAACCCATACATACGTACATGTTGAAACAATGAATGGCAACACCCAGTTCAATATCTACAAAGCCTCAACAAGAAACTATAATTGAAGCCCCCAAAAAGAAAATATTATACAAAATGGTTTCAAATCAAATGGTTCATTGTTATGCTAACAATTTTAGTTACTGTGGAACAAAGTTTCTCTCAGTGGAAGGTTACACAAATCAAAATTATTAAAAAGATGTTTAAAGTCTTCTTTATTTACCAACAACACACCCATTTAATAACAGCAATAATACACTCCAGGGTCTGTGTGTTATCATGTGATATCAGCATTTCATGGGTGGTTGAAGGACGACTTTGCCCCAATAAAATCATACTTAGGAATTTCTATATATTCAGCAAACAAGTCTGGAAGATCATTCCACTCAGAACTGTAGCCCAGTAAACTAATCTAACAAAATTATATGTATATCTATGTCAATTAAAACAGTTATCAGAGGGTAGTATTTCTGTAAAGATATGTCAGTAACATCCACCCCCCACCATGGTTGTACAGCAAGATGGCAAAGTGGATTACCATGACGTATATCAACAGTATGTACAGAACAGTATAAAATAAGAATCAGCAATGCCATGCTTAATCACAATTTGCGAATCTACTCTATAATGTAAATGAGACATACAGATGGGTGGATGAACAGACAGACAAAGAGACACCCCTCATATATCCCTTGAATCTAACTTAAACAAGTTTATGCATACCTTGAATTTAACAATCTCAATAACTTAAACAAGTTGCATGACAATTGCATAACCTGTTCTCCAGCTGTAACAAATATACACACAAATTGACAATGTCATCACTAGGGGCGGATTACTACTAAAATTTTTGTTTATTTAAATTTCAAAATCTACAAGATGGACAGAGGAGATGACGTACTGGAATTATGACAAATATGTAACTGTTGATTTTTAATGTGGAATTGTTAGGACTGTATGATTTGATGGACAACGACACCTATGCCTTCTGCCAATTCTATTGTCAATTCAATGCTTGTCATCTTTTTATTTCTTAAGGATATTATCTTCAAGTATTGCTCTTCCTTGTTAGACAACTTTTGAGTCTTCCTGTCCTGGGTTTGTCAGTTACAGATGATATTTCTCTGTACTTGTTGATTATGCTTCTGATACCACACCTTGAAAATTGAGTGATGCGAGCGATTTCACTCAATGTTTTCATTCTTTGTGCAAGTCAAGATTGTCATAATAGTAGAAAACACTATAGGAGGCTTTGAGTAAATTGTTGATGATCATAATGCATCAGAGTAGAAAATGCAGCATGTTTTTGCATTACAGTCAGGGTTGACTGGAGAATAATCAAGAGTAGATCAACTTATCAACTGAAACTAAGTAGTACAGCTGTATGGAGTAATGGCTAGCCAGGCATTAATACAGTCATTCAATCTTGAGGGTTGGATAACATGATAAACTGTGCAACCATGTGACTAAGGGCTACTCAATGTGTGGAACACTGCACTGTGGTTACACTGAAATGCTAAATAAACCTCTTTACAAATACTGCTGGAGGAAGAAGTATTGCACTTGATCCCATATAAAGTTTGCCATAGTAAAAGCATAAAGCATAGGTAAGCATTGTAAAGCCCATACAGATATAGTAAAGCATATTAATAAACATGGCAAATCATGATAACTTATACTAAAAGGGATGAGAAAACTGCAAAATGACCTTGCAAATTTGCTGTGGTAAGCTTTTATAAGGGGCATATTGTATTGATTATGTATTGGGCTTTGGAAATAAAGGTAACTAAATACAATTGCTATTGCTTATTTGAGTGCTGTTTATACTAGTGAGGGAGAGTTACACACAACCAGCCCTAAAGTTATAAGTGTTTGCAACAAGTGTTTTGAACATATCTTTAAAATAAATAGGTATACAGTAAGTGTTGATGGGTAATTTCTCTGATGTAATGTTTAGTTTATTTTTGGCCCTTTGAACATTTAAATAATTATATAACTCCCTAGCAGCAAGCTTTGTTTTTTTCTTTTAAAAACTGTTTATTTTTTATTTTTATCTTTGATGTAAATTCCTGGTGTACCAAAAATTGTCCCCTGAAGAAACTGTGTTTTTCTCAGAGAAGAGTGCTTTCTGTGCAGACTACAGTCACATGCCAAACCCCGCAAGATAGCAACAAGTTTGACAACAACCACTGATAAATCACAATGTAAAATCATTTACAATTTATTTTTCAACTTATCAAATATTGTGGTCTGTGATTTTTTGTTTTGTGTGAATGTTTTCTTTTTAATAAAAAAAATTTAGTGTGTCATTTTTCCCCCCGATTTTCTCCCAATTTGGGATGCCCAATTGCTTTTTTCCTCACTGTAGCAATTCTCCACATGGCTCAGGAGACCTGAATATTCAATGGGTGTCCTCCAATCATACGACCAAGCCAGCTTCCTTTTACAGCCAGGAACTTGAGAAGGAATGTCAGCGAGCAACCTCTAGTGGACAAAGGCTGTCCCTGCAGGTCTGCTCTGAGCTCACTGGGTCAGCAGGGTTCACTGTAGAGCGATGAGGTGAAACAGTCCCTGTCGGTTTTACCTCCCTAACTCACAGGAGCACCAGAGCCCCAGCGAATACCGACGACTTCGCACACCCAGGACGTGAACCTTCGCTGTATGACTTACCCTGCACACCACACGGATGAGGAACCACTCATTGACCTGTGTGAATGTTTTCTTTTAAAATAAATTATTTGTGGTTCACCAGAGAAAAATGTATCTTGGCTTGAGTCTCATAATAGTCATGTGGTAGTTCAGAATACAATCATCTGGATGTTGCTGGTCCAGTAGCCCTTCCACTAGGGAAGTCTAGCTTGTAATCGTTGTATTGAAACAGTAAGTATCTGTTCCAGAAAGAACCATCCAAGCCTGGCCTAACTCCACATGCGGGAGGCCTGAGGCTGATCAAGGACTAAGATACAAGGGACTCTTGGCAGTCCTGCTCTTAAGTAAAAGATTGAGAATAGGATTTATAACATTGTAAGAGCGATGTCTCACGATTTAATTATTTTTCCTAAACTAGGATTTGATGTATAATATATGCACATTGCCTACTGAATCAAGTGAAACTCTGTTCAGTTTGTGGCTAGTGTTTTTGTGATATATATTTTTTTCTCCTTAGGAGCCATCACTTTATGGAAATTTAAAAAGCTTATGTCTAGCCTATAGTTTTGGGTGATCATGTAAACAGGTTAAACGGAAAAGATGTGTGCTCTAAACCCTACTGCTTGGCTGCAGAAAGCAGGCCTACAATCTTGAGGCAGATCTGATGTGATAAAAAAAAAATATTTAGTGTTTTGGTAGCAGTTTGTCATGGATGGAGGGTTTTGATTCCCTCTACCTCCATGAAAATTGTCCCCTAACTTCATTAATTGCAGTCATGTATGAATGTGGCTGGAATGGGGGGGGGGGGGGGGTGTCAGTTAGCTGTGCAATTAACGCATTTGGTTAATTGATCCACCTGCTAGGAAGGTGAACATAGAATACTGCAAACAGCCCAGTCAGGGGTGGTGTGCTGGAGGAACTGTTTGCATGGTATTCTGTGCTAGTGCTGCTGTACAGTATGTGTTCATGACCATAGGTGGAATTTGAGTGTTACATTTGGGAGGGCAGGGGCTATTTTACTTATCGAATCCTTTTTAGCAATTGTCAGTGTTACATAAGTTGACAAGATACGTGAAATCAAATACAGTTTACTTTTGCTGATGAATCACCCTGCAATTTTTCATTTGCTGTTACTTAAGTCTTTTTCATATTAAGCAGCTAATGCTAACAAGAATCAATAAGCAGACCAGTTTAATTTAACCGTCCATTGTATGATCGATCAGAATTTGACTAATAATATAGCATCGTCATTTTCTTAGACGAGTTACAGCTTGAAATAGGTTGAAATTCACTGTTTTAAATTAGTCGAAGCTCAGTAACTCAGTGTCTCATAAAACGGTTGCATATTGTTGTTGCAGTAGCTTGTGTAGCTGCTTCCTAAAGCTTACCCCGCCAGTAACAAATCTCGCGATGCTGGTGTGAGAGGCAGGACCTAAAGCAGACAGCACAGGTAGATGGGTTGCAGCAGTTGTAGCCATCGGGTGCGTAGAGAGTGAAAGGTATGGTGGATTTTTTTGTGTAAAATTACTGAAAACATTTAAGCCATTTGGTGCTATGTGAACAGTTTGAAGGGGCAATGCCCCCCCCCACACTCACCCCCACAAACTCTCTGCCCATGTTCATGACAGTCTTGTTTGCTGAGCTCTGAAGCCAGAGCCTATTTGCCCATCAGTCTCTGTACCAGTCAAAGCTACGTTTTCCTGCGCTTCCCTGAAGATGCAATATGTTTTGTTCTTATTCTGTTAACCAACAATAAACATGAACTCTAATCTGTTGCTTGTGTGATGGCTTTCCCTGTTTCATATTAATAACTTTGATCTGTGAATGGCAAGCAGTGTTAAACCGTGATGATAAATAGCATTGTAAGATATCAGGACAAACACAGCTGTTTCAGTAAATGCATTAATAACTGGGATGCAATTCAAAACACAGGTACATTAGAGTAGCTGCACTGTAATTACACAGTGCCTGTTGGATAATACATGCAGCGCATGTAGTAAATGGTAACTACAGAATAAAAATATGTATTTAATTTAACATATATAATATTCAATTAACTGATTAAACTCTTTATTATTATTATTATTATTATTATTATTATTATTATTATTATTATTTAATATTATAATAATAATAATAATAATAATAATAATAATAATAATAAAGTAAAAATAGGCATGGGAGTTAGGAACTAATTCTACACCCATATAAATGATTTGTTTCCGGTTTATACAGTGATACTGTACTGTATGCATGAGTAACCAAACATATTATTCTATTGTTGCTTTGAGTTTCTCAGGGGCACGCCCTGGCTTGTTTCCACAGGAGAGTCAGAATGCTTTCATTTATTGAGCTCTCAGGGGATGAATAACAAATGGTAGCATTACAAGACAGTAAGAACATTAAGAAAGGTCAAAGAAACTAACCCTGCTTTTACCAGACAGTGAAACACAGAAGTATTTCTTTTTTAAATACAAGCAATCCTTATTAAACTTTACAATGGTATTTTTGCAGTTTTGCTGTGCATGGTTATACTATGCATTTACCATAGTTCACCCTACAAAGCTTTTGTATGCTTTACGGTGCTTTTACTGTGCATTATTACACTTTCCTGTGCTTTTCAATTAAGCAGCCACAGAAATCTAAGGTGAAACCATTAGAAGTTAAATCCAGTAGAGAGATGTTTCAGCTAGTGCCTTCCTTGGTGTATCATACAGAACTTTAAAACACGCATTAGAATTCTCAGGTTATGCTTGTCTACTTGACTTATTTTCTTAAAGTTTTACTTTTAATAATCACTTTGGTCTAACTGTAATTTTCAGAATATAACATGCACATCGTGTGTGTTATTGAGCAGCCCTGAGTTATATCTCCCTATGTCACTGTTGTAGCCTAACACCATAGTATACTAAAACTCAAGTATATGTGCAAAAGAATATCTAGCATTGTAGCAGGCGGTTGAAAAGCCCTGCTATTTAAATGTGTTTATTTATCTTGGAACGGGTCTCCCCCTCCACCCCTGTGTCATGTTATTTTGTATTTTGTGTTTGTATTATGATTTATGTGTTATTTGTAAAAATGACTTCGAGAGCCGTGTTATTGTTTTGACGGCGTGGCCATATGTTTTGTTTTTGTATTTGTTGCAGTGTGGATGAGAAGCCCGTCCACATTAATTAAAAAAACCTTGTACAGAAGGGGGCCATCTCCCGAATTAAGTGATTAATTTGTTGCTAATAGGGAGACGGTCACCTGCATAAAAGCCTGCAGCAATTACAACCATGTACTTTTTTCATGTAAAAGAGCAACAAAATATAGACATGGAAATTAAAAACAAATAAGCGTGTAGAAAATTTGTTTTTGCTTTATATTGCAAGGCATAAATAAGTATTTCATTTATTGAAGTTCAGTTCCATGTTAATAAACAGTCAATAGACATGCAGTAGGGGAGCCATTACAATTGTGCTCATATTCCCTATGCAAGTTGAATATGTTTGTTGAGACTTATGGGCCTCTTTTTTTAAAGTAAAAAGGAAAAACAATCATGTTAATATTACAAAATGAGACACAAAATGCCTTGAGAGTGCTTAAGAGAAGTTTATTTATATCAATGTGACAAAGAAAGAATGAATCTTGGTTATAAATCTCCCTCCTGACCTGTGAGGGTGCTGTGTAAAGGGAACAGAGTGCCCCGGATTGGGTGGTCTGACAATTCATTCCAGGGAAAGGTGGAAGTCGGCCATCTAGAAAGGGGGCAGAGCCACAGTACACAAAGTCATCGCCCAGACAGGAGGCAGTGTGGCAATCGCGGATTGGAGAAAAAGCGTTTGCACTTGCTAACCAAGGGGCCGTGGCTGAAGGTACAAAAGTGGATATGGCCAAGCAAACTGTTCCTTTGTTTTGGTTGTGAGAGAACTGCTGAAGAACTGTAAAACAACCATGAGTGTTTAGTGTTTGTTTGTTTTGTCATTCTAATTGTAATCGTTTTTTCTTGTTCGATGGCCAACACGTACCAGGAACTGTCATTAAGGCCATCACCAACCTGGACAGCACTATGGTTCACTAATAAATTGTATTTCACCATTTGAACGTTAGTACTCACTCTGGACTTTGTGTTTGTGTTCTGTGTGTGTTTATACTGTGTTTACTATTTCAAGACTGAACCCTGTGGTTTCACTGTTCAATGCACATTGCTGTGTATTGCCAGGGATTATTATTTACGGTTGTCAAAAGACCCGGATTAAAACAACTTTGCTGTCTGTCATCTGTTTATGCACTGCACTTTGACATCCTTTCCAGAGGAGCCTGTGCATGAAGGTGTCACAGCAATCAATAGCTGATGTTGTGACAGTGCTGACGAACAGCAGCAGCAGCAGCGGGATGGGATTATCTTTCAGACCTCCTTAACACTCACAGGTTGGCCAGGTGGCACTGCACCTCTCCCAGCCTCCAGCTGTCTGAATTATTAACACATTCATTCTTTCTCTCCCTTTCTCTCACATTTCAACAGGTACCCTCCATACAATAGCAGTCCTCCTCAAAGCCAGCTGCCAGCAGGCCTCTTTTTCCAGCACTCGATGCATTCTGTTGAAAGACGACGCAGCATACTGGAGATCACTGCAGCACTAAAAAGGTAAGGCTTGGTTCTAAGCTTGGATGCATTTTAACTAAGAAATGTTTTGATTTGAACATTGGTCCTGTACAAATCAAATATATTTAATGATGTTTGACTGAAATGTACTTGCTTTATTGACGTCTGAAGGAGAGCACAGCGAAATGGGAACTGTTTCTGAAGTACCAGTGCTCCTTCTGTACACTACTCTCCAGCAAGGTTTGGAATAATTGAATACATGCAGAATAGGACATTTCCTCTTTTTTAAACTCCAAAATAAGTTTATTTTTTAAGACTTATACCTGTATGTATGTATGTATGTACTATATGTATGTGAGTAGAGGACAGTTAACTGTTTTTTGATAAAAAGAAATCTGAATGTGATTAAATAGTACAGTTGCCCAATCTCCTGTCTTACTGTATTTATTACTTGTTGTCTGTAGAGGAGTGTATGCACTGAATATTAAGCATTTTTTATTCTATGTGGAAAATAATAGATTTATTACATTATATATATATATGCTAACTTCACCCCCCATGGGACCTGGAGAAATGTTTGTTATATCAGGGTGTTCACTATAATAGGAATTATAATAGGAATTAAACAAACTTGAATTGAAGATCAATGTATAGTACTGTTATAAAGATTCCTTCACATTGATCAACATGTAAATGGTAGTGTGACAAGGTACTAGTGTTACATGTGTGGGAAACCGCATTGCAAGACACAAAACAGAAAGTAAACAAACGGGTCATGTGACGTTACCAACGATGGTAACGCATACAGAAGACAGGCAGGCAGTAAGTCTAAATTGATCGCCCATCTGTAAACAATAATTTGATCAAACAACAACTCCAGAGAGCACACAAAACAAACCCGTTTCCACATATAAATTGCACCAACACTAATTTCCCCCTGTTCAGGGAAATCATCCTGCTACAGGTATGTTTAAAAGAAAACATTTACATGCAGAATACATTAAATGTTCTTTGTATCCGGGTCAGTCCTGTACATGATCGTTCTAATAGGGCAAATTTGCATTGAACAAATCGGTTCTTGCTGTTGGGATCGTTAGAATGGATGTTCGTTTTAACAAAGGTTCGTTAGCAATGTTATAATGAAGTTAGCCTGTATGTATGTATGTATGTATATGTATATATTATATTATATATATATATATATATATATATATATATATATATATATATATATATATATATATATATAGAGAGAGAGAGAGAGAGAGAGAGAGAAAGAGAGATAGAGAGAGAGAGAGATGGGTTATGGGTAATCAGGATATGCAAAATTCAACATTAAAAGAGCCAATCAAATCACGTGAAATTCGCCAAAAGGCTTCTACATTGACAGCGTTTTAGTACAGCAACTCCAAACAAGTTTCACCCTGTTTGCGGCTCACCTCTGCCATGTAACTGTACTCTGACTACTGAAAAGCTACCTTACCCTTAATATATATATATATTGATTAGCATTTCATATGTTAATGTATTTCAAAATACTGTTTATCCAAAATAAATGCATAATGTTTTTCATAGGTGATTTTTTAAAGAAATATATTTGAAATATATCAGTATGAACAGGGGACAGTAATAATATATGATTGTCATATGGTATGTTTGTGAATTGCTGTCACTCAGTCTTGTTGTCTTTAAAGGCCCCACAGAAGACAAGGATGACTTTCTATTTTTGGCTTCTCTTCCAACTTTGCGTTGCAAGCCCAACCTCTGTGCCTCAACCCTCGTGCCTGAAAGGATGTGACTTCCACAACATGTTCAAATTTGTCAACTGCTCAAGTTCTTCCTTCACCTTCATCCCAAACGCAACTCCCTGGGACACAGAACACCTTGATTTATCCCGAAACAACCTGACGACTATTCCCGTCAGGGCCTTCTGGCCCCTCTGGAGGCTGAAGGTGCTCCTAATGAATGACAACAACATCAGCCACATCGCAGATGGAGCGTTCTCTTCCCTCCAGAGTATTCAAAAGCTGGATTTGAGCCGGAACAAGCTGGCTGCTCTTGGTAACAGATTTTCCATTGGTCTCAATTCTCTGAGGGAACTAGTACTGTCAGAAAACAAACTGAAGGCCTTGCTTAGCAATAGCTTCCTACACCTGGAGAACCTGGAGAAGCTCAATATCAGAGGCAACAGGATCAGCTTCATCGAGAATGGGGCTTTCCGCAGCATGACCCATCTCCGGAGGCTGACTCTACAGGACAACAACATGACTGCCCTTCCCCACGGGATCTTCTTCATGCTGCCGAAGCTGGAGGTTCTAAACCTGCAGAGCAATCAGATCAACAGCACTGATATTGGGGTCTTCACCTCCTTGACCAGCTTGTCTTTACTCAACCTGGTCCATAACCATCTGGAGAACATCAAATTCAAGACATTCCTCAGCATACAGACCTACGGGACTCATATCTTGTTGGCCAATAATCCGTGGCATTGTGACTGTGACCTCCAGAGGGTCTTCAGAAAGCTTCAGAGTGTCCAGCGGCTCATTCTGGATGACTATTTCAACATGACGTGCACAGAACCTCCTCAGCTGAATGGCTACAGGCTGGATGACGTGGATAATAGGCTGTGCATCGGAGAGACCATGGTGGTGCTGATCATCACTTTCACTGTCATTGTGACTGTAGTGGCTGCCATTGTCATGGCGGAGAGGAACAGGAAGAAAAGCACTGGCAAGCATTGTAGTGAGGAGAATGACATGCCTTACAGCTCCCAGGACTAGGAGTGGACAGACCAGATGTGGACAGATACAATTTCTTTGTATTTAATGATGATTATATCCTTGTCTGAAATGAATCTTCATGCCTTTAAACACGATAGACAGCCAGTTCTCTGGTGACCTGCATTCTTGTCCCACAATACCTATTGCTATTCAAAACTGAAGGGATAAGCATATTGCGAATGTTACAGTCTATTGTTAATGTTGAACGTGCCCCATCAATGTCATTACACTATTATACTATATTACTTTTTAAAGTGATTTATATGTGTACCTTTGTCTGAAATAGTTATTGTAGTTCACTGAGTGAATTTTTTAAGCAATGGTATCAAGCAGTTGGCTCATTATTGAGTAATAACAGAACTGTTGACCTCAACAGAAAACAATGGGAGAGCAGTTGTATAATCTATCATAATCTACAATGTTCTAAAGTGTTGAATTTACTCCAAATTGCATGAGCACATTTGTTTTTTCAGAAAGGAAAATCACATCCAATATAGTTATTCAACCAGAAGTAAAAAAAAAACAATCACATTTAATTCTGAGGCTTGCAAGTCATCTTGTTGTTGTTGTTGTTGTTGTTGTTGTTGTTGTTGTTGTTGTTTTTTAATTCATTTTAAAATTGTAATTGGTGTTACAAATCCTTCAAAAAAAAAAAAATCTGCTAATGATAATTTAGAGTAAAAAGCTTTGAGAATATAGTTCATTGTCTCGTAATTCTTTATTGACCAATTTGGTATGGGTATAAAATATCACATATATCTTAACTAGTGTTTTCTGCTTGTTGTCTACATTCACTTTGTGAATAATTTTCAGTTTTAGTCATCACATCGTGGTGGCTCTGAAGTTTAAAGCACCCCTATGGGTGCAATACAGCTCTCAAACATCTCCAGTCCAGCTGGTGCACCAGAGTGTTGCCATTAGCTCTGTCATTAGCTCAGCTATATTTCTTACTCATGCTACATTTTCTAAATTATGAACTTAAGCCCTATTGACAAAGCGTCAACTTGTGAGGTGTTCGAAGAATCTTACATAAAACATGTCTGATGTTTGGGAAAATGCTCTAAACCGTCTCTTGCTTTTTCAACACATATACAAAGTCTCATGAATATCAAACTGTATATTATTAATGAAAAACAGACTCTGAAAAACCAACCAACTTTCTTTACCAAATAATGTAAAAAGTGGAAAAAGTGTAAACACGCTAAACCTTTAATTATATAACCGTACCGATCTGTTTGGTTCTCGTTTTGGAACATGAGACTCAACATTGAAGTAGCATGTGCAAAGCCACTCATCCACCATCTTTATCGAATTATTTACAGGGCCCAAATACAGTGCATACAGCAAAACCAATAAAAAGTATTTTAACAATAAGACAAATGTCATTGTATCCATGCCTACAGTTCACATGATATAATACAAGTAAGCTTCTAGTGTTACAAATTATTACACATCTAGAGTTTCTACAAAAAAGATGCCTTCACTTACCATTTTGAAAACTGTAAGTAACTTGAAAACCACTTTGAGAATAAGAAGGCTATCCTGCTTGTCTCTATTTGCGTTGTTCATTGTTTTCTTCAAAACCATGATCCAGATATAGTTGAAACGTATTTAAAATATTAAAGAATAACAAGCTTCGAATTCCCTTATTGCAAAATTGTCTTTATAAAATGAAGAGCCGGCACCATTTAGTTAACCACTATTTTGGTTCAAGTTTTGTTTTTTTTCACTGTCAGTGCACTGCTGTGCACTACAGTAGGTGGGCTATGTAAAGAAACTCTAGCCTGATCTAGCCTACATTACATATGCCTATGACAGGCAACTAGAACTTAGCACAAAAATACTATATTTGAATAATTTCAATAAGGGACATGATTGTACATTAGTTTACACTATTCATTCACTTTGTGGAATGTGAACTCTGGGTTTTTTCATATTTCTGCTAGGGTACCCCAATGGTTCCCAAAATGTATGTATGTACAGTGCCTATAGAAAGTCTACACCCCTTTTAATATTTTCACCTTTTGTTGCCGTATAGCCTGAAATTCAAATGCATTTAAATATTTATTTTCATTTATCTACACATCCTACCCCACAACTTCCAAGTGAAAAAATATTCTAGAAATTTGTAGAAAATTAATAAAAAACAAAAACTGAAATAGCTTGGTTGGATAAGTATCCACCCCCCTTGTAATAGCAATCCTAAATTAGCTCAGGTTTAACCAATCGCCTTCAAAATCACACACCAAGTTAAGTGGCCTCCAGCTGCGTTAAATTGTAGTGATTTTCATGATTTCAGGATAAATTCAGCAGTTCCTGTAGGTTCCCTCTGCTAGGTGGTGAATTTCAAAGCAAAGTATCAACTATGAGCACCAAGTTGCTTTCAAAAGAACTCCGGGACAAAGTTGTTGAAAGGCACAGATCAGGGGATGGGTATAAAAAATATAAAAACTGGATGACTGAGCAAGAAGGACACTGATCAGAGAGGCTACCAAGATGCCAATGGCAATTTTGCAAGAGCTACAGGCTTTTATGGTCAAGACTGGTCAAAGTGTGCATGTGACAACAATATCCCAAGCACGCCACAAATCTGGCCTATATGGTAGGGTGGCAAGAAGGAAGCCATTACTGAAGAAAGCCCACCTTGAATCCTGTTTGAAGTATGCAAAAAAACACTTAGGAGATTCTGTAGCCATGTGGCAAAAAGTTTGGTGGTTTGAAGAAACTAAAATTGAACTTTTTGGCCTAAATGCAAAGCGTTATGTTTGGCACAAACCCAACACAGCGCATCACCCAAAGAACACCATCCCTACTGTGAAGCATGGTGTTGGCAGCATCATGCTATGGGGATGTTTCTCATTGGCATGGACTGGGGCACTTGTCAGGATAGAAGGGAAAATGAATGGAGCAAAGTACAGAGAAGTCCTTGAGGAAAACCTGCTGCCCTCTGCAAGAAACTGGGACGGAAGTTCACCTTTCAGCATGACAGCGACCCAAAGCACACAATCAAAGCTACACTGGAGTGGCTAAGGAACACAAAGATAAATGTCTTTGAGTGGCCCAGTCAGAGCCCCAACCTAAATCCAATAGAATATGTGTGGCATGACTTGAAGATTGCTGTCTATCAACACTCCCCAAGGAACTTGACAGAGCTTGAACAGTTTTGTAAAGAAGAATGGTCAAATATTGCCAAATCTAGGTGTGCAAAGTTCGTAGAGACCTATCCCAACAGAGACCTATCCCAGGGAGACCTATCCCAGCTGTAATTGCTGCCAAAGGTGCTCCCACCAAGTATTAATTCAGGGGGGTGGAGACTTTTCCAATTATGATCTTTCATTTTTGTATTTATAATATTTACATTTTTTCTCAATACAAAACTTTTATGGTGTGTAGATAAGTGGAAAAAAATCTTCATTTAAATGAATGAAACTCTGAGGCACTGACACAACAAAATGTGAAAACAAAGTTCAAGGGGGTGTAGACTTTTTATAGGCACTCTATATATGTCTGTATGTATGTATGTATGTATGTATGTATGTATGTATGTATGTATGTACGCATGCATGCATGCAAGCAATTATCACACACATGCATCTCTTCTTTTCAGGGGATGGGTGGGACTAGTAAGCAATGCAGGGGGGACTTTAGTTGCTGTGGCCCGACATGGGAGTGGGCTGCTCTTTAATGTTGTACCTTCAAAAGAAAAAAAATCAGTATTAGAAATAAAAGAGAGTTTGACTGTGCAGCAATCAGGGGAGCAGTGACAATAACACTTAAGCACATGAAGGGTAGAATTCACGTGCTCAAACAGGGGTGCAGGTTTTGGAGATTTTTCTGTGCAGCTTCCTTGTCTGTGTTGAATCCACACTGCTATCCACAAGCCAGCTGTGCAACGACATTGCAGTAAATACACCACATTATAAAATATGTAATACATTGTTCACTTTAAATGATCTGATGGCTTTTTAAAGCAATTGTTTGCCTGTTTATAAAATTAGTTCTGTTACACTCCTACCAATCACTGTGATATTGTGTGTTTATATGTATGAGTAAGTAGCTTCAAGTGTCACTTTAAAAAAAAAAAAATCCTTACTATTTCATGGTTTTAATTTATGTTGCTCCAATATTGAGTTGGTATCTTTTTCTCTAAATATACCTTCATTTGTTGCTGTGAGCCTGTCTGGAGAATCCTAAATGCCTGGACTGAATAGAAGTCCTCATTCCATTCAAATCATTTCA
Source organism: Polyodon spathula (assembly GCF_017654505.1). Classification (NCBI taxonomy): domain Eukaryota; kingdom Metazoa; phylum Chordata; class Actinopteri; order Acipenseriformes; family Polyodontidae; genus Polyodon; species Polyodon spathula. Next base: position 23,031,157 of record NC_054544.1, on the reverse strand, counting down.
GCTCTGCCAGCCATGCCCTACTCTCTCTGGCTGTATTTATATAGATGGGGCTGTTCAGAGCCTGACAGAGGATTCTCCAGACAAGCTAAAAGCAGCTCAAAGTTATGTATAGGCAGATTTAGAGAAATTATAAAAACTCAAAATAGGAGCAACAGAACCCAGAACAACTCAGAATAATTGAAAACATTAGTGCAGAAGACTTGAGTCACTTGATAATTGACTTCTGAAAATGTTGATTATATATGTAAGTATTCAAATGCAAATGTATGCAGAATAAACCTTATCAGCCTACAACTGGAGTGCACTGAAATATCTGCATGATTGTATTGTCAAAATGTAAAAGATATTCTGTTATATTCATTATTACTGTAATGGTGTACTCTGCCTATATAACAAGTCCAATACATAGAAAAGAAAGTATGTTTAACCCTAAATAGATGTACATTAGGGGTAGAATGACTACTAATCAAGGTAGAAATAGTTGAACAGGTTGGCTAGTTGCCTCTTTAAAAAAACATTTCTGTATTTGATAATGTCTGGTACTCTGGTTTGATTGAAACTGATTGAAATTTTTATGACTGTTCTAAAATGTCATTCATCTGAAACCGCACACTTCATAATTACTTCACAATCACAGGAATTTGATTTTACTTACCAGAGAAGGGCTTCTTTGGTTTATTTATGTTGTAGTCCTTGTGGTTCGGATAGCAAAAACCTCTTTTAAATGCAAGCTGTCCGCTTGGCCCTTGAGTGTCAGTATATGTGGCTCATTGACATGCACAATTTGGCTCTTTCGATTCAGAGGCAGTGGCTGTTAATGTGTTTGAAAAGAATACAAGGATGAAGTATTTCATTTGTATGCAATCAGGACTCTAATAACAGTTGACTGGTACTGAGTTAGGGCAGCAGGGTGGAGTGGTGGTTAGCGCTGCTGCCTTACAGCACCAGGGTCTTGGGTTCAATTCCATCCTAGATGTCTGTCTGTGTGGAGTTTAAATGTTCTCCCCATGTCTGTGTGGGTTTTCTCCCACAGTCCAAAAACATGCTGTTCAGGTTGATTGGTCATCCTAAATTGCCCTCTGAGTGAGTGTTTATGTGTGTGTGGTACCCTGCAACAGACTGGCATCCTGTCCAGGGTGTAGTCCTGTGTCTGCCAGATTAGGCTCTGGCTCAATGCAACCCTGTAATGGATGGTACTGAGTTTGCTGCCCCTTATTTACAGCAGAATATATCTTACTAAATTTACTCACTCCCTTTTGTGAGTTATTGGTGATACGTGGTCTAGGACAGTGGTTCCCAACCCTGGTCCTGGGGACCCCCTGTGGCTGCTGGTTTTCATTCCAACTGAGCTCTCAGTTACTTAACTAGACCTTTAATTGAACTGATATTTTGCTTAATTGGACATTTTTAATTGTTTTCAGCTCTTAAACAGTTTCAGAGTTCAAGTTACTTATAAAATGGTATAGCTAACTTGAAATACGCAACTGTTAAGAGTTGAAAACAGTTAAAAATGTCTAATTCAGCAAATTAGCAATTCAATTAAGGGTCTAGTTAAGTAATTGAGAGCTCAGTTGGTATGAAAACCAGCAGACATAGGTGGCCCCCAGGACCGATTTGGGAACATGTGGATCTAGGACAGTCACACAAGGCAACTTCAAGAGAAATAGAAGCCTCCATCTAGTGGTCATCAAACGCATTTCTTAACCAGTGCAGTGAGACCCCCTTAACATAGTGTTAGTATTGTAGAGATGAACACAAACTGTAACAATGTTGTGCAATAAGATATTATGGTTTACAAATTCAGTAAACAGCTGTAAAACTTCAAAGCATGGCTTGGTGTTGCCAATGCAGCTTCTCTAGGGACACTAGCTTTTGTTTAATGTGGTACTGCATATAACAATTCAGATGTCTTCTAAGAATGACGGTGCTTTTACAAGTGAAACATGTTTATGTGGTTATTGATTAAAGGAAAATTGTCAACAAATATTTTAAAAAGAAAAACAGCAGGGCAAGTTCAAATGGCACATGAAAGTTAATATGTAAACATACTTGGACATGTTTATATAATTTAGTGCTTGTTAATTAATCTACTGTGACTTCAAGCTTGAATTCAAACTTCAATATGATGGGATGAAAGGAACAAAGTGTGTAATTCAAACCCACTTGGCTACACCCTGACTTAGCCAGGATTTCAGATTTAGCACTTTTATTTAAAGTGCCTACTTTTACAATGGCCAGGAGTATGAAAACCACATTAAATTTGCACTATAATGTTGAAGTTATCCTCTGCTTTTCCCCTGATTATACTATTCATTTACCATAGTTCACCATATTTTTAATATAATAATATGCTTTACCATACCCTTCTGTGATTTACAATACTTACCTGTGTTTTACCATGTTTTCACTATGCTTTACTGCACTATATTACTACTTAACTATATTAATGCAGCACTTGCTAGAAATGCAACGTTCCCTTTAGTATCCCCAGCTGAGATCAGCCACAGCCAGGACTTGAACCTGCATTCCTCTGATTTTATTAAAGGTTTATGAGATGCTTGCAAACAGAATGTTATGCTTGATGAATACCCTTCTTTGTTTGATATTGTCAAAAAACAGGTGAAAAACAATCATATAGCAGTCTTGTCGTGTGTGCTTAAACACTGAAAGTGATTAATGGAAACGGACACATAGACACACCACAAACCTGTATTTGCACTGACCATTTTATTAATGATCTTAATACAAGCTGACAATCTTCCAAAGCTTATTTGCTGGCTATGCTTTGCAATAGCTTTCCATTCCTAATCACATTAAAGGGACATACTTTTCAGCCAACTTCAGGCTTGAATTAAATTTGCTACAAAGTTATACTGTACCAGTAATACAAATTAAGGCATGTATGCATTGCCAGTAACACTGTTGTGACTTTGAGGATACATTGCAAGCTCCATTGTCATTCGTTTCAGTCTTAAAACATTCAACAAGTGCTTGACATAAGGTACCAATGTTATCTGCACACACTACTAAACTCTTTACATTATCTGGCCTGGCCCATACCTCAATGCTGGAAAATACAACATGTTGCAAACCAAAGCCATGAGATGAAGTGCAAATAAAGTGTCTACATATACAAAGGAGCTTGAAACATTAATAACATATAGAAACAATCCAGCAGAATGTTAAACACAGAACAGGTGCGACTAATATATAAGTCACAATTGCTTCTTGCCTAATTAGACCAACATTTTGATGACAAGTGGCTTTGTCAAAGAGATTAAATGCCATCAAACACAGCTGGCTTACTGGTGAAGGAAGACAATGCAAATACAGAAACAGACTCAACGAAAAAAGGTTCTATTTATCGGCAAAAGCAGCCAGCAACGTTAGAAAATAAACCATCAGATTAAAGAAGAGTCTCACTAATTCTACATGTGACTTAAAGGCAAGAGAAAAAAGCATGTTTAAAGTTTCCCAACACCAAAGCATTCATAAATATCACGTCATGTCAGCTATGTGGGATGGCCCGAATTTTCATATAGATGTTCCTTCTTTAAGATCTAGAAATATGTACATTGCAATCCCTACAGGTTAGTTTTTTTTTTTATTATTTTGCTTATTGATCGCAAAGTGGAAAGATTTTAAGACATTATGGTTTATACCACGGTCGCTGTAAACACCCTAGAAATTAAAAACAACAATTTAAAGCATAACAGCATTAGCCAGCCACAGTTCAAAGTTCCAAAGGCATTGCTATCTATTAACCCCCATCAACAGGTTTGTATACAGGTTAAGGCAGGTGAAAGGGTTACAAGTCTGCAGTGCATTTTAACTATAATTATTTATATATATATATATATGGTGGGTAGATTTGTTACTCGTCTTCCTGTTGCTCAAAGAACTCATGACAGCCGATAGTCACTATGGCGATGAAGGTCATGAACTCCTGAAAGTCACATTCTGAGTCAGCATCAGTGTCCAGGCTCTCCATTAAACTGTCCATCGTTGCCTGGTCTTTGATTTGCTGTAAGGAAACAGAATGGAGCTTTATCATACTGTATCCAGGTGAAGTGTTACACCTGCATCACACCTCCATCACAAATGAACAGGAGGTCATTTAGAAATATCTTCAAATGAACAAAAAAAAAAAGTTTTATTTTAGAGCTATCTCAAAATAAATTACAGCTATCTCGAAAGGAATAGGATGTTATTTTGATACATATTCAAATAAATATTAGAGCTCTCTAAATGCACTGGAAACCATTTAGAGAGATCTTAAAATGTACTACAGTCACCCCAAAATGAACAGAAAGTTATTTAGTGATATCTTTAAATGTATTAGGTTGAAATAATGAATTCAAGAAAATGTTTCTGTGCAAGAAACGTTACTGCTCTGTGCTCTTGTGGTTTAGGTAAATACCTACAATCCCTCCCCTTTCTTTCCAGAACCGTTTAGCCACTTTTGGGCTGTGCCTGGATCTACCTGATTGAATCCAGTGGCAGATGATTAGGTTCTGCTAGGTAGACACTCCACCACCTGAAAGTTAGTGTGATTGTATCAGGTCTACAGGCATATAGATTGAAATCCCATGTTCAACCTCCTTGAGCTCTGGTGAACAGAAGTGAGATACATAAGATACAGTAGATACCATTTCCATGTATTGCCTCCAGTACTGCAAGCTGAGAATGGCTTCCTCTTGCTGAGCACAAATGTTGTCACATGGTTACAGTATTGATCACTACACTAGCTCATTGTAATCATCAACATCATCTGATTATACAGCAGCCGCTACATAGTTCTTCAGCTGACTGTCATGCTCCTGTAGATAGATAAGGTGTGTGTGGCAGCAGAAGCATTTCTCTTCTACCCTCCTTCACTGAAGCCAATAGTTTCAATTCCAATCACAACCTCTAGACGGCAGCATAACACCACAAACTCTACATAATTTAAGCTGGTTTGCTGTCGCTGCAAATCTCGTACACTCTAAACTTTCTATTCATTCCTGCAGTTCGTCGTCACTTCAAGGGATTCTTAGTCCCCTCCTGCCTCAACCTTTTGCCTACCTATATTAACTGACACTATTCAAATCTCTGCTCAAAGGCAGACCCATCGCTGACACCATCTAAAACTAACTTAACTCTCAAAGACCAATATCCATCGCATTCAGCATATCTCTGCTCTCCACGGCAGACCACCACACTCTACCAATGGCAGTCCTTCGTTCACTACTACAGATCACTGCTTCAGCAGATCTCTGCTCTCTACATCAGGCCACTGCACACTACTGAGAGCACTACATCATTTACTTCCTCAGATCTCTGCCTGTTCAACAGATTCCGCCCTCTACTGTTAATCGCGCCTCACTACAGCAAACCTCGGCTCCCTCTTCAGATCTGCTCACTGTTGCAGCATGCAAAACTTGCTTTAGTTTACTGTTTAAATCTGCAACTGCCCTCCTCCAAAGCTTTCAACACTCCAGCTTTCCTCCAATACTCGGATAGTGGCAGCCATTTCCACAGTCAAGGGTAATGCTATTCTCCATCGAAAAAAAAAAAAAACGGGGTGTGTGACTTCTTCAGCAATTTAGTCATATGTCTGCTCAAGCATTAATACATGGTGAGAGACGTGGTACGAGACTGGAAATCTGTCTTGATTATGAGTTAAGGTGTTCCACTATTAGAAGAATGACTGGAGTTGTGAAAATCTATGAATGTGAGTTCACCTTTTCCATTCCAAGCAGACATGATAGGAGCTGCTGATCGATCATGTATTAACTAACATTTAGGATGGTCAGCCTTTCATCTCTCTGCCCTTGTTTCCATAATGGGGAGCAAAGGGCGTTGAGCAAACTCCAGCAGTCGATTCTTATATTCGTTCAGCTCCAGCTACCACCTCAGCTCTCAGTTCTAGCACTCCTCCTGTCTCTACTTTCAGTATCTAAGTTATGTCAGCAGGTCCTGCCTGCTTCCACCCTGTGAACTGTCATGCGAATGAAGTTATTGACATGATGTGTTCTGCAATATATAAAGTCTGCATCTCCCTATTTTTCAGCAGTTTCAATCACAATTGGCAAGATAGTAGGTCTGACAAACTTTGATAGTGACAGGAGCTCCCGTATACTGCAGAGAAACAGTTAATCAGAACAATCTAAGCATCTTGCCATGTTGAGTGGGCTCCTTCTTGGATGCCCTTGTTGGTCATGTAACAGACTATGAACAGTGCTGCGGTGCTCAGTGTCTCATTCAGTGATGGTAAAGCTTTTTATATATATTATATATATTATATATATATATATATATATATATATATATATTTATTATCTTTCTAAAGAATAGATTTAATGTTGATGTCATGAAAAATTGTGTTTTTTTTTTTTTTTAAATCATGGACATACTCCCACGTCATCTGTGACATCACCTATTTAAGTTCAAATTATTAATTTCTTAAAGGCACAGTGCTCCATTACATTAAACTTCGATCAAACGCAGGGCTTGCAAATGTAAACAAACTAGAATACTAATAAAGAACATATGACTGTTTTAACCACTTTAAATATATTAACTTTTAGTTTTTAACACTTGATTACTTCAAAAGTACTAAACATGTAGGCTTACACAGAAACATTACATGAATTTCAGATTCGCGGCATGTAAGAACAAGCCCATTCTTCCAGTAAAAGGGAGCACAAATTTTATTTTGGCTATACCGTGTCAGCATGCCAAGAGGTCCCCTCAGAACGTATAAACATTACATAATACCTATATGATAGCCTAATTGTCATCCCAGAAGCATCAAAATTAAGTTTTTTTTTATTTGCTTTGGATTTTTGACAGAAATAATAATAATAATAATAATACAACTACCCGATGACAGGAAAAAAAAAGTTTTTCAGTTTTTTTTAGACGTGCAGTTATATATATATATAGATATATATATCTATATATATATATATATATATATATATATAATATGAGAGCGTGTCACTGTCTTGTCCATGTTATTAGATCATTTATCATCTAGTAGCAGCTCATTATCATCGTCCGATATTATGTAATCAGACTAAACAATTATTTTGCAGTTCTTTTTGAGGGGCTGGTGGCAGGCCTGCCCTTTGAATTCTCTTGGTGATATTTAACATTTCTAACATGCAGCTACTCACCCCTAGAAAGCTTGCTAACTCATTGTTGAGCAGATCCTTCAGTTCGCTTTTCTTCAGCTTGTGCTTGTCTCCCTCCTTTCCCGAATACTTGTGAAACACTTCTATGATGGCTACCATGGAGTTCTCTAAGTCAGACATTTTCAACGCAGGGTCCAAAATCTGAAAGAACATCCATAACGGTTAAATTCTCAACAGTGCTACATTTAAGAAACTGAATAAATTCAATGATAAACAGTTCGACTATGAGGCATTGAGAAAGACTTATAGGCGAAGCATTTGTCATTGAGTTATTTATTAAATTAAATAATTAATTATGTTTCTTTTAAGAGTTGAAGGGCCAAGTATAGAAGTGAAATTACACTTAAGAAATCATGACTTAGAAAATCAGAAATCTGTATCTGATTAAATTCAATTTGGAATTAATGACCTGAGTTCATAAGTCGCTCTTCAGTTCCAGTTGCCGGTCATAGGCATGTGTAGATTAGATCAGCCAAAGGGTTAGATTCTCAAAGCCAGCTCCTCCAAATTGTTACATTTTATTTCAGAAAGGAAAAACACACCTGGTAAAGTTACAGAAATAAACAACTAAACAATACATTGTACAGGCTTATAAGTAGTTTTTTTTTTTTTTTTATTATTATTATAAATCATGTTTTTTCCTTTCTGGAAAAAAAGTGCTAATAAATAGCTTTGAGAATGAAGTGTCTTTATGTTAGTAAATGGCAGCACTATCTAGTGAACACCAATTCCAGCAATGCAAAAGAAAACTAAAAAAATATACATAAACTGACTGATGTAGTCTGTGTTTGTCATTTGAAATTCTTTAATGTATAAAACAGTCAGATAGACTTCAAAATACATGTGCATTAATGACACTGTAATTACCATTAACACATTTTCATTTCTTTATTGTGAGGATGACCCAGTCACACACAGTTCAAGCAGAGAAAACTGCTAAAATAATGTGTAAATATACCATAATAAACTTCATACATGAATGAACAACATGGATTAAACATGTAGTTATTTCCCCAGTAATAACATATTGTGCTCAGTAATGCGACACAATTGCAAAATTGTAAAATGTACGTATATTTTGAAGTGTGTCCACTCTAAAGAAAAACTATTGTGCACACACTTCAAAAAAATCAACACAATAATTAACTTGTTAAATAAAATATAAAACAGGCAAGTCAGTCTTTAGCAATTCTAAAACTAGAAAAAACAAAAACAAATGAAAACCGTCAAAAAGTTTACGCCTGGTTCCTCTTACCTCACTGTGGCTGGGTTTGAAGTCTGCAGGGAATGAGCATACACAGCTGGGCACTGCCTTTTTATAGCTGAGGGAGTGGACAGGTCCCCTACTGACTGTGTTGCAGCCTCACGGCAGCCTGGCCTGGCCAATGGGATGCTGGACATGAGGAGAGCTCTTCATTCAGTCTGACCCTGTGGCAGTGATTTCATTCCACTTGTGAAGCTAATATGGTGCATTTTATTACTCTACTGCATTGAAGTCTGGGTGCGTATAGTAGCTTTGGAAGTAGTTTAACAACGTGGTTAGTATATTACGTTATCCACATTTCCATCCGCAGTGGAATTGCAATGGACACATTGGTGCCTTTACACAGGGGATCCCAATCTGGGGGCCCATGGGATGGTTTCAGGGGAGGCCACCGCGCATACACACATTTCCTCTCCCAAATGACCCTGTCAAGCAATGATCCCCACCCAGGGATCAATGAATTTCCATGAACACTGCTGTTCGGTGCTTGGGGTTATTTGGAATATAACATTGACATCAGCTCACACCCACGCTATAACAAGGAGAACAAAATGGGCAACTAGATTAATGCAATTTATAAATATAAAAACACAAGTTTTAGTTATACATGAATGAATAAATAAATACATATATAAATTCAAGATTTCTGCCAACGTATGTTCTTTTTTTATGGAGGTAGTTCTTATGTTCTATTTTCTTTGTGGAAGTTCTTGATATATTTTTTCCCCTTACATAAATAGAATAAACCATCTATTTTGCGTTTGCAGTCAGGCGGTATACAGCTGAGAACAGTAGTTACAGAGCGGCTCCAAATGTCCAAGAAATTACCCTAAACATAATGAAAGCAGTAGTACTTCTACCGGTACAAACAAACAAGCTTTCTCACTAAAGGGCTCAAAATCCAAATTTTGAAAATAAGACAGTGAGTATATTCAGTTAGGATTTGCTTGCATTGCAAAGAAAGATGGCCTTGATTACTAAAGTGTGTGATCTGCTTGGAAAACTCAATTTCTATGTATTCATTGGGTGTTGGTCCTCAATTGGGATGCCTAAGGTCATGGGGCGCCTTGAGCTAAGAAAGTTTGGGAACCCCTAACTTACATACTGGCAGGCTTAACACTGCCCGCTGACTTCATGTGTACATCAGTGCCCTGCTGATTTCCTGTGCTGTGCTCACCCCTGCTCAGTGTATGTGTTCATATCAGCAGTACATTGAAGTCCATTCATGCAGCATCTTCATTGAGGGCATGAACAAATACAAACATATCAGGATTTTCAGATTTCACTCTGTTTTTTTCCAGATAACAAGATAACTAACGTACTTAATCTCAAAGTTATTTGTAAGGTACTATGTTTTGTGTAGGAGGTGTTTGGGCAAGAGGCCTAAAAGAGAAGTGCAGATGTTATAATAGGAGACACCCTGCACATAATTTATGAACTTATTTTAAATCACTATGATATAAATACTATGAATATTATATATTATTATCTCTATTGGGGATATCGGTATTATATATTATATATATATATATATATATATATATAAAAGTCATCAGTGGGTATTTGTTTTTCAAATTGCTAAACCAAAGAATTGTAAAATTTTCAAATTGATGCATCAGCACAGGATGACATCTGTACACAATATTAGATTAACTGGATTTCTTAACAGTGACTGGATGATTTCCCATGCGTAATGTATAATTGGGATAATAATAAACGCTTCACCATATACTGTACCTCTGATCTTCTAAAAGTTTGTAAGTATCCATTGTTCTGCTGGCTGTTGTAAGTTATTTAAATCCTGTACTCTCAAAACACTATAATAAACATTGAACAGTGGTAAAATTAGACTTATTCTGAGTTCCCCAGAGAGTCTACTGTTAACTTTGTCCCATTAGCTAATACAGTAGTCTATCATGTATCTGCCCGTCACATATCTGCCCTAACCGTTTATTCGCTATGATCAAGCTCTTCAGCACAGTGTATGTGTGTGCATGTGTGTGTGCCAGAGAGTGCGTGAGTCAGTGAGGCAGTGAGAACCAGAACCAGGGTTGGATACCAAAGAGTAAGCAAGTCGAAACCGCCGACAGCCAGGCAAGTAGCCGGATCTCATTTATTATTCGACAGAGATTGGTTCAGATTGTAGATCCCACCAAAGTGTTCTTACACTGTGTTGTATGAACTCTGTGCACTACCATTGCTGTTCAGTGTATTGATATGTATGTTTTTACATTTCCGCTCTTTCTCTGGTCCCACCGCACTACTGTACCTCTAAATCTGATGATGGGGTAAAGCCATTACTCATTTTCACCCAGGTGTCCCAGGTTCAAACCTATAAATAGTCTTTGATCTTACCATTTAGAAATATCTGGGTGATGATCAGCTGTTTTTGCTTTTTTGTTTAGCAATACATCATTACAGGAGGTATAAAGAACACATTGCTTGTTTTCACTTTCTATTTGACAGTCTACAGATGAATGTTGCTTCTGGCTGGCCAAGATGTCCAGTGAAAAGGATTTGTTCATTAACATGCTGTGCCATCCATTTCCTTTGAAACCGAGTATTGTTCTAGAAAGGGTAGAACAACAAAGCTCTTGTCCAAATCCTGCTGGCTTAAAGCTACAAGGCAATTAGAATAAAACTCTCCTATGTATTGCATGACTATACAATTTTGGAGACATCTATATATACATATTTGAAGTGTACTGTGCCTGTATTATCCTACTCTGATGTTTCTGATATGCACTGACAATGCCCTGCACACAGTGGGACCAAAAATGTATGAGACAGTTTCAATATTCTAGTTTTATACAGTATATAGTTCAAAAAGAAACAAAGCAAGTTACTTTAATTATAAAATCAAAATTGAAGAATACTGCTGTTGAAATCTCAAGAGGAAGTAGTTTACAATTTCATTTTCATTGTTTTCTTACTGTTCTTTAACTTTGGGTGAAAGAGCAATGACACACACTTACACTTAGAAAAACAGTTTTTAAGTAATTTAAATATGAACCACTCCTGCCAAATATCATAAAAAATATGAAAACTAAAGGCATGTTCAGTCAGCTCGGCAGCTTTTAATGCTAGTGTAGAGTATTTCAGTACAAGAACACCCTTTGGCTGTGGAAGAAGCAAAGGGTATCAAATTGCACATTATCGTTAAGACACTAAAAGCATCATAGTAGGCTACACTGTGTATGCAAAAATTGAAAAAGGCTTCTTTTTATCGTTTATGGGTTATGGGTTTTTTATAATTTCAGAGAAAGTAATGGGCACTGTTGTTGGATGCTGTGCTGTTACAACTGTCCTCTGCCAATGAGATGAGATGAGGTTAAACACTTTATATCCACAAATACAGACAAGCTTGGCTCTTTTGCATAGTGGATAAGACTCTCGCTTGTGGTATGTATGGTCGCTGGTACACAACCAGTCTCTGCAGTTCAATATACACGTGCATAATGTGCTTTATAAAATTGCCGAGCTAACATAATAATTTCAGTAAATCTTACCTTATACATTTCATAGGTCTCACATTTTCCTATATAAAATGCCAACACATTATAGTAAACTTGTTCAAAGTTACAGATTAACTTTCCCATCACTGTGTCCCCACATTTTACTTCAAGAGCTCACATGAAGACACATTCAGACACTGAAAGCATGTGAGTCACTGGAGAAACAGCGATTGGAGGTACCTCCCATATTCAACATTATCCAAACCAGGTATATTTAAACCTACTGCTCTGTAGCTGTACTTTGAGCTGTACTTTGAGTTTACCTGCTCCTCCCCCAATCTCCATCTCATTTTCACCCCCAAAAGACAAGGACAAGTGCCAAAACCAAGCAACTCAAAATTATTTTGAATCTTTTTTAATGTTTGTAACAAAAACTTTAAAAACTATAAGAAACAGTAAAAGAAGACGTATATATAATAAGTAATTTATAAGGATATTTAAGTTATAATTTTGATATTTTAGAGCAAGTATATTTGTGATTTTAATAGCTTTTTCTTTACAATTGCATGGTGCTTGCCATTGTTCTGAGTAGTTCTCAGTTCTGTTGCTCCAGTATTAAGTTATTATCAGTTCCTTAAATCTACATGCTTTTCAGCTTGCTTTAGGAGCTGATGAGGCCTGAAGAGTTGAAAGGTCATAATTTCATTTGATAAGAATGGAATCTGTCCAGAGCTGGCAGTTAGTATTCTATCGACGAGCTCAAAGTCAAGTGAAGTGAATTAGAAAACTGATAATAACTCAATATTGGAGCAACCAAGAACAATTCAGAGTGATTTCAAACATCATAACACAGTAAAGGCGAAATAAATAAATAATAAATACATTAAATGACATTTGAAGCTTCTCGTAAAAATCTCTTTTCATGCTGCTAGGTTGCTGACACAGGCTTCAGGTTAACAATCTCTACATTAACTGTCTTGTTTATTTCTTTGTTTTCCATGACACTGCATGCAGCATAGTGTTAACTGCCTATCAGATGAACACAAAGAGCAGTGATTACACAGAGCTACATTCTGCTCATAAACAGCTCTCACTGTGCTGGAGCCAGGGCAGGAAGCAGCCTGCTGAAAAAGATTTTAATTACACCACAAAATGTTTCTTTGTTTACTTTTAATCAGACTCAAAACACATTTCACATATGTAGGCTAACAAGACCCTTTTGTTTGCTTCCTGCACTAAGACCAGTGCGTTTAAGAGGCGTTCCCTTTTTAGTTGCATCAGGTAAGTTTAAAGGCAACAGCTCATTTGAGCTTATGTGGATCAATTGTAATAAGTCACTCACCTTTCAGAGTAGGTACTGGATTGGGGTTCTTCATTAGAACACAATGAACATATACAACAGGGTTCACAGTTTATGAGACGTTTTTGACCAGCAGTGGAACAGAGATACTGGTCTCCAAAGTCAACAACATTGAACATGATTGACATCAGTTACATTTGCTTTCATTTTTTTTAGCTTAGCATCTGGTCGGCTGCTGGTAAGTAGTAAAGCCCCTGCAAGCTATTACACAGTTAACAGGTTTCAAGAACCCAAGTGGGATAAAACAATAAATATTTTGCTCTAAAAGGTGAGTGATTTATTATGGTATTATGTGAGCCTCTCAAAAATAAATGCTATAAAGGAGTATGCCTACTTATAAGGGAATCAGATTTATAAAACATGTTTGCTGTGACTGTGTTTGAGATCTAATGCTTTTCTATAAGCCATTACACCCTATGGAGTGAAACACTATTTCACATTTCACTGCTTCAGGAGCAAAAATATACACCCATTAAGGTGCTACCTGGCCAGTAAAAGCATAACAAAGCATAGTGAAAGCATGGTAAAGCATAGCAAGGCATGGTGAAAGCATGGTAAAGCATAGCAAAGCATAGTGAAAGCATGGTAAAGCATAGCAAAGCAATGTAAAGAACAGTCAGGTTTGATAAAACATATTAATTAACATGGTAAACCATGCTAAATTATGGTTAATGCATGGTAAAAGTGAAAAAATACTGTTCAAAAATAGCATGGTAAACTTGTATAAGAAAGGAGCTGAGTTAACAGTTTATTGTATGTGGACAATTTAATTTTTTTCTAATGTACATCTGGATAATTAATGCACTGATAGGGAAGACATCTTTCAGGTTTCCCAATATGTAGCATAATAGACTGTCCCTCACATGACTGATTCACTTGTTATGCAAATGATATGCATAAGGGTCACTTAGTGAATAAGACACTATTTACTATATATATATATACTATATATATTATATATATATATATATATCTATATATTATATATAGATATAATATATATATCTGTATATATACAATAAGACTTATGATGTATATCACTGTTTCATTCAGTTTTGATGGAGGACTGTCAGGTGCTTCTGTATAGGCTTTATAAATGACTGATGTCTTAGAATCTGAATTGATGACTCCAAGGTTAATTCTGGAAGACTGTACTAAGGATTTCCACCCCCAGCATAACAAGATGAACATACACTGCCTGGGCACTGTATCAGGATCTGTACCTCACATCAGGTTTGGTCACCGTATCCTTGATCCCAAGTGGATCTGTCAGACACTCCTGTAAAGGTACGTTAAATATTGTCAAATTCCGAGTTTGAATTCATTCTCTCCCTGCTGTCAGAACACTGCCCATGAGATAATCTCCCATTATGTAACAGCAGGCGGGCCGCTGCATGGGTCCTGAACGACTCTCTTTATTCACTGCTTTTGGAAGTGTGTGACTCACTACCTGAATTCAGAACACAGGGGCTTGGCAGGCCTGCTCCAATCAGTGCTCTCCCTCTCCGTCCTCCAGCAGTCTTCTTGCTTTCTTTGATTTGCTCCGCAGCATAAAAGACCAGTGACCTTTATTTATCCACATCTGTGCCTTGCTTTTTGTGTGAGGTGTTACATTGTTTCCTGGGATACCCTCTTAGGAAGGCTTTTAGTTGGGGCCCAAATGATTAGCATCCCGCTACCCTCCAAATAGGGATGGGGCCTCATAAATAAAACAATTGTGTTTCTGTTGGTAAAATGTCACTATCACAGCCTTTGGCAATCTTTGTCAAAGCGTTTTAACAAACACACAACATCAAGCTGTTAATAAGTCAAAACATTTCTAGGATGCCATCTTTTGTCATTTTAATTGATTAGTATGACGCTTCAGCTAAGACTTTGACAATAGAGCCCTTAAAGAGTACATAAGGACCTTTTTATTTTATTGTGTTACATGTTCCCATGTGTTGCTACAACTGTTTGTTGTTTACGTAAGGTGGGTGTATTTTTTTAATATATATATATATATATATATATATATATATATATATATATATATATATATATATATATATATATATATATATATTTTTTTTTTTTTTTTTTGACCACTTTTTTTTTAACTTTTAAATTGCATTCCCTGCCTCAAGATGGCTTCCATGTACACGCATGGACTGCTCAGCTCACTGGTAAATCCATCTCAGTTATATATGTGAGCAGGAGGATGATGGGAAATGTAGTTCTGAGAGATCCATGCCAGTACATGGGAAGCCTTAGAATTTACTTTTGCATGTTTCAATTAAATTAATTTATTTAGCATAACTTAATGTGTAGTTCAAAGTTATAAATGGGACTACTTTATTGGCATAAGGATATTTAATAAAAAGAACAAAAACAAAAAATGTTTTGCACTAAACATGGTTCATGCTTTTTCTTCAAAAAATACTATTTGACCTGCATTATAACTTCAATGAGGCCCTTCATGGTGTCGGTATAAGTCCAATATACTCACTTCTCAGGGGTTAGAGGCACTTGACTTTGTCTCATGCTGCACAGCACTTCAGGCGTCCATATATTGGATTGTGGCAAAGTGGTTAATAGTGTGCAGGTGCAGGTGATCAAAGAACAGACAGACAATTGTAATCCAGGTGCAAAGATATGTTTTATTTCGTTTATTTCCAGTGACTGACAGCAAAACAAACAGTAAACAGTAAAGCTCGTAAATAATACAGCGGCGTGTATTGCTTACTTTATAATCCCCGGGTTGGTCCAGAAATATTAGTCCTGTTTATTGTATCCACACATTAAACACAAAACACATACACAAGTTAGTGCGTGAATTAGTGATTGTGGTACAAATACAGTTTATAGTGACACAAGTGCAGTGTTGTTCCAGGTTTGTGCTGGCCTCTGACGACAGCTCCGGAACATGTAAGCTGTATAATAATAACAACCAACAATTAGACAAAACAAACAAACACTCACAATATGTATATTCACAATACAGGTTGCAATGTTGCTTCGATTGCAGCCGCTCCTCCAATCCGCAGCTGCCACATCATTTGCCTTCCGGGTCGATGAGTTAGTGTATCGAAGCTCCGCCCCTTTTCTAAATGACCAACTTCCTTTTAACCCTCTGAACGAAATGTCAGGCCAAGTAGTCCAGGGTACTTTGTTTGCATTACTTAATGCCCTCACATGTCAGGAGTGAGATTTACCACCAAGAATCATTGTCTTTCTGTCACATATCCCACATCTCAGAGTGGAGCCGAAGGAACACTTGGCTGAATCTACCTTTCACATTACTCCCCCCTCCTGGGAAGTAATCTGCATTTTGGTGGTCTTTCTCCGCACAGTGTACCATCTGGTATATGAAGGGCTACAATGCCAGATACCACTGAGCAGGTATTATCGTAAGGAGTGAGTAGCCCATGTAATGACCAAACACTACTTGTGCTCCTGAGGGAGAATCTTTTTACTGATATACAATATCAGATATTCTACCCCGTCAATTTTTTGGGACAAGACTGGACCTAAATCCACATCAGACGCATCAGTGTAGAGGATGAATCTCTTATCGAAATCTGGTGTGATGATTGTGGGGGCCTGGCAGATTCTTCGCTTAACAGTATCAAATTCCCCCTGACACTATATTGACCATTTAATTAAATTTGGTGCACTCTTTTTGGTGAGGTCAACAAAAGGGTTAACCACTGTGGCATACTTTGATATAAAGCGGTGGTAATAACCTGATAATCCCAGTAGCGACCTCATCTGAGTCTTGGTTTTGGGGGTTGCCACGTCTACCAAAGCCGGGGTTTTGGTTACAACGGGTTTCACCTTTCCATTGCCCATTAAAGATCCCAAATATCGAGCCTGTTTTAGCAAAAGCACATTTTCCCAAGCTAGCTGTCAGCCGGGCTGCCCTTAGAGAATGAAAGACGGCTGTAACCCTAGCTAAATGCTCTTGCCAGGTTGAGCTGTAAATAACCACGTCATTAATATACGCTGCTGCATATTCATGATGTGAGTGTAACACCTGGTCCATCAGTCTCTGAAAGGCAGCGGGGACACCATGTAGCCCAAAAGGCATGGTTTTGAAATGAAACATCCCTTCAGGGGTTGAAAATGTGGTTTTCTCTCTAGAACTGTGGGTTAAGGGGATCGGCCAGTATCCCTTTGTCAAGTCCAGAGTAAAGATAAACTTTGCCTTTCTCAGTCTATCTAGAAGTTCGGCGACCCAAGGCACAGGGTACGCAATGGATGTAGCAGTAGTGTGGCAATCCTTCTGGAAGTTTACACAGAAGCGGTTGGTGCCATCTTTCTTGGCTACTATGACAACAGGACTGCACCATTCACTCCTGGAAGGTTCAATTACCCCAAGTTCGAGCATGTCCCTTACCTCTTTACGAATGCCACTTCGTCGACTTTCTGGGATCCAATAAGGTCTCTCTCATACTGTGACCCCTGGTGGAGAGATAATGTAATATTCAACCAAGTTAGTTCTGCCAGGAAAATCAGAAAAAAAACATTGCTGAACTCCTCAATAAGCTTATGCAGCTCCCATTGCTGATCTGGAACTAATTGTTCCCCCATCGAATTTATTTTAGTGCTAGGGGTCCCTGGACAGGGGCCTAAATCATCTTACACATCGCCTGGGGCTATAAATAAGGCCTGCCTCATCTGCCAAGGCTTTAATAAATTTACATGATAAATTACACGTTCATTACATTACATCTAATTTCATAATTCACCTTTCCTATAGCAAGAATCACTTCATATGGCTCCTGCCATTTAGCACATAATTTTAATTCTGAGGAGGGAAGCAGCAGTACTGAGTTTGATTTGAGGTTGCCCTGGGTCAAACGACTGACCAAATCCAGGCGATCTCTTAGTACGAGCACATACTGCATTACATTTTTGCACGAACTTTTGTGCTCATCCCACCGCTCACTCAACAGATCAAGGATGCAGCGAGGCTGTCGGCCTTACAAGAGCTTGAAGGGGGAGAACCCTGTCGAAATCCGTGGCACCTCTCTCACTGCAAAAAGGAGGTTGGGAAGAAGCAATGCCCAATGCTTTTCATCTTGGTTTACAAAACGTCTTAGCATCTATTTTAGGGTCTGATTGAAGCGTTCCACCAAACCGTCCTTCTGTGGATGATAAACAGATGTCCTGATGGGATGTATTTTTTTATATTTTATACACCTGCTGTAACATGTTATACAGAAAGTTGGTTCCATGATCAGTCAAAATATCCCTGGGGCCACTCTGGCCATAATCTGCAATAATTCTTTGGCAATTGCTGCTGCACTAGTGCACCTCAATGGAACTGCCTCCGGGTATCGCATTGCATAATCTACCACCACTAATATATACATATACCCGGAATCAGAAGGTAGCAAAGGGCCCACTATGCCATTGCAATGCGTTCAAAGGGGGTGGAAATAATTGGTAGTTGAACCAAAGGGGCATGGCGCACTCGACCCGGCGCTACTCACTTACAGTCTGGGCATGTGGCTACATATTTCAACACATAAGTATGAAGTCCTTTCCAACATAATCGAGCCAATATCCATTCCCATGTTTTGTCAGCTCCAATGTGCCCCGCAAAAGGGATATCATGTGGCAGCCTCATGACCTCGGGCCAACAAAACGGTGGAACCAATAATTGTGTTATAGGCTGTCCCATGCCCGCGGCTAGGTTTACCCTATACAGTAATTGCCCCTCAATACTGAAGTGTGGAAATACTACCACCCCAGCGCCATCAGCATCCTTACCTTCAAAAGACCGGACCTGCCCCCAAGTGTGAGCTAGTGATGGGTCATTATGTTGGCCCCACACTATGTCCGCGTTAGAATTCCACATGTCCATTATATATTGAGAGGGGCAGGAGTAGCATCTGCCCTAGATAGCACAGTAACCTTGCCCTCTCGGTCACACTGTGTTCCAACCCCCTTTGACTGGCTTTTGTCACCATTGGAGCATTCTCCCACCAAACTCTAGCCTTGTCTCATTAATGCCCCCTCCCATTTTCATATCTGTCTCTATTTGTTTTTCTTGGATGAAAAATGGTGGAAAAGATTTCGGTTTCAAAGGGATAAACTTCATCAATTATTTCCCTTTCTTTTTTTTCTGCCACGTTTACATGTGCGGTCAAGACTGCCATTAATTTAACCAATTCTCTATAATTTGGCCAGTCTTGACCCAGAATTATTACTTGGTGGCGTTTTATTGGTACTACCAATAAATATACTTTTAGGGTGAGAGATTGCCACCTGGCCCGTAACTGCTATGACACATTGCCCAAGAGAGCTACTTTAATTAAGGTCTGCTCACACCCAGTGTCCACTAATGTGTGGGTTGTCACCTTGCCTAAAACTGTATTAACAATACAAGGCCCTTCCCGACCACTTTCCCATGCTTACCCGCTTCAGATGCCCAATTGCACACCTCCACATCACACTCCATTGCCGATGGGCATGACCAGGTTTGGTGCCCCTGTTGGTTGCATCTAAAACAGACAGGGGAGAAGGAGGAACATTGGTTATATGTTTGTCTCGTTGCTGGTATGGCACTCGGGCACTCGAAACAGCTCCGGAATGTGTTAGCTGTCTAGTGATAGTAAACAACAAATAGACAGAACAAACAAGCAGCTTTACCCCCGCTGGGGGCCAACCTTGACCTTCATGAAGAAGAGGCAAGATTGCCCAAAGGGACCAGAGATCTAGGAGGTCTCTGTTCCAGTGTTGTAGGTGGAGCAGAGAGAGGAGGTGGTGTGCAGCTGCTTGGGTAGGGAGGGAGTCCTAAAAATCCTCCGCCAGTTTCATTGCTGCTTCCAGGGTGGCAGTGTTGTGGTGCTATATCCATACCTGGAATTCAGCTCTGACCACATGGCAGAATTGTTCCACTGCTATGGCTTCGCTCATTTGCAGACCTGTTTTCTGGTCGGGGCTTAGCCAGTGCACCATGTGGTCACACAACTGCTGCGCAACCACCCTTGGGAGTGAATCTGGTGATCTTCGGTACTCCCAAAATCATACCCTGTGCGTTTTGCCTGTGATGTTGAGCCGGCGTAGGATGGCTCGCTTTACCAGGTTGTAGTCGACGGCTTAGGTGTCCGTCATGGCCTGATATGCTGCCTGAGCCTCTCCGAGCAGACAGTTTCCTAGCTGGCGCGCCCAGTACATTCTGGGCCATGACTTCTTGGTAGCCAGCCACTCGAAAGTGACCAGGTAAGCCTCTAGGTCATCATTACAGGTGCCATTTGTACCGCGGTCTGGACAGCCAAACCGACCTTTTCCACCAGCGCCATGTACCGTCACTCATGACCCCTTGGTAAACGATTGCAGCTGCTCCTCACATCCACAGCAGCCACATAATTTCCCTTCCGGGTCAATGAGTTAGTGTACTGAAGCTCTGTCTCTTTTCTACATGACTGACTTCCTTTTAACCTTCGGAACGAAATGTCAGGCCAAGTAGTCCAGAGAACTTTGTTACTCAGCACCTTCACAGGTCGGGAGGGAGATTTACCACCAAGAATCATTGTCTTTCTGTGACAGTAACCAATCAAACATTTTCAACCTTACCCATAGAACTATTATTTAGTTTACTCTACTTACTGTATAGAGGAGGAGTACACAAGACTTGTATTTCCCCAGATTTTTTAATTGAGGAGAAATTGATTATGAGATCCTATGATAATTATCTTGAAAGCTCAACGTGGTTTATTCATTATTTTATTATTATTCATTATTAGAACAGTTTCATGAATATTAAAGCATATGTAAGATACGGTAGCTGACTCATTTGCTGTCTCAATCCACTCCCTCAGTCCCGCTCAGTTTAACTTGTCAGTAAACACATTAGAGATGATCTTTTTGTGAAGTGGTGCCAGTCATGTGGTGTTACACATGCATCAATTACTTTCAGCACTGATCTAACACAAGTGAGTTCAGATGTGTGTCTTATCCTACAGCCTTATCTGTTTATACATTGTGACCAGCAACTATTTTTGTATCTAACTGTAGTTGTAATCATAACAAGTGCTTCTGTTCTTTTTTAATTACTGATTACTGATTACATAAGGTAGCTTTATAAAGCTGTGACTTATCCTCCAAAAGAAGAATATTTTTGCAAACCAGATTTTCCCCTTGAAGTTTCTTTCTAGAAGCCCAGGAATCTGGTGGCGTGCCTTGATACTAGACATCATCATTACTCTTTAGAAAACATGTACTGACCTTTAAACCCAAAGACATACCCCTTATGAATGTTTACCATAGTAAAAGCATAGCAGTGTAATAAAGAATGGCGAAAAAATGTTAAATATTTTATACACCAGCGAGGTACATTAAAGCATATAAATAAAAACAGAAAACCAAGGTAAACTATGGTAAAATATACAGTATAACCATGGGACAAATGCAAAATACCGTGGTAAACTTTTATAAGGGACCAGTAGCTTTTATTTTGTAGACGTTTGAACTGTATGGTCAGTGAGGCTTCCTCTCTTATTGAGCATGAACAGACAATAAGGGGTATTTATGTAATGAGCAAATCTCCTTTTTGAATACTGGCTTAAACACAAGTCTGCAAAAAGATTGCCTTTAACTGTTTGTTCAATAAGCAGGGTAGTGAAACCAACAGCAGTTCATTTTATTATACTTGTGGGTTGCATAGCTTTATGGACAACAGCTTTTCCATTTCTGATGAAACTTGGTAAAGATGCTCTTTAGTAATTGACACAAGCAGAATCTTTAGAATACATACCATATGTCAGACTTTACTTTTATCCAATTCTGATTGAACATGAGAGATGTTGGTGAAATAAACATGGTGTATCTAACAACTAAGCTAAATGTCACAAGTGACATGTTATCATTTATTATTTTGTGCACAGAAATTATTTATTATTGTGTTTTACTATGTACCCTTACCTGATTTGTGTCTTTTGTATTTTCTTTTGTTGTTGCACCTTGGAATCTGCACGTTTAAATCACTGATTACACCGTGTAACAATTTATTTATTTATTTATTTGTTCCTGGGTGTTATTTTCTAATTGCTTATGCCTCAAAAGTATAGAAAATGGCTATTATTCCCCACAAACTTTGCTTTTGTGACCAGGACAGTGATATTTCAAAATATCACTATTTCCAATGGGAAAACGGGCAAATGTGTGTCTTTTCGTTCACATAAAGTCAGAAAAAAACAACATATGAATCCAAATTAACATGTATACAAAATACAAAAATGACTACAAAAGATTTAGAAGAGAGGAGTTTTTCGAGATTTATGATTATACTGTATTTACAGTATAATCGAAAATCTCAAAAAACTACTTTCTTCTCACATTTTTCCATATGGCTGATATTTTTTATTTTCCCTCTTAGTTGAATAAACCACCCCCCCCAGCAAAGCCACTGTGCAGAACAACAAGCCTGGTTAAAATGGCCTTCAGGCGCTACAGTAAGGTTGTGACTATGGACCTTTCTGTGTTTTTTTTAAATAACTTTCAGTGACGTGAAAGGGCAAGAATTGGAAACCAAATAACATGAGTGGCTGGCGTAAGAGAATCATGCATATTTAAACCCTTTCCATTCCACCTTTAATACAACTGAAGGACTTAGAGTAAAATCCAACAGAGCATGTTGTTGTCTTTTTGTTAAGTTTAATCATTTAAATCCCTGCTGGCATAGTTTTATGAATTCATCCCTTTTGTTATTATGGCTGTTGTACAGTGCTGACGTGTGGCTTGGAGTAATAAAACATGTTATACAAAGCCCATTACAGGCATTAATAATAACCACCTATTTCATTTCACTTTCACTGTATAAATTACATGTACAACATGTACATTTAAGCGATAGTGCTTGATGATGAAGGCTCTAACGTGTGGTAGTTGACCGCGACTGGAGTTATACGTTCCGAGCCGAAGATGAGGCGTTAAGAATCAAGGTTAACTACCACATGGTCGAGTCTTCATTGAGAGCACACTATCACTATTGGAAATGTTTTTCCGCATTATTTTCTGCATTATTTTTTTTTTTTAACACTTTAAAAAATACCTATGGT
This sequence comes from Polyodon spathula, assembly GCF_017654505.1. Lineage (NCBI taxonomy): Eukaryota > Metazoa > Chordata > Actinopteri > Acipenseriformes > Polyodontidae > Polyodon > Polyodon spathula. The sequence goes on along the minus strand of NC_054544.1, from coordinate 23,007,851 downwards.
ACATAATGAGAGGGAAAAAAAACACTTTATTAAACAAATATTTTTTGTCAGTTACTTAGTTTACCTGGACAGTGCCAGATATCTGATTAGAGCAATATTACTGAACAATAGATGTGATTATTACTGCAAGTCAAAATGAAAAAGCTGACGCTTTCGTGTATTGATTTTAAGTTTCTGGAAGGTGATTGGCTGATGCTACTGGATCGTTTTTCTAATTTGGTGTAAAGACCTTCCATATTGGTTGAAACCTGCCACTTTCAAGAATGCCTCCACTTTCTGTCTGCTCCATGTTTCATCAAGGTTTTTTTTGTGTGTGATTAAATTGAGTTCCCTTATGCAGGCATGCTATTTAAAAAAAAAAAGTGTGTTAAACCCTTTAGATTGCCTAATATAGTACCAGTAATTGATGAGTGTTTTAAAAAGCTTTGCTTTCTAATTTTCTCAATTCACTGAGTAATTTTGATTTCGACTGCACAGGGTACTATTGGACTGTGAAACCTGCACCTCACTATAATATTTCATTTACAATTTTAACTAGAAGAAAATAAATAATTCAGATAAAACAGGGTAATTTACCCAATGGAACCTAGGCTACTTGGGTTGATTCAAAGTAGAAAGAAAATGATATGAGGCAAGCCATTGGCCAACATACACCTCTAGAAAAGATACTTCTTTACAGTGTCATTGATCCACAATGAATCATTTCACCCCTACTAATTAACCCTTCTTACTGTCATACTGAAGGTAATAATGTTTTGCACATTTTTTTTTTCTCAGAATCAAAGATGATTGACTTCAACAGCCTTTTGAATGTTATTGATACTGGCTACAACAATTCCAACGCAAGTAACAATGGAACTTTCATTCCACCTGCATATCTGTGGCTGTTTTACCTTAATGTGTCCTTGTGGTCGGCAGGATGTCTGGAAAACGGGGCTGTCATCTTGATCTTGTCCTTCCAGACTAAATGGAGCAGCTTCCTGGTTTATGTGTTCAATCTGGCGGTAGCTGATTTTGTCTTCTGTGGTCTAATTCAGTTCCCTGCCTCCAAAGTGACCTTCAAAATCATTTGCTTTCTTGTCTTTGCTTTCCTTTATGCTGGCACCCTTCTCATTACGGCAATCATCCTGGAACGCTGCTTAGCTATAAGGCGCCCCATCTGGCACAAGTGTAAGCGTCCCAGGCACACATCTGCCATCGCCTGCACAATGGTGTGGGTCACCTCCAGCCTGCTTAACCTGCCGGTGCTTCTCAATGTGGACATAGAAAACAGCGGCCCTTCTGAAGACTTAGTATGTATACTGAGGGAACATGGAGTTATATTGCCCAACACCATTGAGGTTTCAGTGAATTATTTGCTTCCCTTGGACACGATTGTGACCTGCAGCTCCATTATTATCCACCAGTTTTGAAAAGAGAGCAAGGTAGGGGCCAATCGGAGTCAGGTTAATTGCACTGTCTCTCTCACTGCTCTCCTGTTTGTGCTCTGCAGGACTCCATATCACATCATACTTTTTTGTTCTTCTTCCCTGTGCAGTCAAATCAACTGTGCTAGCTTTCTCTTGTTGTTCAATAGTTGCCTGAACCCTTTCATCTACTTCTTCATGGGCCGGGACATTAAACAGAAAGCCATGGTTTCCCTGCAGTCACTTGAATCGGCTTTCAAGAGAGCGTTCAGTGAGTCTCACAACAAAACACCAGACTACAACATGTCCTCTATCCACTCTACCACCAGTACTGAACTTCAACCTTTCAACAGCAGCCAATCACAAAAGCCTATGTTAGGAAGCAACATTGTGCAAATGGTCACAAGATTAGGTTAGGTTATGCTAAGAACATATCCGTGTTCAAATGATGATGATGGTGTTTCTAAATGACTACATTTAACTACTCTGATGATGCCACTGGAAGTTGGGTGAGGCTGAAACAGGAAGTGTGTAAAATGCATTTCTGGCCTTGATTTTTCACTCAAAAAGTGACTAAACAGTAATTTTGACATTATGTATTTATTTATTTTGTATTCTTTGCTAGTCAAGATTTATTATTTTGCATTTACTAGTTGTTTTGGGGATTTCAGGTGTTTGTTGTAATGGGGTGGTAACTAATGTATACAGTTGAAGTGTGATGAGACCATTTGGAAATCTGCATGATGTATTTATTATTATTAATGTACTAGTTATTTGGGTATTTATGTATTTATTGTAGGGCTGTTCTGATACCATACTGGAAAGAGATAAGACACACAATAAAGCATCTTGTTAGTTTTAACATAATAAGTTGTTGGAGTCGTTATTTTTTTACAATACAACATTGGCAACAAGGATGGCTGAAGTTTTGCTTTTACCCCCGCCAGTCTTCCTGGCTTTACCTGGTGAGCCGCCTGTTCCCTGGTTTTGCTGGCTTTCGTCTTTCCAGATGTACCTGCTTGCACTTGGTCTGGCTGATGTGAGCAATGCCCGCAAGCGCACCCTGCTGCTGCACTGCCTGGGGACTGAGGGACAGCATGTCTTTTACACTTTAAGACCAGCTGACACATACGCTGAAGCTGTTGCTGCACTCTAGGGTCATTTTGCCGCCACCCAGAGCATCCTCCTCTGGATTTCAACTTCAGACTGCGGGCCCAGCGGTCAGGTGAGTCCATTCTCCAATATACAGCTGCATTGTGGGAATTGGCTCTGCTATTTAAATTTAAACTTACTTATTGAGAAAACCTCCAGTGTGCAAGTCCGTGAGAGGCTGTTACTCGAATATGATGAGTTAACTCTGGCCAAAGCCATTTGGTTTTGCCTGTGCTGCTAAAATTACTGGGGCTCACTCTGTGCTACAACTACTGAACTTGCAGTACAGAAAGTCCACCCTCCCTTACTGCAACAGGACAAAGAAACCTGGTCTTCCTGTCCACCAGTGCAGCAACTTCCTGCTTGTTTTAGGCAGCGTTGTGGAAATTGTGGGTCCAACAATAAATCTTGACTAACAAAGAATACAAAATAAATAAATACATAATGTCTCCATGAATCCGGAGCTCCTGACTGCCCACGGGGGAAAACCTACAGAAACTGTAATATATTGAACCACTTTGCCAGGTGGTGTCACTCCACCCCAGCAGCAGCACACTCTGCTCTCCAACCCTACTGACTTTAAGACTTGTGCCGTATACCTCAGGGATGTCTGCCTTCCCCTGCTTTTGGACACTGGGGCCAAGGTGTCTCGGCTTAATTTTGACATCTACAAACAGTTTTTTCTCACACCTACCCCTTCAGCACCCCTCCACCACTCTGAGTGGTTATGGACATGCTAGAATTGAAGTCCTGGGCTCCCTCCAGCTGCAAGTGTGCTAAGGCACAAGGTCTCTGCTGGCCTTTCCATTCCATGTCACATGCAAGGGGGCCAACCTCCTGGATCTCGACCTATTCATGGGACTCGGTTTCTCATTGACTGACAACTCCGGTACGAAGATCCTACTTGTTGCCTCCCCCCAGCAACGCCAATGGCCGGCGCTGTTTGATGGCTTGGGCTGCCTCTTCGTCTTCACTCATCAACCCAAGGTCGATCCTACGGTGACCCCAGTGATCCAGCTTCTGCGTCGCATTCCCCTCACTCTGTGGGATCAAATGTTAGCTGAGCTGAAGGCCCTACTGGATTCTAGGATTACTGAGCTCATCAACGCTTCACCCTGGATCTCAAACCTTGTGATAGCAAATAAGTTAGGGGGGCTCTGCATCTGTGTGGACCTGAGAGCTGTAAACACAGCCATTGTCCCAGATAAATACCTGCTTCCAATGGTGGAGGAGCTCAACACCCACTTTTACGGTTCCATGATTTTCAGTAATCTTGATTTACACCAAGGCTACCTCCGGGTTCCCTTACACCCTAGCAGCAGGGACCTTATTGCTTTTCTTACACAATCTGGCATTTTCCGCTACACCCGCATTTAATTCGGTCTGAGCTCAGCACCCAGCTGCTTTCAAAAGATCATGTCCTCTGTCTTCGCCAGCGTCCCAGACGTGTCTCTCTATCTTGATGATCGTGGTGCATGGCCCCAATGCCTCCATCCATGACGAGCGCCTCTGCCAGGTGTTCCGCATGCTGACCAAGCACAACCTCACACTCAACAAGAAGTGCATCTTTTCTGTACTGGAAATCGAGTTTGTGCAGTTCCAGGTGTCGGCACACGACATCTCCACATTGCAGTCTAACGTGGATGCAATTCATCGCATTCCAGAGGCCATGTTGGCTGCAGAGCTCTGCAACAAGCCATATAGTGTTTTTCCCCATAAAGTAGCACACTGTTCGTTTACCTGGTTCATCACAGAACAACACAGTTTCTCTTAGTACAACGTTTCACCCACTAACATGGAGGACCCCTGAGGCCACTATTTATAGCTCCAGCCCATGTGATCCCCTCCTCCCAACCTCTGCACCCCTGCAGTTCTCGCGTTGGACTAACCTCCAACTCTAGGAACTACCTCAGCCACTGAAGACTCGTCTCCCCATTTACCCCCAGACACACCAGCAGACACACACACACACACACACACACACACATACGTTCCTAATTATGATCCCCAAAGGATCTCCCCCACCCCACATACACACTTTTACAACCTCCCCCCCCCCCATTTCACCTAATGGCATGGGCAGTCTCACAATACACAAGAATGACAAACAAGTGAACAAACATACAAGTGTTTACAGTCCCTTCAAGGGCAGCGATACAGCAGTTCAAAAGTTCCAAGATCACTACAATATGAACACACCTTACTTATTCCTTTGTAGTTAAACTTTGTACCTTACCATTTACCATTTAAGCTATAAACAAATATAAATATAGGAAGCATGACACTGCCAACATGCACTTTGTTTGATATGTTGTTATTTTTTTCAATACACACACTAGAATCATTTTAGCCAATAAAGAGAGCATCTTTATACATGTGACTCGTTGATCATGTGGCTTTGACAGCTGCTAAACAAATATATAATGATATCTACGTCATGCGTGTTCAATGTGAAAAATACCTTTTCCTCAATTTTCAGACTGTGCAGTTGGAGTTATCACATATTGCTTACAATTGTTTCATGAACATTTTTGATTGAAGAAGTTTTCTTTGTGTATGCTGGGCTTAAGAGACACAACAAATTAGTGTATTCAATGAAAGACGAAGCAGTGTGTAATTCAACAAAAAAAAGAGAAGTGCCTTTTTTGTGTGGAAGTGAGGTTAAGAAAGGAGATGTAGTTTGGTTATAGTACAGCCAGATCTGAGAATAATTTTATTCAGTAAGTAGAACTGACGGAAAAAAATAAAAACACTTTTAAAAATCAACTTTATTTACAATGTAATTGGTTATATACTGCAGCACAGTAAAACAGTATCAAATACTACAGAATATAATGCCTCAGGTCCCTTAAGCAGTTGATGATCAAGATCAATAAAACTGATTAGTGTATAAGCAAATTTGAAATCGGACTAATTCCTAGCAATTCATATCTCCAGGTGCACACAACATGTGGCATGAAACTGAATTTGTAATCCATAGAATTCTAGGAACAATAATTGCAATACAACAATAGCCTGCAATTCATTTTACCAACCCATAATTGTAATTTTCAAGTATTCTGTACTCCTAGTGAACTAAACCCATTCTTCCATTTTCAGCTGGAATGATCACATCCTTCACAATGTCTTCACATTGATAAACCCTACAGTGTCTGACTCTTCTCTCAGCAATTAATGTTTAAACAAGATACTCCAGAATTCCAAGCATGCCGGAGTGTTGGTTATATCAATTCAACTTGCCTCTCAGTGATTTTTCTTTATAGAGAAAGTGTTGAGTTTTAGCAGATGCAGAATATGATGAAAAGAAGGATGGACAGAATACTCTAGTAATGTATAGAGAGTGCTGGGTTTCCTTTACTCATGAAGATGACCATCTTCAGCTCAGTTGGGGCTCATGGCTTATTCAACTTTCCTCATCCATGGAAAAACTCCAGTATGTTTATGAAGTATCCTCTATATAACACGTCCAGTAAGGTATGCTATTGTCCATATACACAGATAAAGCAATTTTTTCTATTTATTCAGCAACAGTCTGTTTGATAGTGTAGCAGCAGGATGGCAGATTATTAATGGGTCTTCATTTTTATGACCCTCTTTATAACCGGGACAAAAGAATGGGTAGATTTTCTCAGTGAATTTGTCAGAGAAAGTGTAGATATGAGAGCCAGTCTCTACATTGTAAAAGGAGACAAGTCCTTCCTCATAATCCAGATACACTCCAACCTTCTTGGACCTCAGACTTAGGGAGAGGTGAGTTGGTGGATCAGTGACAGCTAAAAATGTCATTTCATTGACTAGCCACAGCTCCCAAAAACCAGTCGTCGTGCTTGATTCAATTCCCCCTTTCCTATCAACAGACTCTCTATGAACTCCTAGAGCCCAGTTAGTTTTCTTTCCCACTTCCACCTCCCAGTAGTGTCTACCAGAGGTGAAGCCTTCATAGCTTTGAACACAGAGTAAATTATCAAATCGATTTGGCTTGTAAGGGAGACATGGTAGATTACGTTTTTCTAATAATTGTTTTTTATCTTTACCCACCACTCGTTTCCCATCTTCAGAAAGGATAAGTCCATCGTTTGCTGTGTCCATGTCCAGAGTTAAATCAACTGGAGGGGAATAGAGAAAAGAATAATGGTGACTTTAACATGACTTTATTAAATTGCACCATTATGATGGCTCTCCTTATCATAGTGAATTTTGTTTTCTGCTTGTATATAGTTTTTCTACTGATCTGATAGGTCAGCACTTTGTTTCTAGCCTTCATATGGGTGAGAATTACATTGGAATATAAACCAGGTAGCGGTGGATGCAGGGTTCTCCAACTGTTGCTATACTGGGACCAAAAATATATATCGTATTTACTCAAATTTAAGTTGCCTGTGAATTTGAGTCACACCCCTAAATTTGAAGACCAAAAAATACCCTTAATGCAAGTCGCATTTAGTTCTTAAAAAAAAAAAAAAAAAAATATATATATATATATATATATATATATATATATATATATATATATATATATATATATTAAATTACCTTTTAATTTCTAGGTGCCAGCATGAAACAATTAGTGAACAAATAGGAAAATAACATATGTAAAACACAGTATGGTTACAGTATTGAATGGTAGTCCTTGCTGTTTACGGTAGCTGGACAACGGTAAATTACCTTAAAATTTATTTCAGCCACTTTCTTAAAAGTCAAAACAATTGGGGAAGCCCATCCACAGAAAGAGCATTTGACAACCCCATTAGCCAGCATCTCATCCAGATGCTCCTTTACAATGGCCTGTTTAAGTGGAGCACAGCATGTAACATGGAGCGGAGCAGAACGCGAGCGGAGTGGAGTGAGGAGTGGAGTGGGTAAAGTGGAAAGCTTCTGGCACCACTCCAACTCCAAAAGATATATTTGACACTGTATACAGAAGATATGATCCATAAACGGTGTAGCTTTTGCAATGCTCCGACAATATTGTGCAATCTATGAAATCACCCTGTAACATTAAAGTTAACAAAATAATAACTAATATCCAATTTGCACAGTAACAGTTTTATTGCAACAGTGAAAGCCATTGTGTGCTTGTACATGAACCATGTTAATTGCACATTTCACAAAGCTTATACAATTAAAACAAAATTTAAGCATACACACACACACACACACACACACACACACACACACACACACACACATGTATATATATATATATATATATATATATATATATATATATATATATATATATATATATATATATATTAACACGGCAGGAAGGGGGTTAAAATCCTTCCCTGCAGAGAACATGTGAGAATGCACATTTGGGTGTTAATGGTTTAATTGTTTTATTGTTTAGTAATCCCCTACACCTGGTGTTAATTGTAAATTAGAGCCAGGTGCAGGGTATTTAAAGAATGCAGCCAGTCTGTTTGGGGCTGCTGAGGGGTAGGAAGCAGAACGTGTGTTCTGGTGCAGAGCATTCAGAAAAGGTACTGTGTTAAACTGTAGGGTTTTGTGTTTTTGGTAAACAGCTTAGCTGTCTGGAGTTATAGTTAGGGCGATCCTGCCTGTATAGCTAATGCTCCAGTGGGAGTTATGTGTTTAGATAAAAGTTTATCTCCTTTTGTGTTTATTAAAAATAGCGCGCAAGCGCTTTAAATTCCATTTTTGGTGTCCTGGGTCTGTCTTAAAGGGACAACGAACCGTGAGAGTGGCATGGATCTTTCACTATATATATATATATATATATATATATATATATATATATATATATATATATAATCCCTGATATTTGTATCTGTTTCGTCAGTACCATACCGGGTACCCGATTCCAAAAGAACCGATTCGCACATTTCTGCATTTGGAGTGATTTACGCTAGCAGTGGAGCGGAGCGTGAATGGAGCTGGCTGCAGAATTAAAAGCACCAGAGCGGAGCACGTGCGTAGTGGACTGGGGAAATAAAAGCTTTGGAGCGAGCGGTTTCAAAGAGGAAGAAAGTAAAGAGCAGCGTTTATGAGCGCTCCACTCCGCTCACATGCCCTGAACTGGAGAGAGGTCATTGTTTAATAGGGGCATCATGGTGAGTGTAGATCTAATGATGAAACAAGTAGTACGTCCTGGTTTCAGTGAGCACACTTTATCGTTGTGTTCCAGGATTTTGTTAGAAGAAAAGTGTACAAAGGATTATTCTTTTATGTTTGCCTTCTTATTTTTTTCCCCCTTTTGTTAATCCTCTCTGATTTGATTTAAATATTGTGGGGGGGGGGGGGGAAAGAAAATGCGATTGAATGCTGTGGAGAAATTAGTTAATTTCTTTCATTATCTTTTTATTTTTATTTTTGTAAAGCCCGACAAAATTGATTACACTGGACTTTAATTCGCTGACCCGACTAATCTTCTTTATTGTTTTGTAATCTGAATATCTTAAATGTAAAGCTCTAACACTGGAAGCGCTGGAATTTCAAATTACTTGCGTCAAATGAAACATTTGCATAGCAGAAACACCATATTTAAATGGGGGGGGGATATTTGCAATGGAGCAGTACAAAACAAGAAAAACTTAATAAAATAAACTAGTAAATCACTAGTAACTATTTTGTAACAGGTCTCTATACATACAAAATTGTATAAACATTCTATTTGTTTGTAAAAATAACATCAAATGGTCTTTTTTAAAAAAAAAAAAAAAAAAAAAAAAAAATAGTATATAATGCACTACCTCAAAACATAAATAGCTATAATACAATAAACTATTTACATAACGCATTTATTTAGCCTACATACCTGACAGCTCCACGCACAATACACACTTCTCCACTTTCCCTGAGCATTTACCACACTGCCCTTCCACAACCTCTGCAGACATCCAAAGTTTTGTTGTTGTTGCATTTTACAACCTGGCACTGTTTCCTCTTGCATGTGGGTCTGCAGCGCTGCCAGAAGGGCCGTCTTATGCCCTTTTGTGATCCATATGTGCTTGCCGAAGCTCCATGGCTAACTGCAAGATGCAGTACCTCCTGTTGCAGTTTTCCCCGGTACATTCCTTGTACAGAACATATGCATTGATGGCTGCTAGGTCTAAAATGTTATAAAATACATCCACAGGCCATCATGAGATCCTCCTTTGACTGAATATTGTCTTGCCATCTGGTTGAGCACAAACTTGGTCCAAACCGAACTTTGTGGCATTCTAGTATTCCACTTTCTAAGGCATCGGTTCCGATTGCCATTGTTTTGTGCATAGAGCTAAGAATGAACCTCCAATCCTATACACCGGGGGAAGGGGGGGGGTGTACCTATGACTCAGAGAGGCGTGTTTTAAGAACATAAGAACATAACAAAGTTTACAAACGAGAGGAGGCCATTCGGCCCATCTTGCTCGTTTGGTTGTTAGTAGCTTATTGATCCCAAAATCTCATCAAGCAGCTTCTTGAAGGATCCCAGGGTGTCAGCTTCAACAACATTACTGGGGAGTTGATTCCAGACCCTCACAATTCTCTGTGTAAAAAAGTGCCTCCTATTTTCTGTTCTGAATGCCCCTTTGTCTAAACTCCATTTGTGACCCCTAGTCCTTGTTTCTTTTTTCAGGCTGAAAAAGTCCCTTGGGTCGACACTGTCAATACCTTTTAGAATTTTGAATGCTTGAATTAGGTCGCCACGTAGTCTTCTTTGTTCAAGACTGAACAGATTCAATTCTTTTAGCCTGTCTGCATATGACATGCCTTTTAAGCCCGGAATAATTCTGGCCACTCTTCTTTGCACTCTTTCTAGAGCAGCAATATCTTTTTTATAGTGAGGTGACCAGAACTGCACACAATATTCAAGATGAGGTCTTACTAGTGCATTGTACAGTTTTAACCTTACTTCCCTTGATTTAAATTCAACACTTTTCCCAATGTATCCGAGCATCTTGTTAGCCTTTTTTTTATAGCTTCCCCACATTGTCTAGATGAAGCGCTCAAAGAATGTAAACAGGTAGGCGCCACTTAATCATGGGACTGATTGTATTGAAAAGGACAGGCAGGATTATAGACTATATTTGATAAATAAATATGTATTGAAATAACTGATTAAAATGGTTTTGGCACTTCTAGGTAAATGTGCTTATAAATGTCAATTTCTTGGCAATATGCAAATGACATCAGTATATCTATTACATATATTTAGGAAAAGTCACTTGGTGCTTCTAGTGTTAATTTTTTACTATTATTAGTATGTTAATGTTCTGTTATGTTTTCTTTTGTGGTTCAATAAGCAAACTAATATTTGTTCTAAATTCTTAGCTCTATTCTCATTGTCCTATTGTTTTTTTTTTTGACAAATTAAGATGGTCAGACCCTTAGTATTTTGACTATTCAGTGAAAGGGCGCAGAGCGCAGGTCTGGGGGCTAGTTTTTTAATTATTAGTATGTGGTCTGGTGTTGCATTAACTTTATTTTAAATCCTTTAAGAATATAGGATTTAAGGTTTTTTTGCTTTTCAAATAACATTATTCCAGTAGGAAAATTCTTACCTGGCACCCAAATAAATTTGAACTTTCCTGGTTTTAATGGCCTCCTTTGTTTAATTTGGCCACCGTGACTTTCTGTTGCATTCGCAAGGAAAAATACCCTTTCGATTGTGTCTCCATCTTCTGACACACCCTCAAATCCAAGTAGCTCCCACTGAATTTGAGTAAATATGGTACTTAGCAATTTGTAGTGACGTCTGGCAACAGCAGCTTCCTAATAACTGATTAGAACTCTCGGAAGTGCTGTGTTTGCACCACCGTGAGGAAGCACTACTGCTAGCCAGTGTGGTAGAATTTATGTTAGCAAAACAACATGGGAACAGGCCTCTAAATTTCAAGTCACATAATGTATGGCATTTTTCAATTGCTGAAAGGCTTAGCACTAGAATGAGTTTTAAGCAATATAAAACCCTATGCAACCACAATCTACAGCATTTTAGTTCCGCCCTTTTAGAAAATGAAACAAAAACAAAACAAAAAGCTTACAGTGCTGGGAAATATGTTTGTGTATCTTTCATATTTTTTATCTAACTACAAAATCTTTGTACCAGGATCTGAAGTGAAAACATTATGCTACAGAAGTGGGGGAAAATATTGATCATTGAAATATTACTAACTGATATACTTTTAATTTAAAAAATCTTGTATCATGGAGAAGAGAGCAAACATTTCAAACATCTCTACTAATGTCCTCATAATATTAGAAGCAGGTTATGGAAATAAAGTAAAATTACCCATACCGGCATATCTCTGAATGTTCTCCAGTTCTAAAAAAAAAAAAAGAAAAGAAATGTGATATAATTGAATGCCTCAAGTATGTAAAGTTAGTCAAAAAAGAAAAAAATGATGTAGTTTTCATGTGTGTGATCTCTTATTAAGCATCCATCACGGTATCAATTGGTTAAACACAATGCTTAACAGTAGCATGACCAGCTCTTGTTTGGCCTTCTAATAGAGCCATAGATAAACTGTATTAAGATATAAGATGCATCAAACTTTGCAATTAAAAAAACAACTAACTTTAAAAATGTTGCTCTATCCCTGGGAATCAACACCAAAGCAGTTTATACCAACCTGTTTTGGATAGTTTCACTAGTTCTCTGTCAAAGCTATCCATGAGGCAGTATTTAAGTTCAGATACAGCTTTCCTTACAGCCGCTATATTGATGTCAGGATTAACAGTGACTCTGGGTAAGGCTGCGGCTTTGGGAGGAGGACAGAGAGACTGGAAATTCTGCAACAAATCGCAGAAAAACAAGCAGTTCAGTGGCATTCACCCCCTGCCACAGCTTTGAATTGAAAATTAGAGCTATACAAAAGTGTATCAACATGACCGATATGCATTGTTTGTGCATGTAATAATGTAATTTTGACAAACAAGATGCATACATTATGACTCTTAATATCTTGGGCTAAAGTATGACCATATCAAGCTTCATCATAATTGATTAGATGTGTGTGAAAACTAAACATTGTCATATAGAAAGTCGGATGGACAGACAAACAGTCTCCATGATGGTTACATGATATTAAATGAAACATCTAAGCTTATGTATATATATATATATATATATATATATATATATATATATATATATATATATATATATAATTTTATCTATCAATCCTAAAATTCTAGGTGATGCTAAACTTTTGGCCAGAGCTGTACAGTATGTATAGTAAATTTGTATACCTGACTTCAGTATATACCCTGGCAGGGCAGTAATAATGGTGAGGAGAACGGAATGGTCGATAAATCACATTTGTAATGGAAAACCTCTGAATCTGTATAAATCCCATAATAATATCGGAGAGAACATTGTTAACATATTTGTAAACTTTCTTAAACTCCTTGTGTCTCCAGGGGTTCTTAAACTGTTACTTCAGTTCTGAAGTGGTCACACTGCCCATAAGAACAAGTTCCCAGCCCCACTGTTTTATTTGACTGCATTATGAGACCACACATTGTTTAGAGGAAAGCTACAGGCACTGCAAATTAGTTTCAAAATCTGTTGTACTCTAAAGACATAATCCGTGTTCAACTCATCAAGGTTGTCTTGTAGCCTCCATTCTTTGTGTATTCTATATGTTCGGAAATATCAAATATTTGTTCCTAGGGGGTAGCCCCTAAATAACTACGTAATTGTGTGTTTATCTATTCTACCATTTTATAACTCTAACCATTTCTCTGCATGAACGGGGTAATACCTGCTCCCATTATGTGGCAATAGATAGTCAGCTGATTCTATTCAAGTGTATCATCAAAATAAACCTTCTTGAATAGGGACCAGTACGGCTTAACCTCTTCAACAGATAAGTCATATCTGTTTACTCAAGTTTTATTTCATTTCTATGTGAGATCTACTTGATTTGAAAAGTGATTAATACCTGTAAACCCGGGCCATTCTGGAGGTCATTCAGCGCTGGAAATGCAAACTCTTCAGAATGTTACCTGGAGAAAAAGGATGTGATCCTCTGACTCTGAAAGCTGCTTCATCCTGGAGCTCCTCTCCTTCAACCCAGTGATTTGCATCTCCAGTTCTTCTGTGAGTTTTTCTGTCTGCTTTCCAGCAGCTCTGTTTTTTTCAGTGATCTCTTCAACCAGCTGGGTCCAGCTTCTCTCAACGGAGTGGATCAGCTCTTTGAAAATCCTTTCGCTTTTCATCATTTCTTTCTCTACAGAGTTCTAACAGAGAGAGATATTATTACGGCATTTTGAACAGTAGCATTAGCAAGCTTTTGTGGCACTGGTTCATGTTATAATATGTTTTTATAGATTCAGTGGGATAAGAGAAGATGTTTGTCAATACTCACGTTGCATGACTTCCCAACTTGTTTCAGTTCAGCCAGCTCTTTTTGTTTCTCTTGGATTTCTTTTTCTATTTCGCTCTGCATGTTTTGGAGGTTCTTCTGTGTAAACAGTGACAAAGAGTACTTTTCTGTTTCTCCATGTGTTCTCCTACATGTTTTTTTCATTATACACTAATACAACTCGTCCATATACCACTCATGTTGCTTGACAACTTGCCAGCTAAAAGCAGCATCTATAAAGAGTGACTGACTCACCATGACAATTTGTTTAATGTTACTTATTTTCTGTTTATTACACTAAAAAAAGAAAGAAGATTTTATGTAATCTTCAATTTGTATGCCTTAGCTCTAGCTCCTTTTTGTTTTGAGCCTCCTTTCAGTGAAGCTTTCTTCTCAAACTACCACTCTCCACTGAGAACCTGTGTCCAGTATATCATATTAGCCTCACACAGCTTAACCTGTGTCAAGAATCGAGTTGCTGTTTCAAACAAGTATGCTGGGGTTTGAGCTTTCTTAGTTCAAAACAACCTTACCTTTTTCTCTGCCCATTCTCTTTGTATGGGGACTGTGTTATGATGTCTATGTTCTGCCTCCAGACATAACACACAGATACAGGTCAGGTCAGTCCTGCAGTATAGCTCTAGAAGGCTGTGATGTTGTGTGCACAGTCTTTCCTCCAGACTGCAGACAGGATCCACCAGTCTGTGCCTTCTGAATGCTGCTCCTTCATAGTGAGGTTTGATGTGTGCTTCACAAAAAGACACCAGGCACACCAAGCAGGATTTTACAGCTTGCAGCTTTTCCCCAGTGCAGGCATCACAAGGAACATCTTCAGGCCTAGCGGGGCATGATTGAGGAGCATCGACTGTCAACGCTCTGAAGTCCTGAGTGAGTTCAGCAACCATTCGGTTAATGCTGAGAACAGGCCTTCTTAAAAACATTTTCCTACACAGAGGGCATGTACAATTATCACTGTGATCCCAGTACCCCTGGATACACTGCAGACAGAAATTGTGTCCGCATGGAGTGGTGACTGGATTGATGAACAAACCTAAGCATATTGAACACGTAAACTGATCTTTGGAGAAGGATCTTCCTGCAGCCATGGAGAAAGCCAGATGCTCGAAAAGAAGTTGGGAATCAGTCCAATGATCTGGAGTGCTTCAATTTAGGAAACAAAAATGGTTACCTTATAAAAAAAATGGTTAATAAACTATCAGAAAGTGCAGTCTGGTCTCTTGTGAAGATTGGGTCTTGTTAATACTTAAATGGGAAATTCTACTGAAAACTTGTAAGCGCTTGTAAATAATCTTACATTGTTTCTTCTTCATCTTATTAATTGGTGTTATTTCCTTTCAGAAAAAAAAATAGAACAATTTTTTTAGGGTCTTTACCCACTATATTCAACTAACTTTTTGGGGTTCAAATATTTTCTTTGAAGGCCAATTGATTTGTGCACAGACACGCAGAGTACAAACACCAGACATGAAACATCTAGCCTGTAAAGATATTTCTAGTGATAACAGGAGTGTGCAATGCATAAACTGGTTCACAGTAATTTCACTGCACCTGCTTGCCACACGCTAATAGTACATAGGTTGGTATCAAATTAACCTCTAGGGGTAGGATTAGATCATTGAAGAGTTGGATGAACTCATTTTCCCTCTAGTATAAAGGCAGTAGTGTGTTTTTAATCCTCTATTGCATTACACCATGCACACATGACAAGACAGTATTGTTATGTACTGTATTTTCCAATGGGATATTTTTCCGAACAGTTTTGCTGTGTTTACTGACGACAAAGTGAAACCAAATATGTCCTGTGTTTTTGTAAGACACAGCCCAAATACACCACTTCAGAATTTGTGGGAAAGTGAAAGTGAAATCTCAAGACCCTTATAAAAGTTTACCAGAGCTCATTTGAATGGTAATCATTTTGACAGTTTTTCCATGCTTATGTTTTGCAATACTGCATTTACCTATGATTTACCTTCCTTTAATTATGCTTTATTATGCTTTTACATAAATGTAAAATTTTTATAAGAGGAAAAACAAGAGATCTGACAGGAATGAAGAGTAGACTGATACAAAAGTCTTTCCTAACCTCAACAGTATGAAACAAAATTGCCCACAGATATATTAATTGACCTGATATGTTGATCAGGACATAAGGATTATAGAAAGTATCTTACTTCTGTAAACACATTCACATAGCATACACTGACCTCACTACCACATAACATGTAATGAACTGGAAAATGAACACATTGAGAACAAACTCCAGATCAATAATGCTCCCTATATTAATACATTGAGATTTAGTTCAGAAGGAATTACCTGTAAGTGATCGGTCAGGATAGACAGTGCCGAGAGGTTTCTTTTGTTTTTTGCTTTTTTTTTTGTTTATTTCCTCAATCTTTGCCAGCTAGGGCCATCCCCTTTTGCAGGGCACGCATCTACACTCACTTCTGTTAACCCTTCCATCACCAGGTCACTTTGCGAAAACAATTGAACTAGTTATTGGGTCATTTTCCTAGCCTGAAGTATGAGTCAGCTGTTTTGGGTGGAGTTATGTTTCTTAGAGCTCCAGAGCCTCACATCTAAGTGTACATGTTTATTAAAGTATAAAGAAAACAATGTAACCCCTAAGGTACATAAGGAATTAAGCAGCTGCTCAAAAGGTTTCTTCCTACATTTGAGAATCACTCAAGTATCACAAGGAAGATGACAATTTGAATAACCAGATGCAACATGTCAGTAAATCTTCAGCCCTGGTTCATGGACTTTGTGGAATACATATCTCCCTTGTAACTTAAAGGGTTAATGTAGAAAAAATGCTGTAATTCTATGGTAATTATTTCAACTGAAAAGTAATGGAAGTAAAAAATGAGCAACTCCTTGAAGCCCTCTTTTCAGGTGTAACTGTGTCAGTGCTGCAGTATAACTCACACAGTGAAGACTGACAGTTGAACTGAGAGCTGTTAACCTCTTCGCATTATGGCTCTACAATAGCCCTCAATAAACCAGGGCTTCTAAAAGAGGCGAGGATCGACCTTGACAATGAAAGGAATTGGCCTCACAGCCTCTTAAAACTGCAAGCCTCAAATAGGGTTCTGATGAAATAGTTCATCTGAACTGTCATTAACCTTGCACTGTGCATGCTAAAATAAGGAACAACATTGCTAGTAATGCATCTAATGGGTTCAGCATTGTATTTAGCATTATATATTTTTATTTTAATGAAAATTAATTAGGGTATCGACAGAATGCACACACAGACTATGTGACAGAGAAGTGAACATTGTCATGATATCTACTCAAGGTCCAGACCTTCTGGTTACTTCCACGAGTGGCAGTTCTACATATGTCCACCAGAGATCACTGGGCTCACCGGAATCTAGGGGAGGAAGAACTAACTTCTCCCCTTAACTTTTACAATCCAAGAAAAAGAAATTCATAATTATTGATGTACTTTCAACAGCAGAGCACATATAGAATTGTATACCCCATTTATCGCCTTATACACCTTGCTCACTAAATAGTTTGGTGTCTTATGTCATGGTTATCATCTCCACTTTGCATAAATACGAAATATTTTAATAAGCAAGCCGTATCCAATGTTTTTGCAAAGAGGTGGTGATAATAACCTATCTTGGGATACCTAGATAGTTAATGAGAAAATGGTACATGTGGCATCGAATATTGTGTGCAGTTCTGGTCACCTCGCTATAAAAAAGATATTGCTGCTCTAGAAAGAGTGCAAAGAAGAGCGACCAGAATTATTCCGGGCTTAAAAGGCATGTCATATGCAGACAGGCTAAAAGAATTGAATCTGTTCAGTCTTGAACAAAGAAGACTACGTGGCGACCTAATTCAAGCATTCAAAATTCTAAAAGGTATTGACAGTGTGGACGCAAGGGACTTTTTCAGCCTGAAAAAAGAAACAAGGACCAGGGGTCACAAATGGAGTTTAGAAAAAGGGGCATTCAGAACAGAAAATAGGAGACACTTTTTTACACAGAGAATTGTGAGGGTCTGGAATCAACTCCCCAGTAATGTTGTTGAAGCTGACACCCTGGGATCCTTCAAGAAGCTGCTTGATGAGATTTTGGGATCAATAAGCTACTAACAACCAAACGAGCAAGATGGGCCGAATGGCCTCCTCTCGTTTGTAAACTTTCTTATGTTCTTATCTATAGACGTGTCTCCATGCATTCTGCTTTGGTAATAATGGGCTACACTTTGGGGTAAAGCTGCTCGTGGGGTACGGCTTGACATTAAAATCTTTCATGCTTTTGCAAAGTGGGGGTGATAACCTATCTAGGGATTCCTCGGTATTTAGTGAGCAAAGCGTCTAAGGGAGTAAATGGGTCAAAACAAGAGGGTAATATATGGGGTATCGCTATGCTGCTGATACAGATTTATTATTAATATTTTAGTTTTTCTTGAACGAGGGAGCAATTATCTTTTTAATGGTACCAATATATTTATTGCGCAAGATGTGTAATGCGTTAAAATACACAGAAAAAGGACACCCTTCTTTGTCAACTACATGGTGAATATGTAACCAGCTTTCAGATGGTAGACCACACTAGGTTCATTTGCGGGTCTGACAAAGCAAAAGAGTGTGTTCAGAGGTAGCCACTTATACATATGTATGAATACAATATATACAGTAGTATAGGGAGGTAAATAATACACACTGCAGTATGGCTGCAAGGCCTCTTTTTTGCACAAATACAGTGTTTATCTTTTTGATTCTCACTATCTACACTTTGTAACTGAAGTTAGACCATGCTGCCCTCTGGCAGTTCCACACTGCATTTACTTTTCTCAGCAATAAATAATTGATGGATCCTGCAGTATTTTCTGCTATATCACCAGTTTCAACCAGAACCCATTAATTTCAGCTCAATCTTCATAATCTATTGTTATTTATTTATGTTGTTTATTTCAATATAAGAAACACTTTTACTTGTAATTACACTGTCTTCCACAAAGAAAAATAAAAAGTTATCTTTCTTGGACATTTATTATTATTATTATTATTATTATTATTTATTATTATTATTATTATTATTATTATTATTATTATTATTATTATTTATTTATTAGCAGATGCCCTCACCCAGGGCAACTTACAGTTTTATACAAAAAATACATATCTAGATTTTATATGTACAAAATACACAATGTACACACACACACACACACACACACACATATATATATATATATATATATATATATATATATATATATATATATATATATATATATATATATATATGTGTGTGTGTGTGTGTGTGTGTACATTTTGTTTATTTTTATAGAAAGCTGATTTACTGTAACCTAGCAACCGCCAGGTGGACTAGTTTGTGTTTTATTACTTGGTCCTCGTTCTCTTTTTTTGTTTGTTTGTTTGTTCGTTCACTTAGTGGTCCTTTAGTCCAAACTGCATACAATAAGAGACACACT
Organism: Polyodon spathula; assembly: GCF_017654505.1. Taxonomy (NCBI): domain Eukaryota; kingdom Metazoa; phylum Chordata; class Actinopteri; order Acipenseriformes; family Polyodontidae; genus Polyodon; species Polyodon spathula. Next base: position 22,988,500 of record NC_054544.1, on the reverse strand, counting down.
GCAAACATATATTAACTTATGGCACAGATGTTAGGAAGCGCAATAGGCAGTTCATGAGTGGTATTAAAAAGTGACAGGTATTAAAAAAGGACATCTTTGTTGAGCAATATATAGGGCGCCTAGAACACACACTCTCATACAGTGAACAGCCACTTGTCCAGGAGCATGGTAACCAACGTATTGTGTAATTGAATGCCAGCTAAACAAGAAACAAAAAAAACGGATTCTGGCTACAGAATGTTTCCCAGTGAGGCAAGGTCTGTTATGCATGAGAGGGGCTTGGCTCTGTATCCAGCTGATTGTTGCAGTGTTGCATGGAAAAGAAAGGATCGGCCTGAGCACAGCTTGGGTCTCTTGTGTGGTCCATTGAAAGCTGCCATCAGAGGAAGCGCAGTTGGCAAAGGAAATCCATGAGGCTTTATGTTATTGAAAGAGGCCCTGCCCTGGGTGATGGCATCAGCGCTGATACTGCTGTGAATAAGAGCCAGCTTTGAAATTCTCCTTTTCTTAAGGAGAAAGTGGTTTGAAATATACACGTATAGGGTGTCTCTTATGTACTTTTTTTGTACAGAGATGTCACCTTGTGCAGTCTGGGTTAGAGGACTGCGAAGTGAAGCGAAGCTGAATTAGGTATGGTGCTCTATGCACGGCATGATATCTGTACACAGGATAAGAGCTATTGGAATTTCACCAAATACTTCACTGGGACTAGTTGATTTCTGATTTGTAATTGTTATAGAGATCATGTGCTTGTTCTGGCTTTTCAAATTGTGCTCAATGATGTCTGATATAATAAGAGACACTGCACACGACATATTCACTTAAGATTGAACTACTATTAAACAACCTCTGGAGGACATGTATTTTGTATGTTCGATGAATGGGATGGGCTGTATAAAGTAGGTGTTTATAATCATATTAGGGTTGCTGCAAAAGCACCATACACCAGCAGGTAAACAGCATGCAATATGCATGTAGGTTATTGCAATTAAGATTTGACTGGAGATTATTAAACGGCTCTGTGAGCTCACTGGAGTTAATTAAAAAGCTACCAGGAGCTTTCCTAAATCAGTGGCGTCAATCACTTCCATTATGTTTAGCACCTGGTGTACTCAAACATGTAGAAATGAATGAAAGGCTTTAAATCCTGAGTTTGCTTTTGATTAAATCATGTCTCATAAGTCCTATTGACATGTCTTACAAGTCCCACATGATATGCAGTTGTAAGAATTGTACACTCAGTAAAATAAGCAGGGATTATATACGCTACTGCAAGCGGTGTGGTTTTGAACCTTGTTCCTTTAGAGAAAAATAACCATTCAACTGGAATCGTGAAGACTGCAACCCACCGAGACTTCCCATCGAGTGATATAGAAGATCTGTGATGGTTCTTTGAGGGTAATTCAAAATGAATCAATGAGTTACATCATCATAGCCAACCATGCTCTTAAAAAAACAAAACAGTGACAATACTAGCTGATGTAATGTAAAGTTTTGATTTAACTGATACCGCAGTCTTTGTCCCAGGATTTTAAAGATTATTTTAAATGTAACAATTCGTATTTCAGAAAACATGTTACAATCTGGACAGTGATTATAGATGAGATAGGATAATACTTTATTAGTCAAAACTATAAACTAACGGAGAAAAAACCATCCTCTGCAGGTGAGTGGACGTCCTCTGAACCCACGACCAAGCCAACTGCCTCTTTACACCTAGGAGCAGATGTCTGAGTGGCCAGCCTCTGGAGAACCAGGACCAGCTCTGCAGCTCAGCTGGCTTCTGGGCATTAGGATCTGCTTAAATGATCAATGATTTCAATCAATTAACACCTATAAAACTATCTTTTTGAGCCAAATATCGAACTCCTATAGTGCACAAGTGATACATGTGCTCAACTTGTCTCACACCCTAATCTGCATGTGGCAGGACGGAAGCCCTGCTAGTGTAAAGTGTGGGGTTAAATCTGTCCCTGCCAGAAATCACAGGTGTGGCCATTCCCTAATTATATAATTTGTGCTTAATTGGGGAGTGGCCACAAATCCTTTGTTTGGTGGAGGGATAGATCACTGTTTTTGATCTCCTCCCTCAGTGAGTGAATGAACAAACAAGCAAACTTTATAGTGAGGGTGAATGCCCAGCCTATACTTTATTGTTTGGTGTAAACCTTTTGCTTTTGCCCATGTGCCTTTTTCTTTGTCTTTTTCTCTAATAAATGCGTGCTTTGAGCTTTAAAATGCAGCTTGTCTCTAATTTCTGCCTGTAACATCTTGGGAGTGGCACTATGCTTTCAATTGCATTATCACACAATAATAAAGTAAGCCTCTTGCTGCTGCACCTTGAGACACAGTATTGGGAGTGCAATGTGTGGCTTGAATAAAAAGCTCTCCACAACAAAGGCATGGAAACAGTCAGGAGACTGTTCCAAATAGAGCTTTAATCCTCAGGCAGCACACACACTCAACTGCCTGAAGCCCTTCATTCTGAGTCCTGGGGACAGGTTGAAACTTGCAGTGTTGTGCAAATGCTTGCAGTGGTGCCAATATGGAATGTGAGACCATCTACGATGCCAGGGGCTGCAGTGTCACAGTAGTTCAGTAGGGGATGCGCTCTCTTTTTCCTCTTGACCAAACAAATTCAAACAAACAAAACAGTATCCCATCAAATGACCTAATAAAGAAAGGACAGAACAACTCTCACAAAGCAGAATTGGTGTTATTTATTTCAGACCCCATTTGCACACAGGCATTGGTATCCTTTTCACGGCATCTTTTTGATAGTTCTGCTGTATGAATGAATAAGAGCATGGTCATTTGAAGCAGTGTTTATTCGAATATTTCAATATTTGTCCCAGCACCAACATGTATAAATGACTCCAGCCCTGTAAGGTAGGGTTGGAACAATCAGTTATTGTGATATTATCAGTGATTTTTTGTGCAATGATTTCCAATAGCTATAAATAATTAACACCAAAGATGAAATATGTTTCATAAAAGGCAACATCTTTCATTAAGTTCCAGCTGTTGTGGGAGAAAAAATAAAAATAACTTGAGAGAGAAAGCCACTGTTTGCTGGAGCTCATGTAGAATTATTGATAATAATAAACTTCACCTATCATTATCACCCAACCTTAGTGACTTATTTTATATATTCAAACTATAGTTATAACTATTTGTTTTGCTGTGCAAATCAATAACATGATAACAGATTTAAAGAGACAGTTCAGTAATATTGCTCTATTCAGATAACTGGCACTGTCCAGATAAACTATCAGCAACTGACAATCAAAAACGTATTTGTTTAATAAAGTTCTTTGGTTTTTTTTTTCTCTCTTATTATGCATGTGATTCTTAATGAACATTTTCTGGACTATTTTCCTCAAGCCTTTCTCAGCAGAAGGGTACCCAACGAATCATTACAAGTGCAACGTAAATCAAGGTAATTTTAAAGTGTTTATTTAAAGAATCGTTTCCTAATAGCGACAGTTCCCTCAAGGAATGCGCTACCATGTGGTAGTTGACTTTGACATTCAGTAGCGCCCTCACGTTCAGAATACATAACTCGAGTTGTGGTCAACTACCACTCGTACAGCCTTCATCAAAGGCACTATAGCATAAGAAATAGGATGTGCAATACAGGTACTTTCATCCAGTTTACATCGTGCCCCCTTGACTACTGTAGATGTAGTCCATGATTCAGTCTAATCAGTTTATGGTCCCAGGGTTTTCTGAGCTTGATAAAAGGTTCATTTAATGATACAGAAATATGGCAGAGTTGTATGGTACTAGTTTTAACATTAGCAGTGTGCATTTTGCTTTAAAAGTCTTGATAAATGGGGCCCATAGTGTGGACTACTAAAAAAAAGTTATTTCTCTAGGTGAGTGTTCAAATTCTATACCCCCCATTTGGTATTTGCATCCTACATTTATGACTAGCGTGTAACACCTTACATTTGCCATGTTTCTGAAGATCAAGTTATTTACAGTAGACTGCATTGAAACAAAACACAATGTACTGCATTAATTTCGCCTTTCCAAAGTACACGTGTAGGGCAAGCCAGTAAGTAAAGACGCCAGCAAGGTTTGTACCAATGTATATTCAAAAAACACAAAAAAAAACAAAGCAAAATTCATACAATTTAAAACAGCTGTAAATGTTTTTGAAACCAATATGTTCACAACTTACAAATTATGTACATGTCAAAACTATAGGTGGGGGTTCCTGTTATACATACTAGTGCAATCATCTCCAGTCTCTTGTAGAAAATGTAACTGATTGTCATTTTTGTTCTCTGTAATTTGTACCAAAAAAAAGCTTTAAAACAGAGGCTACAGAAGTATCAGAAAGGCTCAATGTTATTTTTCTCTATAGTTTATGGCACTGCTATCACAGGAATAGTAAAAAAAGCATACAGCCTAAAAAGGTCAAAAAATCTTAATTCATTTTTTTAAGCAAGATTCAGTACAAAAATATACAAATACGCAGTTGTAAAAACCAGTTCATTGTCGTGAACTGTTCGATCGTCTTCCTTCTAGAGTGTTCTTATGAAGGTAACATCACCAGTAAAACAAAATGGATGGCAGATTTAAAAAGAATAACACACATAACCAACAAATGTGTACTGAAAAAGAAAATTGAACTTTGACTTTTTTTCATGTTTTTCTATGAATTTCTTCATGTATATTATTATGAGCATCTGACAAGTATTTTTACTGATAAATAACTGCAGAATGTCTAAGGGTAGTAGGATCCATTTTACCCCACTACTCAATAAATATATTGGATCCTCTGAACAGATAATTGTCCCTCTTCAAACACGTTTGATAAAGAGCGACCCATCCCATATTCCCTGAATAGAATTTACCAGTGATGCAGAAATGCAAAAAGAAACTTAACAGGTTCAATGGCAAATGTTTTGACTAGAAGTCTCTCTCAAGGTCTTCAATATGCGCATGCTGATACTCGTATTTTCAGATTAACTATCTTTAAGAAATTTGTAATTAGGTATTAATGAAATGGAACAAAGCATGTTAATTGCTCAACACAAAATAATGCGTTCCCTCGGTTTCCCTTGTTTTCACAATTATTGAGTATCAATCAATGACAAGCTGACAGTGTGATTTAATATAGAACCTGTAGTAACCAAATTATCTAAAACTCAATTAGATTTTAGAAGCCATTATTTGTCTGACCTGTCTCAATTTTGATGGGAAATCTTTTTTTTGGAAATCGTTTTAGAAATGTGTCATCTCTAGAGTGAATCGTGGGATTGTAGTCCGGGGCAAAATGTAATCTCCAATTAAACTCAAAGAAATACATATCCGTTTCCACAGCGGTAGCTCTTGAGGTTAAAGAAAAGGTTACATGTACGTCATGAATCAGGTGCACTTGCTAGTTTTGCAACATATCATGGTCAGTTTACAGCCTCGATAAGGTAGTACGACAGTTAAAATGTCAGCACCTAGGGTGATAGGAACATTTTATTCTAATTGGCTTTTAAAACACTCTGGAAGTTAATTGCCATTGGTTGGTACTCAAATGTAAATGTGAGGGGAGGTAAGCTTTTCTTGTTTTGAAAATCACCACATTAATAAATAGATTAATTTAACATCTGCCGACAAATACCTCTTAAAAAGCTAATTATTCGAGTACCTGCACCCCCTAGTCTTCAATGCCACTGAGACAGACTCCCCATCAAACCGTCTGTCATTGAACAAAGTTCTTTATTATTTCTAAACTTAGGACATGAGTTCATTTTATCCCTCCCAAAAAATGTGTTTCTGCAACAGCAACTGACTAACAGACTGGTTGAGCGACATGGTGATTATTTATTCAGGGATGTCAAGATATTTAATAAGCAAATGCAAGTCCGACTGGGGTAAAGCAGACCAACTCCCAGGTCTGGACTTGTCCCAAATACTTGATGGAAACACGTGGCCCCTGGGTATTTCACCATTTGATAATTCACTGCTATACTGTCCTGTATAAGGGCTCGTCACTAATTCACTGTTTTCAACTTTTCACTGTTTTTTTTTTCCTGTGCAAGTCAGATAATAAAATAAAGATGGAGCCGTGCAATGGGCATTCTGAGTACTTTGTTCAGTCAGTAGGATTTATTAGAAAATGGTAGGGGAACAAAAAAATATCTTTAGGAAGGGGTAAAAAAAAGGCTTTTAAAATGTTTGAAATAGTAAATGAATATTGAGTCCCTGGCAGAGTGCTCCGGGGTGTTAAATGGCGAAGTCGTCCTGTGCGGCCGGGCTGAAGGCTGAAGCTCTCAGGACGTCCAGGCAGTTGACGAGGATGAGTGTGCCAGTCAGGTGCTTCCAGCGCTTGGTGATGGGGTTCTTCATCTTGTCCAGCCCCACATGGAGTTCCTGGAGCACATCGCGGTAACTGTCCCCCATCTGGGCAGCCCAGGTCAGTAGGAAGTCATAGGCGGGCTTCCACATCGCCTGGGAGGGAGGCACACAAACAAAGAGATCTTTTTCATTTCAAACATACACCCTTCTGGTGCATGTATGTCAGTCCTCGTCAGAGTTGTAAATTAAAGAATGAGGTGTTCTCTCTCTCTCTCTCTCTCTCTCTCTCTCTCTCTATTAGAGAGAGAGGGAGAGAGAATTTTTCAGAAAACAGTTAAATTGTCAGTGTGTGCATGTAAAAATGTAAGTATGACACAACTAAGCACAGATACGGACACTTAATCATTTACGTTAAAGAAAGTTTCATCACAATTGAATGTATGATAAAATGTTAGGCATAGATGGCACCCCTACAATTATCTGCTAATTTTCTCAGTCTGTTGGGGGGTGGGGGGAGATAGCATATACTTAGAGCATTGCAATGCTCCCATAGAGCACACTGTGTTGACTCAACAAGCTTTGTTGCGGTCACCCCTACTCTGTACATGCTATAAAATAGTTTGTTTTTCCTTTTCTGTAAATGCAGTTGGCTGGCTCCCCTCAGCTCAGACCTACCTCCGAGTCGAGCACCCCGTTCTTGTCTCTGTGAGGAGCTTCGTAGGCGTCCATCTGTTGCTTAGAGACCTTGGCTAGTTTCTCTGCCAGCTCCCTCCACCTTGCAGCCACCTCCACAGCCGTGGTGAGCAGCACAAAGTCCTGGATGAGCCGGGCAACCAGGCCCTGGCAGTCTATCTTCAGCAAGGCCTGCGGGGAAGAGCATGTACATTAGAAAATACCTTCAAGGGATCCAAAATCTATCGGTACTGGTAACACAGGGGCGTGACTCGATTCAGGTGAGTTTCTAGAATCTGCTAGCGAGGCTGTGTGAAGGAAGACCACAAGGTCAGCTGCAGTGTCTGTTTCATTTTCAGACAATACAGAAGAGAGTTTGAATACAAAAAAGGGCAGCGGGATGCGAGAAGGCAGGAGGATTGGAAAGTTAACTGTTACCAGCCGGCAGCGTGCAAGAATGTCTGGAACTGCTGGAATGAGAGAGAGCAGGGGTGTTCACGAGGCGAGTGCCCTTTGCCCCACATCCGAAGGCAGGAAGCAGCTACCGTAGTGCAGCATGAACCCATTATCTACACTACTGAATAATTTAGCCAAGTTTCCTTTTGGTTATTCTGATATATCCACAAATGCAATGTCTCTAACTGAATTAACATAATATAAAAAATAAAGACAAAAATGACAAAACCTGGTAGAATCTGTGACCCATATTTAAAAACATTTCACAGGAGACTCTGGCTGATCCCAACCAGTTGGGACAGGATTAGATTAGGAATTTTCTTCGAAATATACTGATCAAAATCTGTACATAACTAGTGTGTTTGCTTTGTGTTTTTTGGCACTTGCATAAAAACAGTAACAACCTTTTGAAAAAAACACACAGACAGCTGCAATGTAATATTGCAGTTTGGTTATGACAGCTGTTGTCTGCCTGCATTTCATTGTGATAGGATGGCACAGATTACAGTTTAATTCAGATTAGTATTTCAAAAAAAATATTACAATTCTTAATAGAACGGTGTGGCAGGGTAGAAGCCTGCCTTGTAAATAGTCTGTGTGTGTGTGTGGTTTCAGCTTTAGTAAAGTTAGATTTTTGTTATGAATGTAAATTTGGCAAGGATGGAGTTAAAACCATCCCTGCCAACAACAGGTGGAATGTGGCCATTCCCGAATTAGTTAATTGCGTGCAAATTAGAAAATGGTCAGATTCCGCCAGTGGTTATACATGCACCTTAATTAATTTTAGTCCAATAACACTAGCAGTTTCATTTTGCAAAAATAGTGTACATTTAGCACTGTGGTAAATGGTTTGAGAACATGGCCCATACATGTATTCATTGTTGTATACCTTTTCTCCAGCACTGCGGTTCAGCCCCGAAGTGACATTATTAACCGCGTTGCCCAGTGTGTGTTTGAGGCTGCAATGAAGTGTTGAAAGATGCATTCCTACGAGAGGATGGTTGGAATTGATGTCTGACGCACACACTACTGAGCCACGAACATGACACAATAGTGCTAGGATGCAGTCGAGTAACTTATCTGGAGATAAACAGAGCTCTGGATAGCACTGGTATAAAATGTCTGCTCACTGCTGACGATCTGGTTCTGCTGTCACCTACAGAGAATCTGACCCTGCTAGAGCAACAGTTTAAAACACAGGCTCTCTCAGTGGAAAGAACCAGAGTGATGCTCTTTCAGACAAAATGCCAGGTCTCAGGGAAAGGAGTACCAGTTCACACTCGCTGACAATATACTGGACCACAGGGGTCTCCAACCCTGGTCCTGGAGAGCTACTGGATTGTCTGGTTTTCGTTTCAACCGGGCTCTTAGTTAATTGCACCAATTGCTGGCTTAATTAGTCAAGATTAACATGTGTTCCAGATCTTTAGCTAATGATGACACAGGCACCTATAAAACCTGAGGATTTGGGGCTCTCCAGGACCAGGGTTGAAGACCCTTGCTCTAGCATACAGGGGCGCAACGATTCATCATGTATCAATAAATTGTGATACTTTCTTTAGATGATGTATTGTATCGTAATAGGGATATGTATTTCTATTGTGATAAAAGACCAAAAACACAACATATATAGTTGTATACTTTCTTTATAAGATGTATTGTGTCTAAAATCAGAGTGATCCACAAGTAAAAACAGCACTGAACTACTGGAGCTATCTAAAATCAGACTGATCCACAAGTAAGAATCAACCCCCAGAAAAAAAGATGGCACTAGCCACCTGGCAATGAAGCACACAATGAAAATCGCACACGCCTTAAACAAAAATAATAATAATAATTTAAAAAAAAATCTGTCACACTGGTAAAGTGACTTACAAATAAAATATAGAAGAATGTTACTTGGCAAATCCCATCTATACATGTCTGCAAGATGTTTAAAAAAAAAAAAAAGGCTTCAAAATATTATGAGGTAGAGAAGACAGCAGAAGTTTCTGCTGAACACAACCTGGGAGACAGTTTAGAAACAGGGCACATTCTGTGTGGATCTCTTACTATTTAACATGCAGAGTTCTTGTGTTGACTGGAATTGTTTTGAAAAAACTAATACTCTTAATCCCAATAACGTTTATTTGAAATTGAAATTGGAAAGAAAAAAAACCCATGAGAAAGCACGACTGTTCCAAAATTGTGTTGAAATGTGGAACACACAGTTGTGCACGGGGGGGGGGGGGGGGGGTTAGGGTTAGGGTAGTATTTGACTAGTAGGGGTGTACAGAACACTCTTATTGTCCAAGAAGTATTTAAAAAAAAAAAAAACTGAAGATACACAATAAATCCATGTATAATTGTTGATTTCAAAGCAAATCAATGAGAATTTACTTCTGTACTCAATTGAAAACATGAGGGAGACAGTTTTTTATTTTTTTTTATTTATTTATTCTTCAAGGCAACATGAGTATGAAAAACCAGTATTGTGCAAACCCCCTATTGACCAGCATTTGAGCAGAGCAGAATTAAAACTCAAGCCTGCCTTCCCTCTTAACCCCCAACATTATTCATATGATCATACACTCAGGTTTTCAGCAGGCAAGCTCCCCTGGGGTTCTCAATTATTTATGATTGCATTTACAGTATCTTGCATGCCAATGCTGCCGTCAAAATCTTCCTTTGTGACACAAACCTGCATCTCAAAGGGTAAAATAAATCGCTTGTACCAGTTGCCAGTAGCAACCCAGTGAATGTGGCTCTGCCCTTTGTGTTAGAGTCAGCCGCCGTGACCAACAATGGGTTTCCCTGCAGCCGGTGCAGAGCAGCTTTGAAGCAGAGGTGCTCGCCAGGGAGCCAGTAATGTTCTGCACAGCCAGGGCTCACCCCAGGCATTCATTTGAAACATTTCTGATGCGATCCCAGCATGAGGTCTTGGACCATGTTAGAAAGCAGCATTACTGACCCCAACTACTTCTAAAAAAAAAAACAGAGAGCTGTGCAAAAGCATGACAAAGGCGGCGGTGGTCAAAATGATGGTGGGACAAAACAGAAGAATCTTAAGTCCCATTAACGTGAATGTGTGTGTGCTGACTTTGCATGTACTAGACAGTCAAAGCAGGTCACACAGGCAAGGAGGAGAGTCGAACGAAAATACAAAAAAAGAAATGAAAGGTTGAAATAAATTAAAAAAACAATGCAACCGAGAGGGATATTTGTTTTTTACCCATGTGAAAATGTGTTTCTAAAAAAATGGATGATTGACAGGTGACAGGACAGGTCTGACATTGAAAGGGTGGAGTACTGCTTCGGAATGCACATCTCGCTGCTGTTTCTGTTTGCTGACACTATTTATCCAAGAAGGGAATGCTCCAGCACATCACACTGGAAATTCAGGTTGCTTTAGATGTGCTGATGTTGTACTAGTAGAAAAAAAATACCTCTAAGTTCTGAATCAGCGCAGCCAGAAATAAAAACCAAAAATAAGCTAAATATAATAACTTTGCATAAAGGTCTGCCTTTTTGGGTGGGTCATATTTCATGCTATCTGTCACGACTGACAGCCGACTCAACGGATTCCCATACAAACCTCCATTCCCAATGAGACCCGACAAGGCAGTGCTGTAGAAGGGCTGCTAATAACAGACACCTTGATCCTCCGGTTCACAATTCAGCAAAATAAATAAAATTAATCAAAAAGGACCGAACAGAGTAATATACAATACTTATTGTATACATTGTGCCAGAATGATGTTTACGGGTAGGTCACTGGCTCTGGTGACAGTATTTTCAAGTCATACTATGCAATGTATTTGGTGACATTGACTGCTCATCATTTTTCACTTGGTGAGATGTTACCATTGCGCAATACCTCCCTGTACAGAAGAAAAGATTTATACAAAACATATATTACTGGATCCACCAAAATCAGCAACAAACAAAATCTGTATGTGTAAGAATGTATTTCATCTGCTGTGTGAGCACTATTTTCTCTACTTAAAAAAAAAAAAAACAGGAATACAAGATTTACAAGTCTGCAAGATTCTATACAAAACAGGTTTTCTGCATAAAAATCCCCTGAAGGATAAGTTGCTGATAAGACCCTGAATATGCAGACAAACTACTCTTATGAGGGCTGGACATAAGTCTCTCATTGAATAGCAGTTTGATCAGTTCCTGGTACGATTAAGTTTAATAAAATACACCTGAGCTTGTTACGTATAGACTGTGGCTAGTCAATAGGTATGTGCATCTTCGGGTTTACAGAGATACAATACAGACCTCAATGCATAGGTTGCCATACCATACATATGACACAATTATTAAAATGTGAAAATTAAAGTGTCTTTGATAGTGGAAATCTACTACACACACACACACACAGTACCGTGAAAAAGTATTTGCCCCCTGTCTGATTTTGCATATTTTTGACACTGAATAGTATCCGATCTTCAACCAAAATCTAGTATTAGATAAAAGGGACCTTGAGTGAACAGGGTCCCTTTTATTTATTTATTTATGAAAGAAAGTTATGCAACCCCCCCCCCCCCCCCGCCCCCCAATAACTGGTTACGCCACCTTTAGCGCAATAACTGCAACCACACGCTTCCTGTAGTTATTGATCAGTCTCTCATAGTGCCGTGGAGGAATTTTGGCCCACTCCATGCACAACTGCTTCAACTCAGTGACATTTGTGGGTTTTCGAGCATAATCATTTCAGGTTCTGTCACAACATCTCAATGGGGTTTAGGTCTGGATTTTGACTAGGCTATTCCAAAACTTTACATTTATTCAACCATTCAGATGTAGATGTGCTTGTGTTTTTCAGATCATTGTCTTGCTAAATGGCCCAACTGCGCTTCAGCTTCAGCTTCAGGACGGATGGCCTGACATTCTCCTGTAGAATTCTCTGATACAGAGCAGAGTTCATGGTTCCTTCAATTATGGCAAGTCGTCCAGGTCCTGATGCAGCAAAGCATCCCTAAATCATGACACTACCACCATCATGCTTGACTGTTGGTATGAGGTTCTTACTGTGGAATGCAATGTTTGGTTTTCACCTGACGTAACAGGGTCAATGTTGGCCAAAAAGCTCCACTTTTGACTCGTCTGTCCATAGACATTGTCCCAGAGCTCTTGAGAATCATCCAGGTGCTTTCTGGCAAACCTGAGACGAGCATTAATGTTCTTCTTAGTGAGCAGTGGTTTCCACCTTGCTACTCTGCCATGAATTCCATTTTTGCCCAGTGTCTTTCTGATGGTAGAGTCATGAACACTGACCACAGCTGAGGCGAAAAAGGCTTGCGGATCCCTGGATGTTGTTCTAGGGTTCTTTGCGACTTCCTGGACAATTTTATACCTTGCTCTTGGAGAGATTTTGGCAAGACGGCCACTCCTGGGAAGATTCACTACTGTCCCAAACTTTCTCCATTTGGACAATATGACTCTGACTGTGGTTTGGTGGAGCCCCGGAGCCTTAGAAATAGGTAACCCTTTCTAGACCAATAGGCATCAACAACTATTTTCAGAAGGTCTTCAGGAATTGCTTTTTATCGTGGCATGATGTACCTCTAGAACCTGTGTGCTGACAACTTCACTCTGATGGTAAGGGCCAAAGTTAGTCAGATTTATATTGGGCAGGGCTGGCCCAAATCAGGCCTGATTGTTAACCAAAGTATTCAAACAGCTGACCCTAACTATCCCTTTAATTGGGTTGAGTTAACTAGGGGGGCAATAACTTTCACACCTGAAGATTGCATGTTTGATTACCATGCACACCAAACAAATGAAAGAAGAACCAAACTTTGGAGTATTTTTTTTTCTCTCAGACTCCCTCTGTATACTACTACAACCCACAAAAAGATCTGACCAAATTCAATGTCAAAAATGCGCACAAATGCAGAAAAACAGACAGGGGGCAAATACTTTTTCACAGCACTATATCTATCTATCTACCTATCTATATATATATATATATATATATATATATATATATATATATATATATATATATATATATATATATATATATATATATATATATATATATATATAGACACACACACAGTACTGTGGAAAAGTTTCAGGCAGGTGTGAAAAAATTCTGTAAACTAAGAATGCTTTCAAAAATAGACATGTTAATAGTTTGTATTTATCAATTAACTAAATGCAAAGTGAGTGAACAGAAGAAAAATCTACATCAAATCAATATTTGGTGTGACCACCCTTTGCCTTCAAAACAGCATCAATTCTTCTAGGTACACTTGCACACAGTTTTTGAAGGAACTCGGCAGGTAGGTTGGCCCAAACATCTTGGAGAACTAACCACAGTTCTTCTGTGGATTTAGGCAGCCTCAGTTGCTTCTCTCTCTTCATGTAATCCCAGACAGACTAGATGATGTTGAGATCAGGGCTCTGTGGGGGCCATACCATCACTTCCAGGACTCCTTGTTCTTCTTTATGCTGAAGATAGTTCTTAATGACTTTCGCTGTATGTTTGGGGTCGTTGTCATGCTGCAGAATACATTTGGGGCCAATCAGATGCCTCCCTGATGGTATTGCATGATGGATAAGTATCTGCCTGTACTTCTCAGCACTGAGGAGACCACTAATTCTGACCAAATCCCCAACTCCATTTGCAGAAATGCAGCCCCAAACTTGCAAGAAACCTCCACCGTGCTTCACTGTTGCCTGCAGACACTCATTTGTGTACCGCTCTCCAGCCCTTCGGCGAACAAACTGCCTTCTGCTACAGCAAAATATTTCAAATTTTGACTCATCAGTCCAGAGCACCTGCTGCCATTTTTCTGCACCCCACTTCCTGTGTTTTCGTGCATAGTTGAGTTGCTTGGCCTTGTTTCCACATCAGAGGTATGGCATTTTGGCAGCAAGTCTTCCATGAAGGCCACTTCTGACCAGACTTCTCCGGACAGTAGATGGTGTGTACCAGGGTCCCACTGGTTTCTGCCAATTCTGAGCTGATGACACTGCTGGACATCTTCCAATTGCGAAGGGAAGTAAGCATGATGTGTCTTTCATCTGCTGCAGTAAGTTTCCTTGGCCGACCACTGCGTCTACGGTCCTAAACGTTGTCCATTTCTTTGTGCTTCTTCAAAAGAGCTTGGACAGCTCATCTGGAAACCCCTGTCTGCCTTGAAATTTCTGCCTGGGAGAGACCTTGCTAATGCAGTATAACTACCTTGTGTCTTGTTGCTGTGCTCAATCTTGCCATGGTGCCTGACTATTGACAGTAAACTGTCTTCAGCAACCTCACCTTGTTAGCTGAGTTTGGCTGTTCCTCACCCAGTTTTATTCCTCCTACACAGCTGTTTCTGTTTCAGTTAATGATTATGTTTCAACCTACATATTGAATTGATTATCATTAGCACCTGTTTGGTATAATTGTTTAATCATACACCTAACTATATGCCTACAAAATCCCTGACTTTGTGCAAGTGTACCTAGAAGAATTGATGCTGTTTTGAAGGCAAAGGGTAGTCACACCAAACATGGATTTGATTTAGATTTTTCTTCTGTTCACTCACTTTGCATTTAGTTAATTGATAAATATAATCTATTAACATGTCTATTTTTGAAAGCATTCTTACTTTACAGCATTTTTTCACACCTGCCTAAAACTTTTGCACAGTATATATATAGTATATATATTAGTGCCGTGAAAAAGTATTTGCCCCCTGTCTGTTTTTTTGCATTTGTGCGCATTTTTCACATTGAATTTGGTCAGATCTTTTTGTGGGTTGTAGTAGTATACAGAGGGAGTCTGAGAGAAAAAAATACACCAAAGTTTGGTGCTTCTTTCATTTGTTTGGTGTGCAAGGTAATCAAACATGCAATCTTCAGGTGTGAGTTATTGCCCCCGTAGTTAACTCAACCCAATTACAGGGATAGTTAGGGTCAGCTGTTTGAATACTTTGGTTAACAATCAGGCCTGATTTGGGCCAGCCCTACCCAATATAAATAAACTAACTTTGGCCCTTACTGCTAGAGTGAGTTGTCAGCACACAGGTTCGAGGCACATCATGCCACGATAAAAAGCAATTCCTGAAGACCTTCTGAAAATAGTTGTTGATGCCTATTGGTCTAGAAAGGGTTACCCATTTCTAAGGCTCCGGGGCTCCACCAAACCACAGTCAGAGTCATATTGTCCAAATGGAGAAAGTTTGGGACAGTAGTGAATCTTCCCAGGAGTGGCCGGCCTGCCAAAATCTCTCCAAGAGCAAGGTATAAAATTGTCCAGGAAGTCACAAAGAACCATAGAACAACATCCAGGGATCTTCAGGCCTCTCTCATCTCAGCTATGGTCAGTGTTCATGATATAGTAACCAAGCTTGCGACTCTCTGCGGTTCGTTGCCCCTTTAAAACAGACTCAGGATACAGAAATTGAATTTTTTGGGCCGACGCACTATTTTTAATAACACACACAAAACAAAATAAACAAAATAAATACCTAGCTCTTACGAGCACTAACTACACATGAACAGGAACCTAAACTAACAACAGGACAGCTGAGCTGTTCACCTCGTGCAGATGACAATTAACAAAACCAAAAAACAATTAAACCAATGCCCGTTTTATGCAGGGAGGATATTAACCCCCTCTCTGTTGGTTACAATAAATAAAAAAAAAATAAATAAATAAATAAATAAATAATATATATATATATATATATATATATATATATATATATATATATATATATATATATATATATATATATATATATAATGTATAGTAATGTAAACAAGTACTAAATAGTGCTGAAATGTTTCAACTGGCTTAATAGACAGTATCTTAAACATATGCCAGCATGAAACATTACCTTTGTATATAACAGCAGAATCCAGTAACAAGATCAGCATTGCCTTGTTTATATGCAAAAGTTCCAATATGCAGACTTGCAATCTCCATTAACCCTTTCATGCACAGAGGTCACTAGAGTGGACAGCTATTTTTAAGTGATTACCTCCACAAGAAACTCTGTTTTGACATCACCAATGCATGGTATCCTCTTCATTGGCAGTCTACCGAAATTAAAACACCTGCTATCTAGTGGCATTTGATAGGTACTACAAAAAACATAAAGGTGCCAGTACAATTGCAGAGGAAAGTTCAGCAGCAGCGAGCACTTCAGGGATTTCCGTAAAATCCTTTTACACAAAAAGAGCAGAGCAGGTAAAAAAATATATTCAAAGAAAGTAATGTTTAGGGAATAATATGGTATATGTTTTGTTCAAATACTCACTTTATTTTTTTCACAATTTATGTTAAACCATATGTCCACTTAAGTGGACGTCATGCAATATTAAGATTAATATTGCACATTAGGCCTATGTTGTTCTATAGGCCTGTGCTAAATATGTTATTGTAATAGAAGAGCTATACATTGCAGTTTTGTCCATAAATAGGCTGGAAGATGGAAAAGCAAAGATAATGATTTTGAAGGAATGTTGCCTACATTTTTAGGAGAGCATAAAGTGAATGTTGAGGGAACAGAGCCCATACACTTCTTTATGCACTGGTTTTCTGACAACCTCGTTGAAGAAATTATCCACAACACAAACTTGTATTCACTGCAGAAATGGAAGGAATATCTGTCCCTAACAAGCCAAGAATTTCAAAGTTTCCTTTGATAATGATAAATTTGATAATGTTCTATATCAGATATCGAAGATCCAGAATGTACCGGTCATCGAATGAAGGCCTTCACCTTGACATGATTGCAAATGCAATGCCAGTAAACAGATTTGAAGAGATTCGTCAGTACCTTCACTTTGCAGACAATTATTCGCAAGAGCCAGGAAACAAAGATAAACTCTTCAAAATTCGGCCTGTTTTAGACAAACTGGAGGCATCTTTTAGTAAAGCAGTTGATCCTGAAGAGTTCCAGTCTGTTGATGAGCAAATGATTTCCTTCACGGGTCATCTGTCCATCAAGTACTACATTCCCAAGAAACCCAAGCCCTGGGGTTTGAAGGTGTGGGTGAGAGCAGGGACATCCAGGTACATGTATAGATTTGAGGTGTATTAGGAAGAAAGTGCAGGCAGGGGTGGAGTTTGCATACTGGGCATGTGTGCTGATGTGGTTCTTCGTCTGTGTGATGATGTACAAAACAAAAATCACAAGGTCCTTTTTGATAACTTTTTTTGTACCATCGCTCTCCTCCAGAGGTTACGCGAGGCGGGGGGCATCTATGCAACAGGTACATGCAGAGCTAACAGGCTAATGGGAGCACAATCAAAGCTGAAGAGTGAGAAATAGCTGAAGGAAGAAGGAAGAGGTGTGTCATCAGTTGTGACCAATGATGAGAATTTCACCATTACACGGTGGCTAGACAGTTCAGTTACACGTTGCATCGTCCTGTGCAGGCAAACAGCCACAGGATTCTACCCAGAGGTGGAGCAAGAAAGAAAAGGAAATGATCCATATCCCTAGACCATTTGCTGTCAAGCTACATAACAAAAACATTGGGGGAGTGGATCTCACAGATCAGTGTGTATCGATGTACCGAGACAGACGCAAAAACAGGAGACGGTACATTCGAGTATTCTTTCACTTTCTTGATGTGACTTGTGTAAATGCATGGCTACTGTATCGAATGTCAGGATTCTGTGACAAGGATCTGTTGTATTTCAAAGCATTCATAGCTTGAGCGCTGATCAATGCCGGCTCTCTGGAGCAACATCGAAGAGGAAGGCCAAGTGAGACACCCTCTAATTTGAAGCACAGGGCAGTGTCAAGGGCACCTCCTGAAGTCAGGTTCAGTGTGGGGAATCACTGGCCAAAGGTAACTGATGCAAAAAATGCTAACAGGTGCCATGATGCAGCTTGTACATGGAAAACTAAGTACATCTGCATGCAGTGCCTCGAGCCATTGTGTCCCGGGTGCTTTGCCAACTTCCACACCCAGCGCTAAAGTCAGACAAATTCATTTCACTAAAGAGGGAAGGATGGTAACTTGATGTGTATAACACTCTGAAGTAAAAAAAAAAATATTATTGTTTCAATAAGGAAGAGATTTTTAGAACAACAATTTAGGACATTTTTGTTTCTGGGTGAATAAGTATGTATTTGGGCATAAAAAAATGAGAAAACATTCTAATACATACCAGTTGGAATGGTACCAGCCATTTAGTTTTGCATTTTGTATTACTTTTTTTCCCCAAATAAAAGAAAAAGACTTTCATTTATAATATGTTGTTCCAAGATAATAGGGACTTTGTTATGTTACAGATGCATGTTGTCCACTCAAGTGGACAGATGTATAACTTCTTAAATTTTGTACTAAAAAAAAAAAGTTTTTTTTATGTTTTTATAGGACCTGAAGACTAATAAAAACCATTTGAAAAAAATCTTGTTTAAGGTTAACATAATTCATGCATGAAAGGGTTAATCTCTTGCATCTTCTCAAGTGGGTGGAAAGATTGGTTATATTACCAGTATCGTTAATTTCTTACAGTATATTTTACAAATCGCATGCGATATAGACATCTTGTTTCTTTTTTTTTCATTTAGATAAACAAAATGAAAGCACACTTTGGATTTTAAGCTTCTTGTACAGGTTTATCTGTGTTTTCTTCAGAGGCTTGTTCTTTTGTGACCTCAGCAGTGTGAATTTCAAACATGATATTAACATGTGTTTATAGAACATTTTGTGGTTTAGAATCCTTTGTTATTGACATACAAGACATTTTAACTGTAGTTACTGATAACAGGTTCCAATGAGGACTCTGAATTCGTACAATGAGCAACCTTCAGTGCTGTAAGCAATATCTGCTTAAAATACATCATGCTCTGCTGTGCTTTGTTTTTCAATGAATGCCATAGCCTATATGTGTGAGTCTGTACAGGTGAATTGCTAAACCCCTATTAATTCAAACCTGGAATGAGTGAGTCTGCTAAAATCCTTGTATTTAAATGTAATCTTTGTAAATAATTTTTTTAAAATTTTTAAAAAAGGTGCCTCTTGTCTCGTTCAATTGAAAAATGAAGATATAAGCCCCTCACCACGTCCACTATATCAATCTGACAGGGTCTTCCTGCCCAGTGTACAAAACTGTCAAGATCACAAATCTCCCATGGCCCAAACTTGCCGATACCAAGATTAATCCCTTTGAAACGGAAGCAAAGTTTAGCACCAAGGGCATTCAGAAGGCAAAATCAGACAGTAAGAGAAAGAGAGGGAGGGAGGGAGAAGGATGATGTTGCAGAGAAGTTCCACTCTGCTTCCATGCCAAAATCTTCCAAATGCTGGCAAATGTTGAGGAAATTTTTTACAGTTCTGATATTGCCCTGCACACCCATCAGAGAAGTAATTAATTTCTCTCAGGCATCTCCCAAATTTGACCCTCAAAAGATGCTTTTGAAAGAGATAAACGGCGACTGTGTCATGAGTCATGCATTCTCGCAACATATGAGATGTGCTGAGAATTTCCATCTTTGTCTTGCCAACAGCAAACATAAGAATGTATGGTTGCCTGAGAGCTGGTCCAATGGTGAGATTTTGCTGCAATTTACATGACGAAAGTGAAGTTTTCTGCAAAATCACCAACAACTAGATATTAATTTTCTTGAAGGAGTTCATCCCTCAGCTGTTGACAATATGCACTCTGCATCTTTGCGATGAAATCATGTCAATGAAGACGTTGGAGATGGCTTGTGAAAGTCTCTATGAACTGATCAACAGGTTCACTGATTGTCTCAAGGGTGGATCTGTCAGTTGTAGTCCACCAGGCTATCTTGAAAGAGCATTTGTAGATGACTTGAAATCTTCAAGTGATGGACAATTTTCACACTTTCCTAAGTGGCAACCGATGTGGAACATGAGATAAGATAAGCAATGCCAATAGTGATTCAATGGTGCGTCTATACCGGCACTCGGCACAGTTGTGGAAACTCAGAACAAATGAACATCAACTTTACATTCTGGTGTGTTGTGGAGACACACACAACATGTGTACTGCTACTGCCTGCCAATACACACTCCTTTGGTTTCAGCTCTGCAGATTTGGAGAAACCAATCTTAATGTCAGGTTGCTGTAATTTGTAGAAACAATAGGTCTCTGAAAGATTGCAGAGAACAAGCCATTTTTGTAAAGTCAACTAACATCTTCCCGCTTATAGAAAAAATGTACCATTTAAGCAATCTCCTCTGTTAGCGTTCTCCCCCAATTTTTTGTTTTGGATCCGATAGGCATCCTTTCTCTTCCTGTAAAGCCTTGGCTGTCTTGGACATGTGGTAGGTAGCCAAATTCAGCAGCAGTCCTCCGTATAGACCAAGACATTGAGACAGCTGTCAAAATATGAACTTACTGACTTCGACTGATATTTGAATTAAATTTTTCCTTCAGCTGGGCCATCATCTCTTGATATGCCCAAGACTGTTCCTTGATTGTTTAAACAGTCTTCCACTTATGTTTTTGGGAAAACCTCTCAGCTTTGTCTTCCTTTGCTTCTCTGACCTTCTGAATTGCATATACCTTTTGTGACAATTTCCTTCTCTTCAGAGGAAATTATTGTGGTGCCTCCATGACCTAGTTTACTTGTGAAATCTCATGTTCATTTTCAGTTTTTCTCTGGAACTAGACTCTTTGGGGTCACTGTGTTGAAGATTCTGTTTGGTCTTGGTCAGGACAACGATGGGCTAGCAACTTCATACAACGGTAACATAACTTCTGGCCATACACAAAGTTCAGCTTCTGGTGGTCCTTGATCTGCTTCTTTGTTAAAAGTGTGACCTTTAGTGCAGCGCATTCCACGATGCTTTGGAAATGGGTCACAGCTTGCTTTGATGTCTTGAACGCCAAGAAAGTCATTTAATGTACTTGCCATTTATGCAACAAATTGTCTTCAATATCAAATAGACTGCAAAACTGCAAGAATTTTAGCTACAAACATGTAATGTCAAGAATGTTAAACAGATAAGTATAATATACCAATGTTTTTTGGAAGAATACCGGGTTTAAGGACACACCTTAGTTAGGTTATAGTTCGGTTTTCTTGTTTTTCACTTTATAAAAAGGGCACATTTCAGTATTGATCTGCATTTAATTTACCTGTGATACACTTAAGGCAAAATTGGTTAATTAATTAACATGAGTTACCACTGCACCAGTTCACTGCAGCTTCAATTTAACAGGTGATTATACTTGATTGCAATTAAATATTTTTGTTTAATTGTATTAGTTGTGTAAATCGCTCCACTTAGAAGATTCACCTAACACTCTGGATTCAACTGTGCTGTGCCTCAACCAATGGAGGGCACAAATTAAGGGGCTAGGTTACAATATATCAGAGTCACAGATTCACAGAACTTAATCTTGTATTTCACATCAATTTTATTATGAATATAGTCATATTTGAGAGCTTTAAAACAGCACCAACGCCAGCTTTCTATGTCAATCATGGAGGAAGTTATGATCATGTAAAGGTAGGGTGGGTGTCCAAATCAGGTCAAGCTTTGATGACCCGTATCTCATGAATGGGAAGTCACACAGACCTACAATTCACATTATAACCATTTCTTCCAAAGACAATAATATGTGCTAAAGTTTATCAAAATCAGAGGAGGTCAAACATACATGGACATTTTTTCATCCAAATTAAAATAGGTCGAGGTTTTTGATGATTGACTTCATATGGAATGACCCTATCACGATGCATGTGATGGTCTTCTTGTATGATACTGTGGCAGAGCACAGCTCTGCTTTTTAGAAATTGGCAGGGATGGGGTTAAATTCCCCTACCTGCCTTGGTTCATTGTGTTCAGGTGGCTGATTAGATGATTAGTTTAATTAATGATCAATCAGCACCCAAGACTAAGAGGCTTCCGTTCCTTTATTTCTGATTACTCCAGCACTCCCTCCCTCACATCCTTCTTTATTATTTTTCTTTTTTCTGTGTAATATTATTTAATATTTTCTTTAATTGTATTAGGTGTGTAAATCGCTCCACTTAGAAGATTCACCTAACACTCTGGAAAAACACGGAAAAAAGAAAAATAATAAAGAAGGATGTGAGGGAGGGAGTGCTGGAGTAATCAAAAATAAAGGAACAGAAGCCTCTTAGTCCTCTTCGCGTTCTGCTTAAATCCAAAAATAAAACAAAAAGGAATAAAAACAGAAAACAGCCAAGTTAGTAAAGCCTCCGTTCGTGACACAGTCCAAACTCCCACGTACTTCCCTCCAGCCTTTTTTCCCCTGCCTCTATTCCTTAGGACCAACCTGCTTCCTCAGCTCCCTCCTCCCAAATGAAAAGCAGAGGCCTCCTTTTATGTCAGGTGGCTGGGCGCTGATTGATCGTTAATTAAACTAATCATCTAATCAACCCCAGCCACATGAACACAATGAACCAAGGCAGGTAGGGGAATTTAACCCCATCCCTGCCAATTTCTAAAAAGCAGAGCTGTGCTCTGCCACAGATACATAATAAGATCAAATGACATTTCATGACAGACTATTTTGACAGACAGAAATGACATGAGACAAGTAATATATACCAGTTATAAAACCCACTTTTCATTCAAGCTATGTTGAGCTATGTTGTGCATTTTGGTCATAATACAAACAACATATTCCTCTGTTACGATACGATACATATGCAAAGAAAGTATACACAATGAATTGTTACACCCGACTACCAACGCTTTAAAAATTTGCTCTGAAACAAAAAAACAAACAAACAGTCTGGACACTGTACATGAGTATCCAGTATAATGGACGAGCGTGCAGCCGATAAAACGTCACATCATCCAAACTATCAACAAACACCCCCACCACAAGTTCAATATAAACACTGAGCGAGACCACAGCAAGTAAGCATCTGTTCTAGACTGCTAAAGCAGCTTTCATTATTGTGCAAGCACTGCATGGACACCCTGTGGCTCTGTGTATTCAGGGAGCGGAGCTGCCTCACTGCAGTGAAATACACCTGGCAGCGTGGTCCCAGCGTGTTCTCCCAGGGACACAGCAGACAGGCAATTTGAAACGGGAAAAAAAAAAAAATTAGTTTGCTTTGGGCGGTACAGTTGGAAAGGGAATCGGACTTAACACATTTCAGGAGAAGCAGACACAAGTAAGATTTTCTCTTTTCCTCCTTCCTGGATCATGTAGTCCTACATTATATTGATAATTTGTGTATCTTACAATCTTTTAAAAGTTAAAAAAAAGGACCAGCGTCACTCTACCAAGATGTTTTTGTTTTTTCTCGTCTCTCTCTCTTCCTTTAAACAACGGATTTGTCCAGAGAGATGTTCTATGGCTTATTCCAGAACACGTAAATCAGTGCAGTTCCCTCATTGGTACAATCCTCTGAGGCTGTCTGGCAAACCAAACACTATTAAACTTCTGTCTGAAGTTCCTGTATCACAACAAAACAACCTGCCCCCTCATTTAAACCCTACAGAGAGTACAGCAGTCAGTCAAGGCATAATTTGAACATTCCCAAAACCTGCTTATTAATATTATATGGCTGATCTTATACTATACCTAGCAAACAAACCAGTCTAATTACTAAGTAAACTCAGGTGGATATTACTTAATCTGGTACTTACATAAACCATACTTCAGGGTCTGCAGTAATTGCCACAGAGGTAGTTAAAAACATGGATTGGATTTGTATTAAAGGTGTGGTGGCTCATACTGTGATTAGAAGTATTTACATGTTGAAATGTACGCTCTCCACATTTTAATATGTTAAATATCAGTAGAACCAAAACACCATTTCGATAAAAATTAACATTTTTGTTTTGCTTTGCAGAGCTACAGCAGAGCTTGGTGATCACATTTATAACCTCCTGCTGCTGCCAGTCGCAGTGTTTAAAAGTGGCAGACTGAAGGGAGGGCTTCAGGGAGGAGGGTACAAATTGAAATGATTCTGGTGCTCAGAAGGGTAAACTGCAGGGTAACGCTGTAAACAGGAATCACAGTTTAAAAAACTGATAGGATTGAGGGATACTGCGGATTTAAAGATTAACTCTCTTATAAAAAACTTGTTTTTCAAATAAAAACAAATTTATTCCTGTTGAAACTTCAGTTTCCTTCTGAAATGTATCATAGTGAAAAAGGCCAACAAGGGGATCGACCAGCAGATTTGATTAATTATCCAACTATCAAACAGAATATTTAAAAACTAAACTGAAGTTTCAACAGGAATGAACGTGTTTTCATTCAAATGTATTTATTTCAAGTCCGTTGATAAGAGCTTTGTATATTATTCCAAAGCTGAATATGTTTTCATATTTCACTGGCCAACTTACAGCAGTGTGACATCACAACAGCGGCTTTGCCAAGTTTTGAATTTTGAGCTCTCGCAGCAAAGGCAATGTTGAATCCATAAAACACACACAAAAAAAAAAAAAAAAATGTATTTAAATCTACCATAATGAGTAAATGGTTAATTACGTGTGGTATAAACAGAAAACACAATGGTTCTGGACGATTAACTTAAATCAATCTCTGAGTAAAGACATGAACCGCTCCGGCCTATCGTTCCTCAATGTTTATGTCTTCCCTTACTCACTGATTATCTTCACGTTACTCACCAAGAACCACCAGGTATGCTCTGTTGATACTTTGACAGCCATACTTTCTTAGCTCTGTTGCATATCACTGACCTGGCAGTTCAGCACTGGAACTCTGCCAGACAGTTTAAAACTGCCCTTCCATAGCCCAGGAAATGTGGCTTTCCCGCAGAGTTCATTAAAAGCTCTCAAAGGAATCCGACCAGCTGACCATGGCTTGAGGCAAGGGAGAGGATTGGATGGAAATGGTTCTGGCTGCTGTAAAAAAATGTTTTTTTAATATATTTCACTAAAACCTGTCTAATCCAGCCCCTCTACATACCAGAAAACTGTCCTGATCAAACCCCTTTTGAAATGAATGGTGTAATACCCTCCACGATCCGGAACCTGTCTATTCTGGAACCTGGAAATAATTTTCAATTCTCCTCTGCCTAAAAGCACGAGTCTAAAAAAAAAAAAAAAAAAAAAAAACCTGGTATAAAAAACAATATATATATATATATATATATATATATATATTGTTTGTGTATATACTCACAAGTCCCGTCTGCGCCAGTCTGAATTGTGCAGTTGTTAAAACAGGAAATAAAAATGTCTCAACCTCCACACAACGAACCCTGAAGAAAATGTGCTCTTATCTCAAAAGCAGAAGTTTGCTAAAACCAAAACAAAGAGCTAAATTGAAAAACATCACTAGGCAAACCATTTCAGACCTTCTGAAAAAAAAGATTCCTACATAAAAGCCAAATGAAAAAAACCTGACTGCCAGTAGAAAGAGTACTAATCCTGCATGCAGGTACAACACAAATGAGTGAACGTCTTTATGTATGAGGATGATATAAACAGGCATCTCCTAATAACAGGTAAAGATTGTAAGGCATTGTTGTGTTTAGTTTTCTGAGGCATTATTGTGTTTATTATACTGTGTACCGGTCTGGTCTGTGGTCTCAACCTTAACCCAAGAAGGTATTAGTGTGTCACACATCATAAAACAAACATGATGTTATCATCGATTACCGGTTAAAGATTATCACAATAATTATAAACCATGTTTCAACTCCCATTAAGTGTGACTTTCTACCTAGTTCGTAGCTCTTTCTCTCTCGCACACTCCATCTGCTTTTCTCTCATAAGCTTTATAAAATAAAGCCATTGTAAAATACCAATGCTCTCTTCCACAATAGAGTTTGGCAGGGATGGAAACTCCTATTGCATAGCTTAGCATCTCTTTACACACAAATCAGTCTGTGGGAAGAGATAGTAACAAAACATCTTGGCAGCAGTGGTGGAGATCATTTGTTAGAAACATGAGTATTGCTGATAATGCAAGTATTTATAAGAAGACGAAACAAATTAATTGATAACATGATTGAGAAGCTCTTTTTCTCTCTTTTGATGTTAGGGGAATCTCTACTAAGCCTGCATGCCTGCTGTCATTTTGCATTATTGCTTGAAAAAGTGCAGGAATAAAGCTTGGTTGAATAATGAGGACTATGTAAAAACAAAATAAGGAAAGCCAATTCAAGTATTTCATTACCTTGTTAGAGTACATTCAGACAACTAAAGCAGTTTCTGGAACACTATGGGGAGGCCAATACAATAAGCACCTCTAAGCCTACCTACACTTTTGTCTGTTGCTACTCCCCTTTGTTTGTAATCCTCAACTCCCATTCCCCTTCCTTGCCTAAACTGGCTTTTATCAACCTCTCTCTGCAGTCTTGTCCTAAACTGCCACAGCCTTTATGTCCAAGTTGGGCTAATACTAGATGTGCATTTTGCAGAATGTATCTTGTTGCAATTGCATAGTGAAAACTGAGCACTTACTGTCATGAGGTACTTCTGGAAGGACTTCCTCTCTTTGTCGTCGCCGTTGTTGCAATACTCCTTCAGCTTCTCCAGCACTGAGGCCACCTTTTCCGGCTCACTGTCCAAATCAGTCCGACAGAAAAACGACAGTGGCAGATTGTAGTAGCCCAGTGCATCGGCGAATGCCCTCCAGCTGCCGATGTTCTCCATCAGCATCGTCCTTACTGACGCATAGATGTATGTCAAGAACTTGCAAGGTTTCAAAATCTGATCCAGCAGCATTGTAGTCGTGAGATCAGACCCAAAAAAACTAGGTTTGATTTTGCCGACCACCAGCACGTTTTTGGCATGCACAAGTCCTATCTTGCCTTGATAGTACCCTATATACCACTCTTTGGTCCACAGCTGTCCTTTCAATTTGATTTTCTCCTCACTAAGCAACGCAATCACATCTCCCTTCCTGTACTCCAAGAGGTACTGGTTCTTGTTTTGCCTCATCACGGTCTTGAGGAGCTTGCCGTACTTCAAACTAGTGATGCATCGATCTTGGAACATAGGATATTTCGTTGTTACAGCAAGTGGAGAGAGTAAAATCTTCCCTACCTCTTTCTTCTTGAGGAACCTCCTCTGCCCTGTGGTGCGTACCCCTGTTTTTGGCAGGGGTTGAGGCGTCTGTACGCAAAACTGAGCAAGGATGCTTTCGTGGTCATCCTTCACTTGAACCCGGAGAGTGAAGTCCGATAGGTCATCTGCATTGCGGGAAGCGATCACGTAAATCAATCGGCTCACTTTCCCCAGCTTCACCTGGAACCCCCGTACGATCCTGGCTTGCTCGTTCTCTTTGACCTCGTAATTGGACATATTGGAATACATTCCGATTTTCAAGTCTTGTGGCCTCCCGAGCACAAACTGGTGCTTCCCCCATAGCTGTAGGGCCACTGGCGGGGCACTGTGGGCCTGCTTCCCCACCTCACTCACCATCAGGGTCTTGGGTGCGCAGTCATGCCCGAAAATAGCCACCACGGTTTTGAAAGAGGGATGGATATGTTTAGGCCCATACACACCAAGAGTGACCTTCTTCACCACGTGATCCCATACTGTTGAGGGTTGAGTAAGATTCTGTGCTTGAACAATCACCACTACATACATGCAGGGCTCCAAGTTATCTAGCTGCACCTGCACAGTGTCCCCGTAGATGTATGCTTGGGGTATCGGAGAGTAAGGCCCTTCTTTGCAATCACTCCTAACACAGACAACATTTGCTGTGTTTTTGCTGTCCTTCTTCACCTCCACAGACACTTTCATTTCCAGGGTGATAAAGGTCTTGATCTCCATGTTACTTAGCTTGATCTCCACCACCGGGCTCACTGTGGAGTACTTGTCACTGTTGAGCTCCAGCGGTGGGTCTAGCAAGGCTTTCATGGAGATCTGCTGGGTGTCTCCAGGAGCCACGTGGCCCTCAGGTACGTGAATACTGATGCTGGTGTCTGGTAGCTGGACAGCCCCACCACAGCTATCCAGTTTGCACACTATGTTTGTCTCCACTGGTTGCGTCTGACCCCAGCCTGGGTTCTGGCCGAGGGAGTCCAAGTCATGGCAAGATCTGGCCAGCTTCCGATGATTCAACCAAGCTGCCCTAAAGTCCTCCCTGCTCTGGAACTGCTCTGGGGCTGGGGCTTTCAAACCAGAGAAGAACCCAGAGGAGGTCGGAGGGGCATTGGACTGGGCTTGGAGGATAGAGAGCTCCGAAAGGCTGTAGGAACGCTTGCTCCTGAAGAAGGGATTGTCCCGCCTTAGCGCTTGGCACACTTCCAGCTTAGGACTAGAGGGAGTGTTGTCAAAGATGCTGTTGCTGAAACTGTTGGTGGTGGAGGAGCTGGGGGAAAGGGAGTCAAAGAGAAGCAAGTCCACCGCTTTCAACCCTATCTGCCCGATACTGTTCTGATCAAGTGGTAACTGCACAACCCCGTTGAGAAAAGGGTTGGTGGAGGAACGGTTCAAAAAGGGATTGTTCTCGTACGTCTTGGTAGACTGCTTTGTGATGACCTCCGTCCACTCCCCAAGGAAGTCAAGTTCTTTGGCTCCCTCATCGGCACTGTCCCCGGGGTTGTCTATCATCCCGCTGTCGCTGAGAGAGGAGTTGCGATGATTGACCGGCAGGACATAGGCAGCAGGGATGTAGCCCATTTCAGTATTGTTGTGGGCATACCACCAGTCTCCTCCGGAGGTGTCCAACACATACAGATGGTCTCCCTTGCAGAACTTCAAAGTTGTGAAGCTGGTGGGGCAGTAGTCCTTGATGGCAACAACTTCTCGTGCATTTCCAAAAGAGGCAGACTTATCCAGAAGTAAGGCACTCGGAGAAGGCACTGAAATGAGAAGAAGCAGCTATATTAAATCTGCCTTTGCTCTTGCTTTAAAATATGGTTCCATGTTCCTAGTTTTTGTAACTTTCTGACACCAAGTCTACGTCTCACATTTTAAGGTCACTACATTGGCTTCCAGTGAAGTATTTAATTTTAAAACGTGTTGCTTCTCACTTAAGGTTATCCCTGGTTCTATTCCTGCCTATTTGAATTGCTTATTCCTTACAAACTGAGATATGCCAATAACGTGTCTCCTTGTAATTCCAACAGCTCAATTAAAAATGTACGGTTCGACGACATGTAGTTCATTTTGGAACTCACGTCCAAGTTTTAATCTAAGCTTAAAACATTTTTAACATGCCCTTTTATTTATAGCTCTTTTTATTGCATTATATTTTTTGTAAAAGCGCCCTGGGATGTTCATAAATTAAAACGTGTATGATATTACCTTACGTGACTTAAATTATTTACATTTTGTTTGCTTTTAGTTCTTCTACTGCATAATGGCACTTTGGTTAGCTGCAGATTACCAAAGTGTAAAGCCTAGAGAAGTAGAATCACTCACCTTTGACATCACTGAAGCTTGGCTCAGGTATCCCATCGCTCAAGTCGATGAGGGTGCCTTCCGATTTACAGCGAGGAAGAACGTTGTTGTTATTCGTAGCCCGGATTCTCTGAGCAGCCATATTTGATCCTTTCTAGTTGCAGTCCTATTCTTCCACACCCATGTTATCAAGGACTAGCGATCATTGAGCGCTGCCCATTGTATCTAAAGAAATTAAATAAACCAGTATGTTACAAACATATCCATTCACAAATTTAGAAAAATCAGTTGCATACATTTTCATCATAGCAGATTCATTTCTGCCCTCCATTACCTAAATGACAATAGATGGTCATGATTATGTAAAGCCGCACAACACCAATGGATATAATGGCACAATCCCGTCAAAAAAAGACAACAGCGGCAACTTAGAGTAAGTAGTGGGGTTCCAAAAAATAGTGTTATACATCCCCACATGTTGCTACAACTGTTTAAATAACATACCTGTATTTTTTTTTTATTATTTTCATTAACATCCTGACAACTTTTCACACCTATAATTTTTACATTTGTTTCAAAACTCTTTCAAGGTCACTCTAGTGCACCGGGGGTTGAGATCGGTTCTTGAAATCACAGCAGGAAGAGTGATTAAAAAAAAAAAAGTGCTCTGGCTTTTCTGTTCCGTAGCATATCAAGGATTCTTACTGTTACCTGGCTGATAGTGTGGGCAATAATCTTACACTATCAGTGCAATACAGCAGACTTTTTTTTTTTCTTTTAAAATTTAGTAGGTCACCAATTACTTTTTTTTTTTTTTATTATCATTTTCTCCCAATTTAGAATAGTCTTCACTGCTCCTGAGTGTGCTCACCGCTACCACCCTCATGCTGACTCAGGAGCAGAGAAGATGAACACACGTTGTCCACCGAAGCGTGTGCTATCAGTCCATGGCTTTTTTTCACACTGCAGACCAAACATGCAGCCCCCTCAGGAGCTACTGTGTCAGAGGACAAAGTAGCTCTGGTAAGCTTACAGGCTAGACCGCAGGCTCCCGGCCAGACTACAGAGGTTGCTCCACGGTCGGCAGTGGAATAGCCTGGACTCAAACCGTCAACGTCCAGACTGTAAGATGCATCCTGCACTCCATGCAGAGCCTCTTTACTGGATGCACCACTTGGGAGCCCTAGAGCAGACATTTTGAAAAGTGCTTTGAAACATACTTCAAAGTTATAAGTGTAAAAACTTGTCAGGATGTTAAGAATGAAAATAAATGACAGGTATGTTATTAAAACAGTTGTAGCAGCACATGGGGATGGTAAACCTGTATTTTTCAGAACCCTGCTGCTTACTTGTTAAGTTACATTTCTGGTGTATGAATTACGTCAAAATCCTGAGATACAAACTAAATGTAATTTGAAAATAATTTGCTTAATAGCGTGCTCTGTCACTGAATTTAGGTTGGATATTGACTGAAAGACTCTCTCCACTTCCAGCCTGGTCTGTATAAGCATCACTGCTGAAGTAGAAGTAGAATATTGCCCAAAAAATCACAATAGTGAACGTAGTGGCTTCTCACCATGCCAAAGGGAACGAGCAGGAATCCTCACAAGACAATATTGCAAGAATCTAAACAGACCTGGGACAAAATGAGTGAAGCGCCTCGAGAGAATGCCAAGTTTACATTTTTATACTTGACACTGCCTATACCCCAGCAAAGGATAGCAATTCCCATTGAATACAATGTACTTTTAAATCTTTTGGATGAAGTTTCCTATTGTTAGATTCTGCCTTTAACACATTTCCTGCTTCAAAACCTAATGCAATCTCTGTTGGGGACAGCATAAGAAATCCATGTGATATCCATATGACCCGTCAATAAAAATGCCTTTTTATACTATAAACTGAACTACAATTATTTCCCAAATGGTTTTGCTACTTTAGGCACCTTTAAATACTACAAAATAACTATGTACAGCTTTTAAACTTAGTTGTTTGTTGCGGATAAACTCTGTCGCACTGGTTCCCAACCTGTGGTAAAAAGTGGTCCACAAACAACTCCCAAAATTCAGTTATGCAGTTCTATCCATTTCTACACAATCTCATGTTGTGCTACTAATATTACTAAGCAACACAACAAACAGGTTTAACCATGTGATATATAATTATAACATATATATGTAGTCTGCATTTTTCCATTTATCCGTTTTCTTTTATTACGAGTGTGTTTATAAATAAATATTACAGCTCCCTTTGATGCAACACCAGGCATTGCCTTCAAAGCTGCTATTAACTGAAACAGCTTTCTAATGTGAAATAAATACTAACTAAATAAGTTACCCATTAAGAAGGCACATTTGTTTTGTCAAAATTAGACTTCTTTTTAGCCAGCATTATTTAATAAATAAATAAATACATAAATAAATAAAAAAACTACATCTAGCATCAATGTAAATCTAATCTGTGCTAATTGTACTGTTTGTGTTCACTGTTTGGGGATGAAAAAAAAACAAAAAAACATAATCTGGCTGTCCCAGCCTTTTCGTTCTGCATAAAAGTAGCACACTGCTTTGAATATTCCTAACTCGTGGAATGACTAAAAGAAAAACAAACAAACAAACCAACCAACCAAAAAAACAATGAAACCACAATTTGAGTACTTTTCATTTTCAACAATATAAAATATGTGCTACACTGTTACCACGGATATGAATATAACTATTAAATTTCCATAAATAATTTTAGAGAGGTTAGCATGAAACAAAGAGAAGCTGTATTTGTAGCTGGACTTGTGAACTGTACCATAGTGTGAATGATCAATTTTATCTCCATGTTGTTATATGGGTTTATTCAGCCATGTTTAATATCTCACAAGACTACATGCCAAAAGGAAATTCTCTTACACTATTTCTGGAAACAATGTGTTCTGACGCTGTTATATTGAACCAAAATGCTATATATCCTAATCGACTGTGCGTCACAACGCCATTTAATTTACACATCACAGTCCACCAAAAGTGGCAAGTAACATCCTGACACTTCAATTATTTTTTTTTGTTTTTATTTTCTCAAATTGCTTCCCACTAAACTCGTCTTCATATTCTGGTGTTTCTTATATGTACAATGCCTATAGAAAGTCTACATCCCCTTTCAAAATGTTCACCTTTTGTTGCTTTAGCAGTTCCTGTAGGTTCCCTCTGCTGGGTAGTGCATTTCAAAGCAAAGACTCAACCACGAGCACCAAGGTGCTTTCAAAAGAACTCCGGGACAAAGTTGTTGAAAGGCACAGATCAGGGAATGGGTATAAAAAACAAAAATATCAAAAAGGCCCTGAATATCCCTTGGAGCACGGTCAAGACGACTGTTAAGAAGTTGAAGGTATATGGCACCACCAAGACCCTGCCTAGATCAGACCGTCCCTCCAAACTGGATGACCGAGCGAGACAGATCAGAAAGACTACCAAGAGGCCAATGGCAACTTTGGAAGAGCTACAGGCTTTTATGGCCAAGACTGGTCAAAGTGTGCATGTGACAACAATATCCCAAGCACTCCACAAATCTGGCCTGTATAGTAGGGTGACAAAAAGGTCATTACTCAGTTTTGTATTTTTAATAGACTTGGGTGTAGACTTTCTATAGGCACTGTACATCAAGTGAAGTTGCCGAATAATACATTGCGTTACAAATGTTTTGGATAGATTAATTTGCTACGAGGTAACGGTTGCGTGGATCAGCACTGGCATTTACATTTACTGGATCCAAGGACGACCCAAGCCTTAGTGCATTTCTTGTCAGGAGGTTTGACAAACAAAACTCTTAAACTTACAAAATTGAGACTCCATTTATCTATAAAAGCATTCAGAATGTGAAAAAATAATTAACAAAAGAAACAGGACCTTTGCCATCAGCAACTTTTAATACACAAAATGTCAACATTCCTTGCTGACCTGGTAGTGAAGATTCAAGCCCAGGAATTTCATGAAGTTCGGTATGTTATATAAATACTTTACTTTCTACATGTACTTCTATATATACACATATAAAGCAATTTCAAAATGCGAATGTGAAAAAATGCGTGGCAAGTGCTCAGTGGGAAAAATCCAAACACCAAGGTTGTTCCTACATTGAAAGGGTGGGAATGACTGGTTTAGTGCCAATTCAATCTAAAACTTTAAAAAACGCACAATCATTATTTCTGAAGGACAGGTAGAAATCAAATACATAAGCATTTCGGTTACAGTTTTACCCAAATCTGAACCTACATGACTATATGTATAATTTTAGACTACCACAATATTATTCAACAGACCTGCATATGCTGTATGCCACTGTATCAATCTATAAAGTTTAATCTTCCCAGATGTTTTAAACTTAAATGTATTACATTATAATGAATACAACTGCATCTGTAGTATTTAGAATTTTCAAAACTCTGAACAACTTACTAATGAAGGGTTAAAGCTACAGTAGGTGAGCAAGCACTGCATGGTCATTGACCCCCAGGTCCTGGGCTGAAGGCCTTATGCAGTCAGGGAGAATGACAGCAAACACAACTGTGACCCCCTTGTTTGGCAGTGATCTGAGGAGTTGGGTCTGATCAATACATTCAGATTGACTGGTGCTGGAGAATCTGTTGCCCATTTCACCAGACTCAAACCGCTTGCTCATGACATGTATGTACCGGACTACATCTTTAAATACTCAAGAAAGAATTTGACACTGATACCAACAGTGAATCTACAATTTCTTCAAGGCTTTTTGGGGACATATAAACCATGAGAGTGCTAGCTAAAAACCAGAGATAGAAATCGGGTTCAAGTCTTTCTCATCATAAATCAAAAGAAATCGGTATCTGGCTGTCATTTTGATCTGCTGACTTTGCCAGTTGGTTTGTACAGCTGTTCTGAGAAGAAGAGGATGAAGACATTTGTGTTTATTACATTTAAATGTTAAACCAGTGTAAAAAACATACAAGTATGCCTAATTTTTTAAATACTAAAAGAAATGTAATAAATTAAATTCACAAACGCTCAATGTTTTCAGTGAAAACACATTTCTCATTGAATTTATTAAGTTTTTTTTACTAATTCTAAATGTAGTACTATTGAGTGTTTAACACTTAGATTAACCATTGTCAAAAATATGCAGGCCAAAGACAGTACAGGCATTACCAGTATGTACACTGTGTGACAAATGTATTTCACATTCAATATTTCATATTCATGACATTAGGGATTTTCCATTAACAATGAAATGCTGTACAAATGCATGCTGCAGTCATTGAGGGCTTCTTATGATGGTGTGTCAGGAAATGGCGTCAGACCAGAAGGACGAAGAACAACAGAGGTATCTGCAGTTTCAATAAAAAAGAACAAAAATAAATAAAATGTTTAAAACAGAAAACACTGCTGACAGGCGAAAATAAATAATTAAGCAAAATAAATCTCGAACACAATAATAACAGTTAAGGTCCGGCTGGGCAGTAGCCTTCACGGATCCTTTCAGTTTCGTTTCTTAAATTAATCTCGCTCCTCGCTCTCTCGCTGTCCACTTCAGAACACCCACCCCGAACTGAGAGTGCTGCCGGTATTTATACAGGTGACCATCTCCCTATTAGCAACAAATTAATCACTTAATTCGGGAGATGGCCGCCTTCTGCACAAGTTTTTAATATGGATGGGGCTTCCCATCCACGCTGCAAAACAATAACAAAACTAAACACAGCTACACCATCATACAATAAATAATAAACAAACAAAACACACGGCAGTTCACCATCATCTATAAACAAAATAAAACACAATACAATAAACAAATACAAAATAACACAGGGGCGGTGGGGGAGACCCCGTTCTAAAAGAAAAATAAAAAACGATTAAACAACAGGGCCTTCCTACTGCCCTGCTACACGATGGCTTTACTGCTTGGATACAATCATTCCCAATATGTATTAAACGTTAACCTTTAGGATATTAAACAGAATCCAACACCCCTAGTCAACACCTGTCATGACTCTCTGGTCATTAATCCAATAAGAAGCACTTGCCAGGGACTTCCTAGCTTGTGTTTCTAGCCAATAAATGGTGGAGTGAAAGGAACATATGAGCCTATGAAGAAAACAGGTATACTGCTTGAGAGAGACCCAGGACTGACCCGCAGGCAGGGGGTGTTCTGGTCAGGACTGGGGTAGGTGTTATTCGCTCCCTCTCTCTCTTGCTTGATTGCAGAACTGAGAGAAGCTCTACTGGTGCTGCCTGCCTGCCTGCCTGCAGCCACTGCTTGTTCCTCACATTCCCAGAGCACTAAATATATACATGCTTGTTTCCAATCTGTTAGATCAGGTTTTGATACAAGCTTGATTTGCCACAGTGTATAGGTAACAAGCTCAGGTGTGTCTTATTAAACCCAGGAATAGATCAAACTGCTACGCAATAGTAGTCTTAGTATGTATTGTCATTTTGAATAAATAGTTGATTGATAGACCTCAAAACACGGAGTGTTGATCTATCATTTGGAGAACTAGCATACTGAGTTAATGCTCACAGGCATTAAGACAATAAAGCCCAAGATTAGTGTGCATACTGGCTCATCCACAAGTTGAACATGCAAATGCACCTGGTTTTAAATTGATAAGAAAACATGGAATAGAGTCTATACATCATGAAAATGGATTTGTTCCAGTTTAATTTTCATGAAA
Organism: Polyodon spathula; assembly: GCF_017654505.1. NCBI lineage: Eukaryota > Metazoa > Chordata > Actinopteri > Acipenseriformes > Polyodontidae > Polyodon > Polyodon spathula. The sequence goes on along the minus strand of NC_054544.1, from coordinate 22,952,136 downwards.
TTCCTATTTTTTTATTAAAAGATAAATATATAATATCAGTAGAATGGTGATGATATTCAGTTTGTATCTGATGCATTTTCCATATATATTTTAATTTCAATTTACTTAAATAAACATGTTTTCTTTGATTTTAGTTTTTTCTTCCAACAGTTTTTTTTTTTTTTTTTTTTTTTTTTTTTTTTTTTTTACCAGGGCGAAGTCAACTGTTTTCATCTCTTGATATGAAGGCAGTGTTTTTTGATGACCTGGGCTTTTCACTCACTTTAGCTGGATGTTTTTTCGCTGCTCTTTCAGCCCTCTGTTTTTCAATCTCTTTTTTCAGAGCTTCTTTTCCTTCAGTCTTCTCATTACTTACTTCAGTTTACTTTATTTGCTTGTTTTGGAGGTTTGGGCTTAGGTGTTGATGCTCTTGGCTCATTTATGCCATTAGGACCCGGCTCTCCAATTTTCATCTCATTCATTTCGGGCACTTCAGTTAGGTCTAAAGCATCCTGTAATGGGATTTCTGGAGATGTAGGGGTCAGTTCCAGTAGAGCATTTAGGTCTTAATCCTTCTGCCATCTTTTCGCTTTGGCACTTTAATAGTTTTAATAATTTAAGTAGAATTATTTTCACAACCTTGCTCAGGACAGTCACTCCAAAGGACATTTCAAATGTTTAAACCAGTATTATACCCACTGAAAATATCTATATATTTGTAGGCTATATCTGAAATTAGATCACAATGGCTAATTTCATAATGTTGTAATAATAAAAATTTCTAGTTTTTCTTCTATATTACACATCTTTTGGCGGGACATCAGAAATGACACAAAACATTCTGTAATAAACACACCAGTTTAAATGCACACGTTTGGATATGTAATATATTAAAGCGGCATCACTGAAAACTGGCTTCAGTCGTGATGAGTAAGACAGTAAATCTGATCTAACTTGCAACAGGGAGATGCTACTGTTCAACTAAATCATTTAGGTACGACCCTCTCCATTTCCAAAGTATCTGCTACATATTGCAAGGGTTCCATTTTTTGGGCCAACCCCTATAGTAAACAAAAGGGAGAAATGTCTGCTTCCAAGCCACAGTAATGATGCTTGTTTAACATTTTCATGTATCACTGGAGTGTATCCTTTTCTTTTAAATACTAAACTCTTTGTTGAAACTAATTTACAAAAACATATGAACACCACCAGCAGAGATTAAATCGAGCTGTAAATAAAATGACTGTAAATGAATACATTCTGGTAGATACTGTGTCTGAATCTTTTGCCAGCGACTACAATACAGTACATACTGTAATAATTAACTTTAGTTGCAGCTCTGATAATAGCCTGCCTGCCCAGTCTCTTCAAAGACTATTATGCAGTATCTATGGTTACAACCTTGCAGCAGTAAAGCATCTTGGGACAGGTTGTTCTGAAACAAATACCCTGGCACCTCCCCCAGCACTCCTCTTAAATAAACTGCTCTTCACAAACAGATAGGTAAAGCAGCAGCATGTCACCATCAGTAGCAATTCTGTACTAAATTTGGACTCCTGAGAGTCTGCTTACAATATTCTCCCTGCTTATTGTAGACACGTAGTACTTCATGAGAAGCCAGAACTGTTTAACTGTACATGTTGCTTACATTAGTTACAACGATATTCAAATAATTTAAATCACAAATGTGGCAGACAATGATGGGTATTTGTTCCGTCAATTAAATCAGAACATCTTAAGAAAACCCCCAATACAGTAGAACTCAAAGTGTTACGGACACAAAAGTGATTGAGCATGTTCATTTGACTGGCTGTAGCATATTTAGGCTTCCAAGACATCATTCTGGGGACAATGGAATTCAAATATGGCAAAATGGTGTTCTTTTGTCAAACAAGATGGCCGTCAGACCTACATTTTCTTCTTAAATTTAAAACCGCTTCAGTTGAAAAATGGTTTAATTGATTCCAAAGTTGACAAGCATCATCCCTTTGTCAATACAATTGACTTTTTCAAAAATGGTGTTTGGGCATAAACCAACATGGCCACAATAACGCATTTCTTTAAAAACCCTTTCAAAATCGCCAATCAAATTTAAAACAAGCTTACAACTCCTTACACTGCACATAGTTATAGTTGCTATACAACACATTTAGGAACCCATATATGCTCTATTAAAAAATTACCTTGACCGTGACCTTTGATCTCCTTAAGGTTAAATGTAAAATGAGTTTATAACTCCTTGCAGTGTGTAGATTGGGTCATGGTTACTATGGTGTTTAAAGTTATAAAGCATCGTGAGATAATGAACTAATGCAGTATTTTGAATTGAAACTGCTCTATAAAACTGATCTGTTGCTGGCACTTGTGCTGCAATGCTACAGCTTGCCAAAATTTCCAACTGGTACTGAGTTTGGAAGCCATAAAACTGCCTGGCAGTTCTAGTTGTCATCTAATAAGGGTGGAAACAGTGATCGACAAATTATTAGACAGTTTCCTTAGTCTTGATTATTTATTGTTCTGAAAAAAGTGAGTCATCTAAAGCTAAACATGGTCTGCGCCAAAGCTACCGAGATGTTTTGTTCCTCTCATTAAATGCTGTGTAATTAAAGTGGGCATCGCAAAATTACTTCAATGCAGGCTCCTACTGTGGGAGGGAACAGTGGTATGTATGGCTTTACAGTATATTTTAAATGATTGTGAGAGAGAAGGAACTATTTACTAGGGATAAAGTCACAATTAACAGGAATTAAAACACTGATGGATTATTGTAACTGCATTCCTAAAAAGAAAATATGAAATAAGTGTAGCAGCATTAGCTTTTCACCTTTGTGATGCCTTACCATTCCACCACAGTTGAAAACAGGGCCCATAACTACTTTTAAAATGCTCAATGTTTCCATTTTAGTTTCAATTTTATTTAAGCCAATGCCTCAATGTGATTGTTCTTTGAATAGCACTGTGACACTTTCATTAGTGCGATATATTGAGGGTCTGTGTACATTCCAGCCAATCGTTTTTGAGAAAACATAAAATATTACTTAAAACATATTTGACACTACTATCATTTTAAATATATTCAGGAGGTAAAAATGACCATATCAATAACAATCACGGAATGGACCGCAGCTACAGAAAGGTCACATTCTTCTGTTTTAAACGTCATTTGATGGGGAAACTCCCGAGAGATTTTTACAGTGTAATATGGTACCAGTTATACAAGAATGTGCATTTGAACTTTGAAAGAATATGCAAACATTTCGGTGCTATTAAAGCCAGAGTCAGACATATACTGTTTTTCCTTGGACTCATTACAAATCCCAACGCGTTACATTATTTTGTTATTTGCCCCTAGCGGAAAGGTCGGGCTAGCCAAAAATCACAGCACGAATGAAAAACAGAAAACAAATGCTGCAGCTTTTTTGGAAAAAAAGAAGAAAAAAACTCCCTGTCCTCTTCCCTGTCTGATTTGGCTAGTAAATATTTTTCAATATGCACAAGACCCACACAGATGAACAAATGCAGACTAGGGGTAGGGCTTTTGTTGCCATATTAAATAGAAGTGTATAACACATATTACAAGTACAAGTTGTATTAAAATCCACTTACCAAATACCATACCAAATCATTATACGTAGCAACTTGGTATGGCACCGTACATTGGAGCAGGTTATATTATGGCAAAGCACTGGGGGGTACCGCTAGATGTTGTACTGCTTCAGTAAAATATAGACTGAATACTAGTGTACAAGACAGTGTAAGAGAAGTGCTATGGTAGAATAAAGTATTAAACATACAAAATATACTCTTACACAAATTTTAAATTTAGAAAACCGAGTACTGCCAGTTTTCCCCGCCCCCCATGCTATCCAGAGGCAGAACTTTAATTTTTTCAAAGTGTTGTAAAGCATAAGCCGTCTCTAACCCTCTGCTGTTTGGTAATTTCTGATAAATGGCAAGACAACCAAAAAAAAGTTTAATGCAAACTGCGCAAGTGTAAGATCATATTATTATTGTTATTATTTTTATTGGTAGTAGTACTATTAAAAAGTAGTAAAATGTGACCGACTGATAACCTGCTGACGTCAGTGGCAGTTCTTTTAATAAGCTGCTGTGCAATGCATGCGTACTGTATAGATCGCAAGCAAAGTCAATTATGTGATTTTATTTACATTATAAAAACATGATTACTGTTCTATACAACGTACTGTTAAACTACATGTGAATATTTTATTCCATTTATATGGATTACCTGTATAATAGGATTTTCAATGAAAAACCTATGGTGACGTTATCAGTAAATTATGCTAATTAATACCAACGAAGGTTCGAACCTTCGTTCGACAATGTTTTTCCGACCTTCAAAGGTCAAACCGTACCCTTTGTTACAGCCCTACTTCAAGTGCCTGATGTCTGGTAGCTTTTTAAAATAATTTCTGGTGAGTAAACAGTTCCAATTTAAAATTTAACTTAGATTTATGTCAGCAGAAAAGCAAGAACTCAGGCTTACTGTCAGCCCCCAAAAAACATGTGGCAAAGCACTTAGTATGCTGGTTTATTATAGCCTGCACATATGACTATGGATACATATGACTATGGATAAGGCCAGCACTGCGTAGACAATTTCGGGTCTGGGACAAGTTTTTAAGTCCTGCAAATGTTGGTTTCAATTTGGGAAAATCATAACCACTGAATCCCTACTTATTACACAATAATATAATGCATGCACGGAGTGAATTCAATTTATGACTTGAAACACGCATGCGCCAGTAAGATAATACACACACCAGGGGATTCATTAGTCCACGAATGTCGAATTGAGGCTCGCAGAAGCTAGATTTAACCCAATCAGGCCCTTTGCTTACTGAATATGTTGGTATTAATGAATACATCATCTTCAAAGACAGGCAAAATATCCTAATAAAAAAAGACATCTGAAAAGTGCAGTTTGTTTAAGCTAGGTTATCCATTTGTGAGTAACAACTGGAATTTATTATCAGTTTCTTCCATGTCATAAATGAAATATATTTGGTGGTAAACCCTAGCAGACAATCAATCTCTGCCAGCACATTGCCTGAGCCAGAGCACTAAAATCCCAAGCAACAAGATTTGTAAAATAATATTTGAAAGTAGGTATAACTGCAGTGTACAAAATTTGGATGTACACAAAAAGCTTAAATGATTACAAATAGTTTATTTCAGGGTGTTTCAGACAAAAGCCCTTTAGCGGTGTAGAAAAGAAAAATAAATATAACAAGTTCACAGCTCCCTTAACTTTTCTGTCCCTAAAATAAAAACTATTTCCACAGTCACTTTATATATACCTGTACGATTGCCGTGTTTACTCTAACATGGAAAAAAGTGAGCACGCAGACATTACACTTTAATACAATGCTGTGTGTGTGTGTGTGTTCGTTCCACCCACCCTTGCTCTGCTTGTGCTAAAAATAGCCAACTGTAACAGCTGCAAGTTTTCCCAAACATTTCCAGCCATTGGTCCAGTAATAGAACTACATAGACTCTAGCATTTTTTAAGCTAATTAACCTCAAATAAAGATGCAGGACTGGAAAGCCAGTAAATCTGAACTCGCCTACATCTCATCTGTACTGGGTAGATTTTTAAATGGAAATGTGTTGTACACAAAAGTAAAAACATCTGCAACAGCAGTCAACGAAGTGAGTGGCACCATGGGCAATCTTGGCAGCAATGATTTCATATGACTGTGTTGTATGCAAGTGGTTCTGTAGGGATACAGGACCATAGCTCAAGGATTACTGCTTCTAATTTGTGCAGGGAAGTAGGAGTGGGCATATCCTCAGTTGGTGGTTTGAGACATGTAAATGTACTATTTCGATGACCTCTGACCTCATGTGGGGAATGACCTACAGAAAGAAATTTAGCATCATTTCAAAGTTCATTTCAAAGGCTGTCCAACAAATTGTTTTTAATATATACATTATATATATATATATATATATATATTAGACACACACACACACACACACACGTATTGCACAATAACATAAAAGGAAATTAAATATTTACTTGAAGTGGTTTTAATTTCTCAGACTGGGTGCAAAGCTAGTGCGAGTTACGAAATCTGAAAGTTTAAAAAGTATGTGAAAAAAAGGCATAATGAACAACACACACTTCTTATGGTCTCATGGTTGACTCATATAAATGGAACTTGTCAAACAGTAAGAATATTCAAATATGAACAGTCTTTCAGAATTCAGAGGGATTTTGCAGATTAAAAATGAGCTGTACCCAATTTAATTAGTGATAACAGCAGGTCCTGTCTCGTGTACAGTGCAATGGGTTTGATTTATTACTCAGGACAGCTCGTACGGATCATAAAAAGACAGGTGGCAGGAGGGTGACTTCGTACTGATTTCAAGTTACAACACGGAACGGTAGACTGTCGGAACTCATATTCAATTGATCGACAATCATGTGAAAAATACTGAAAAATGTTTAATTGCCCAAATCAGAGAGGAAAAAAAAAGGAGTCCATACTCCACATAATTTTCATTTATATGGCAGCTTATACAATGCACTGTAATCACAGTAAAACCAATGAGCCAGGACAATAAAGGTTTTAAGCTTCTCAAGCAAGGCTTTAGACTGTGACCCACCACACCGAAAACAGGTTCAAACCAAATCAAAAATCCGTCCTTTTAAGAGAAGTGTGTAATGTCGTTTAAAAGATTAAAGCGATTCTTTAATGCCATGGTGACTGAGTAACAGAATGTCTCACGGGAAACTAGTGGAAACTGTGTGGGCAGGGCAGGGGGCTGCTGTAATGTATTGCTGATCTCCCCTCTTGCTGCTGGTGTTTATCAAAGCTGGGAGAGCCAACCCCAAAACAGGAAGTGACTGACAAAAAGAAGTGCAAAGGAAATGTCTGGCTAGTGGGGAATGAGAGCCAGATTGGAGCTCTTTATATTAGCTTCATTGTTATTAAAAGAATGCTGCATACCCCACCCCCAACCCACCACCCACCACCCACCACCAGCAGCACTGCCGTCCTTTTGTTGTCTTAATTAAGATGTTTACTCTTACAGCCCTTGTCATCCGATTGCTTGCTTACTAATTGCAAACAAGGGGTGGTGGAAGTTTTCTGAATCCTTTTGATCTAAAATTTGATTCAAGATCTGAAAACCGCAGACAGCCAACATTCCCTGATTTTTCAGCCTGCTAAAGCCTGACTATTTTTAGTTTATATATAAAATTGACGCATATGAAGAGAGAGGGACTACAGACTGCAGTCAGGCACAGCGTAAAGTATTATTTTCAGTCACTAACAAAATTATTTCAGTAAATCTTACATAACATGATCAGGGCTCTACATTTAGATTTTTAACTATTGGCCCCTTCTAACTGTGTATGCTAACCAAAGAGAGCCCAGGTCTCAAAAGAAGATGACTAAACGAAGTCTTTCAATATATGGTACTTCAGCCATTTAACATGCACACATTTGTGAGCTTGTCAGAAAATTATACTGTATTCAAGATTTGAAAATGTACGTGTACAATTTTTTTTCACAAGCAAACCAAGCTGTTACCATATGGTCACACCAACGCTAAAACTTTATTATAATAATCCTAATTAGGGATTTGTCAGTGCAGTCGAATACATGAAAAAAAAAAAAAACATGGCATATTACATATTAGACTACACAAAAAACCCTTATACATTAGCTACTAATAGAAGCAAACCCGTCTTTCTTTTATTTATTTTTTTAATGCTGATGCTTAACACATGTTGTCAGCCTTAAACCCTGTTATTTGCATATTAAACGTAAGGACCCTAATTAATTATACAATGCTTGTGATAGAAACATTCTGCAGTAATTGTATTCTGTTTGAAATTGTTGCCAATTTTATTGCCTTGTTTTTAGCTAATGTTAAGAGATCCCTGCTTGAGTTCCTCTGCATTGACTGTACACAGCAGCTTCCGCAGCAGTTGCTAGCCAGTCGTGAAATAGCTTCCGGGAGCATGGCACCGGCAAACTTTGAATGTGTGAACTGAAATAAAATAATGTGCTAAAAGAAGTAATCCAAACTCGGGTAACATTGAAATTAGAAAGGTAATGTAACGTTATTATAAAGGCATTAAATGTTAAGCTGAATAACGCAGTGACTAATAAGATACGACAAGATACTTGGAAAGGAGTTATTTTTTAACTTTGGACTGCAGTTCAATGTAAAACATCTACTGTTGACTTTCTGTGAATGGATGGAGTAACGTCAACATTTGCACTGACCATTAAAATCGAATTATTTACAAGTTATTGAATAAACAAAATAACTTGACTTGTAATTAGTAATTACTGTAATTAGTAATTAGTGTTGGAATGTATTTTCTATTGTTCTGGCCAGGTTACAATACACTATTAAGATTATTTTATAAATATTACTTGTTAGAATTAAACTGATATAGAATATTTAGGTTGTTCTATGATGTGTTATTTTATTCTGAATACACTACAGCAAAAATTATTATTTGGTGGTTTGCACAATATTATGCTACTGTTGCTTTAATTGGAAGAGAGACACGCTGTGACGTTGCTGCTCATTGAGTTCTGTATTTTAATACAATAAACAAAAGGAAAAACTTGTGCTAAGGAAATAATTTATTGAACAAAGAAATTTCGTCTTGGACATTGTTTGTACACTTCGTGAACCCAGCTAAAGTTTACCAGTTACACTGTTATGCAGACTGCTTGTACACACACATTTGCCTTTTATTCTTGGGCGCATAAGGGACCAGAGTTCGGATACACAAAAATAATCCTAATAATAAACACTGTTAACACAATATTCAAAATACAAAATAACAACAATCCTTCTCAGAGTGTTGTTGCTTGTGTTGCGTTGCCTCTCCCAAATCAGCACCAATCTTGCCGAGTGATACCAACGAGTCCTGAAAAGATTGTGAATGGCATGTTTGACCTGAACACATCGGATCCCAAATCAAAAACTTACAATTCGATCGTGTATCTGGGTATCCATCGGGACATCTTATTGTGAGACTGGATATGACAAACAAAATGTTGAATTCACAACAAATAAAGCTACTGTTTTATCTGCACCAAGGAAGGCAAAACGTTACTTTTTTTTTCCACTGTCATAATGAAGCCAGATGAAGCCTCTAATCTAAATGTTAGTCTTCATTTTTTTTTTTCCATAATTAATTTCTTTATGATGTATTGATTTCCTTATGGCTTATTGGTTGCTCAGTTGTAGAGAACCCGATTTGTAAAAGATTTGCCATGTCGCAGGAACGAGTACCACTAACACAGCACTTCGGTATGCAGTCTCAGAGTCTGACTGTACAACAAATATGCGGTGTGGCGGGAAAGTTACGATTAGTTTGTAGTTATGTTTTTAAAAAATGGTTTGTAAATTAGTTTTCAGCTTTTCGCACACTGGCCCATTTTCCTGGATTCATGAAACGGAAGCCATATGCATATATATATATATATATATATATATATATATATATATATATATATATATATATATATATATATATATATATATATATATATATATATATATATATATATATATAAAATGGCTAGTAAAATTAGTTAAATGTAACTGGCTCAGTTGGGCCTGTGGTGCTTCATAACTACCGGCCAAACTGCAATCTCTACCGGCCCCGGGCTGCCAGGCTATGGTTAATGTCGAACCCTGACATGTATGTCATTATTTTGCTCTAGGCCTCATATTTTACTATGTAAAAAGAAGCACACATTATGGTTCACATGTATGATTTTTTTAATTAAACTTTGCGTGAGTTGATTATTGCCATGTTATCCATCGTATATCTGTACTTTAATATTATACAAAGTATTCAGTACCTGCAGAACACAGGTCCACTACCAGTACTCCCGTATAATGTACTACTCTCACAGCACAGAGAGGGAGGGGGAGCCCCTTTGTCCTGACTGAACACCTCATGCCTCCCTCCAATTCTGTCCTGTGCCACTCTCAAGCAGAGACTGGCAAATTACGTCAAATTCTGTGGTGCTTTTGTGAGGGTGAAGCCTGTGAACTAAAAAGCCAGATTTAAACTCCATTTGATGACTTACCCTGTACATGAATGAAAATAAATTGCAGCAAAAACACTCAATGGGCAAAATAAGCAGAAACCATCTATAAGCACACACACTGGTGTAAATGGGATGTCCCTCACATGACTGATTATTTATTATATACAACATCCTGAGGTGCATTATTCCATAGTATATAAATCTGCACCGCCCTGTCGCTGCCATTCACAATGGGGGAAAATAAAATAGCAGGCCTAACACATAGACAGATAGACCTTCTGTATCTAGGTCATCATGAATTCCTACTGATTCACGAGGAATGAGGAACAGCATTAAGTCTCAGTACTATGCAGCCATCCAGGCTGGTGATGCTGAAGCTTAACAATGTATCTCTCCCAAACACTTGAAACACCTTGCAGGCATGTCACGTCATATCAGTGTGGTCCAGGCGGCCCTGCTGACACAGGTGTTTGTATCGCACAGAAGGCATTAACAGCGAGCTGTTTCGTAATGTTTCAATGTGCTGCAGACAGAGCAGGTACATGGAGATATAGCATCTCTGTGAACTTCCTTTGGTCAGTCGCACTGTAGACAGGGCAAGACAGATACCGAACAGACAATGGCAAGGCAACAGCTGAGATGACTAAGAAATGCACACTCTTCTAGCATTTACAATAAAGAGCATCTGAAACTGCTTATGTATCTCAAGACTGCATTTTACAAACTGAGTCAGAAAGAGAAAAAAATAGAAACATATGACATATCGCTGTTTTGTTTGTCCCCCGACACACATTAAATGTAAACCATGTATTTTTCTTAGATTTTTTTCAACACATAGAGTTCAGATTTACATAAATGTGAACAAACACATTACGTTTTGAAATGTGTAAAAGCTATAGTTTATAAATGTTGAAAACGTATCACAAATTCAACATTTAAAAATTAGTCTATAAATCTTTTTTTAAACTTGGCGAATCAACATTTAGCAGACACCTTAAATCTAGATTTCTTACAAACAGAATCAGTGATTTTTTTAAATTTTTTATTTATTTATTTTTTTTACATTTACATAAGAGAAATAATACAGCAATTAAATCTGCAAAAATAAATCTAGGTTTTCACAAAAGAAAATTGAGCTGAGCTTCCCTTACATACCCAGAGCCAATCCCTCTGCTTCCTCATCTCCTCTGTATTTAGCTAAATCTGGACTTTTTAGGTTAAATCTAGGAAGAAAAATGTGATTTACATTAAATTTGTGAAAAAACACCTATAAAAATCAGTGATTTATTAATTTGTTTTTATTTATTTATTACACCTAATTTGAAAGGTAAGAACTTTGACTAATTAGCTCTCATTTATGTAAACATAATAATAATAATAATAATAATAATAATAATAATAATATTTTACATAACTGCCCTTTTCATAGTCGCACCGCCCTTACTGACTCTCTGCTTTCCTTGAGACCCAGATCAGGTGTAGCGTATAAGATTATTAGGTTTATTATGATTAAGCACACCTTCAATTACTTTCATCAGACACAACTGCTATGATGGGAAGTAAAACAAACAAACATTATATGAAGCATTCTATTATTGACCTGGCCTGATCTGTGTCTTAATGTGAACCCTACAAGTGGAGCACTTTTCTGGCTGACTGACACCTTATAGGATTATCTCTCTTTCTCTTGTTCTCTCAATTTCAATCAAGCATTGTTAGAATGACACGAGTATTCAGGTTTTTCCTAAGCAATTAAAAGGCAACACAAGTTAACTAGAAAAAAAACACATTAAAAAATGTTACACATGCTATGTATAACAGTAACAAGTACAGTACAAACAGAAAGTGTTTTTAAATTGTGTCACTCCTGCTAGAGATAACAACACAATCAGCTGCAAATTCTGTTGTTTTTTCCACCTTTACCAACAATATGTTTTTTCTTTGAATAGCATGGACTCTTTAATTTGACTGCAGAAATTGGTTAAAAATGAGTCCCTTACTTGGGGGTAGTTACTACTAATGGCACAAGAACACTGAGAGACTCATTTTCCCAGTGCTGTGTAACGTGTAATCACGCAACAGTAAATAAGTCTCTAAAGAGCAGTGCTTCGAATTTATTATTTTTTTTTTTAAATATCTGAAGACTACAATAGGATATCGAGTTGTGTGCAGTAGAACAGACTCGATCATTAAATCCAACGATGCTTTAAAAAAACACTACCAACATAGTTTTTATTATTATTATTATTATTATTATTATTATTATTATTATTATTATTATTATTATTATTATTATTATTATTATTATTATACTATGCACTTCAAAATTACCTTTTGCAACAGTTTTTTATCTTGATTAATCTGCATTGGTTGCAGGATGCATTCAGTGGCATTTTGAAGGAGAATTGATTACTGTGCTGTCTTGTTAAATAACAAATTCAAGTTTGACTGAATTTAGTAACTGGATATTTTTATGACATCTTTTTGTTTTTGATTACGTGAACAATTTAAGCTGTGCTATACTGTTAAGCAGTGTATCCTTAAAACAAGAATTTAACAAGCGTTGTTATAGTTGACACCGTGTAGGCTACATTTTATAGGTCGGTATAGTTATAATATGCAATGTTTGACAGTAAGTGGCTATAAAAGTTAATATCACATTATATATTTTTTTCTACAGAAGTGTTATTTTTGTGTGACTTGTAAAACAAATGTATAACTTGCTGTCAAGCACACAATATAATACGTTATTCTTTGTATGCATTTTCTGAAAAGCAACAAGTAAACTATATCTGTTCATTTTTTAATATTTACAAAACAGTTCAAATAGAGACCCTATGTCTTGTTCTAGTAGTTTACAATAGCTTACCTGCACTATTTATTATTATTGGTATCGGACGATATGGATAGATAACCACCAGCTATCGGGATCGGCCAAAGAAATCTTTATTGGTGCACCTGTAAAATATATAAATGTATAATACAGCTGATATCAGAGAATCACAAGCCCCACGTCTGCTTAATAACGCTGCTAACATGGAACAGTGCGAGTCATTCTGTGGATTTCAATGAATGAGATCCATTAAAAAATTATAATTATTTTATATATATATTTCTCTCAGGACCACCAAATATGAAAAAAGATATTGAATGCTATCAAGGCTTGCTGTATGAAATGCAGTACTGCACCGGACTGCAAGCAGACAGAGTTAGTGCTGACACTACTGTCTACTTAACACAGCTTTACCTTATAAAAAGTTATGGATGAAAATACTATGCTAACTTACACTTAACAAAATACTTGAAAGATTTGCTGTGTTACGCAATAGTGATTGATTTGGAGAGCTTGCCTAAAAAGTCTGTTCTTGAGGTTTAAGTTACTGTTTATATTTGCATGGGATGAAAACAATGCCAATATAGACTACTCATATTGAATAAACATATTTAATATTATAAACATATTTAATGCATGGATGAAACATTTGACTCCTCGAGACCATCACTTTCAATTCAAACACAAAATGTCTCGTTTTCAATCACTTGACAAAACCCACAGTACAGAAGTGTTCATAAATGATCAACAAAATTAGAAACTGGAGAGGTACAGGAAATTATAACAAGGTAAAGGCAATAGACACACACACACAGTCAAAAGTTTGAGTAAACCTGCTGGAAACTAGATTTGTTTCATAATTGACAATGTTTTACGTCCTATACGTTTCTGTAAATACTTGACAATGAAAACACATGTTACAATATACAAAACAAAACATAAGGAGTATCAAAGCAATGTTCAAGAAAATTGTCTCTAAATCTTGGATTCCTCAAAATAGCCACCCTTTGTCTTAATAACAGCTTCACAAACACGAGGCATTCGGTTAACAAATTTCAGCAGGATATCACCCGACATGTCTTCCAAACTCTTCTGCAGCAATTCCCAGAGATGTAGGGCACTTGTGGGTAGCTTAGCTTTGACTTTTCTATCCAGTTTGTCCCATACAAATTCTATGGGACTGAGGTCTGGAGACTGGGCAGGCCAGGTCATTAGATTGAGTTGTTCTTCACTTTCCTTCTTCTCCAGATAGTTCTTGGGGCACAACTCTGAGGTGTATTTCTGGTCATTATCTTGCTGAAGAATGAAGGACTGCCCAACTAGCCATAATCCTGATAGAATGGCATGCCTCTGAAGTATGCTAGGATAGCCATGCTGATTGAGCTTGCCACTGACTTGGTAACCAGCAAAGCAACCCCAGACCATGACACTGCCTCCTCCATGCTTCACAGTGGGAACCACACATGCAGAACTCATGCGCTCACCCTCTCTGTGTCTTACAAATACTCAGCGGTTGGACCCAAATATTTTAAATTTTGACTCATCAGTCCATAAGACCGACTTCCACTCCTCAAACATCCTGTTTCTGTGTTTTTTAGCCCAGGCAAGTCTCTTCCTCTTATTCTGCACTCTTAACAATGGTTTCTTTGCAGCAATTCTTCAAGTTAGGCCAGCTTCATGCAATCTCCCCAGAACAGTTGATGTTGAAACAGCTGTACTTCTAGCAGCATTTAGCTGAGCTTGTATTTCAGGGTCAGTTAATCGCTGGTTTCACAGACCTGTGATTCGAATGAACTTGTTCTCTGATTCTGAGGTCACCCTTGGCTTGCCTGACTTTGTTCGGTCCTCATTCATGAGTGCCAGTTTCTTCAAATCGTCTGATGGCCACAGCAGTTACAGACACTTGCAAAGTTCTTGCGATTTGTCTTAAAGATTGACCTTCATTTCTTAAAGTAATTACAGTCTTTTTTTTCTTTGCTTAACTGAGTGTATTTTGCCATTTTCTGCTCCCTTATATTCAGGAATGGCAAACTTGTGCCTATGCTACTTATATTTCTAATAATCATGGACCCTCACCAACTAACAATAATTGGTGACAAAAAGGTTAATTAGGTAACATGCTAGTTAACTCTGAGAACATAAAACAAAGGCACTTTTATACTTAGGCCAGTGTTCTAACACCTTGTTATACACATTTCACACTTTTAACTGACTTGGACTTCATACTGAAATCCCCTTGCTTTGGGTGACCATTTCATTGAAATTGACAAGATTTACATTTTCATTTAAAAATTTAATTTCTGAATGCAATTCACTTATGATTCTCAGCTTATATAAGTGCACGTATCATATAATGAAATATTAAGTGTTTATAGACAGGTTTATACAGTTAAAAGCATAGATAACCATGAAAAACCTGGTTTCAAGCAGGTGTACTCAAGCTTTTGACTGGTACTGTGTGTGTGTGTGTATATACATATCAACAGAGGGCTATACAAATGCACACAACAACACTCATTTCTTTAAAACTTCCACTTCATACCTGAAGAGAATTGAGGTCTTTATCACATAAAAACATGTAGTAATATAAAACAATATATCACGAATTAACAACATTTGTAAACTATCACACACAGAAGTAATTGTGCTTAAACAATTACATTTATCGAATTGGAACATTTATCAATTAAAGAGAGAGCACTGTTTCAGCAAAGCTGAATTTAAAGAGCACACTTACCAAATGTTGGGGTTACTTTCATTATAGGAGAAAGTTTTAACAATGTTCACCAGCCTTACAGAGGAAGATATTATATGCTTGCTTATTGGTTTCTTAAAGATTATTTTGCTTTTACACCCTAGAGGCTGTGAGGAACATGAGAAAGATGGGGGCGTCTGAAACAAGTAATCTACTTTTCTTCTCTTTGGAACTCACTGCTAACATGAAGCAAGCTGTCTATTGCACCGTATACCCTTGTACAAAGGCATTAGACAGTACGTTTACCACATCAACACATCACATCACTGATGTGGTAAACTCACTTTCTAATCAGCCTGTATTAATCTGTGAGGCCATTTCTGTTAAGTGC
The DNA here is from genome assembly GCF_017654505.1 of Polyodon spathula. Lineage (NCBI taxonomy): Eukaryota > Metazoa > Chordata > Actinopteri > Acipenseriformes > Polyodontidae > Polyodon > Polyodon spathula. The sequence continues at coordinate 22,936,180 of NC_054544.1, read as the reverse complement.
CATAACGTACCAATTTTTTACTTTTGGAGCACTCATATAGATACTTGGCACAATGCCCTATTTATCAAGGGAGCAGATAGCCTGCTCTAGACTACAGGGAGCACCCTTTCTCTTAGATAAGAGGCTGTGCGGTCCAGTGTTTAAAGAAACTGGCTTGAAACTAGGAAGTCCCGGGTTCAAATCCCAGCTCAGCCACTGAGTCGTTGTGTGACCCTGAGCAAGTCACTTAACCTCCTTGTGCTCCATCTTTCTGGTGAGACGTTGTTGTAAGTGACTCTACAACTGATGCATAGTTCACACACCCTAGCCTTCTATCTTGTAAAGCGTTATGAAAGGTGATATATAAAGATTATTATTATTATTATAGGAGAGGCTGCATCTCAGTCTCCATGCCACAAACCTGCTCTAGACTTGCACCATTTCTCTTAGTGGGGTGAGCAGTTCAGTCACCATGCCCTTGACTGGTGGAACCATCCTGTTTTTTGGGAGGGGGTGAGTTAAACATTTTAATTGCTTCACTCTCCCCATTGTTGATGTTCTTATTAACTGTTAGAGCTTAAAAGCTTAGAGCCCCATTACTATACCAACCAATGATATGAGTCCTTTGGATTGCTGCTGCGTCTTGCAATGAAAGCTTTTTTTTTTTTTTTTAGTAAAAGGCATGCATAGCTGTCTTGTTATTCCCAGGAAGTACAAATATACTATGACACTCAGGCACTTCAGAGCACATCTGATGTGTTGGCGTGACAGAAAACAGAAGACCCCATTTTAGGAAAATGAGTCAACAGCTTGTGCCTTCTGCTTACAAATGAAGGCTAATATTTAACATGAATTAACTGAAAAAGGCTACTAAAAAGTACTGGTTTACTAGGTAGCCCTTACAAGGCAAAAACCTGGGGAAGAATGGCTTTTTCCAGGATTACATTTTATATTGTAATTCTTGCTTTGTCTTCCAGCAATTAGAATTGTGGTAAACTTAATTCTGGACAGTCAAAATACATATAATCTACACAGAGGCGTTATGATGTGTAAATAAAACATTTCAGTACCATATTAATTATTAAATGTGTACTTGCCTGAAGCAACAAAGCACAAGATGCACCTCAGACAAAAATATGTAAACAGAACCACAAGTTTGCTTGTAAAGGCCTGGTTCACTGCTGCCTGCCAGGCACCTCACGGTCATGGCAAGTTCCACTGTCATCACAAGCGCTTTGCTGCGAAACAATAGGGCCATTTGTGGTACACTGAATAAATGAGCCATGTTGTTAATGTTCAGCAGCTTGCCAAGACTGATGCAGTGCAACCTCCTTATTTGTATAAACACACACACACAACCTCAGCTCAGACTAATAAGAAGACATTAGAAGAAATGCTGCAAGTCTTGTTTTGCAATCAACGTGTATTGTCTACTATTCTTAAATGTTCTCTTGTTAAATTACGTCGAAATGTTTAATTAGTTCTTCTCATGACAGTGGATATCGAATAAACCGTTCAATCAATGTATCCTCAAGTCCACAGAGTTATGCTTATGGTTAGCGCATTTCACGTCAAAGCCAATAGGCCCTACTTGTTCTTTACTGGTATTGTAAACGTTTTTATAGTCCACCTGGGGGTCCCACAAGCATTGTACACTTTTAAACGAGGTCTTCGCTGGAAGGGGAGGGCGGGGTGCATTGTTTTGATCTGAGAAGGGGCTGGGAGTGTGTAATGTAACATTGTTATGTAAATACAAAGTGTACGAAATAGACTACCCATAATTTGAATATCCATTCAAACAGCCCTCGTTATATTTAAATAACAGACATCGACTGCCAATAACCGTTTTATTGCAGGGTTGATTTATTTATTTAAAGTTGTCTCTTTAATTATTAAATTTACAAAGTTTTATATTCACTCATTTCACAATTGTTACTGGGCAAAAACTTCACACGCGATCACCTTCTCTCACTGTGGTTATTACATTTTTTTAAATGTTTTCTATTTATTTTTATTTTTTTGGATCGACATTGGTGAGAGGGTTCGTGGTCGTTAATGCTTGCAAATGAATGTATTACAACAAAAAATTATTTCCTGATCAGTTTAATATCGTTTAAAACACTGCCTTAAAAAAAAAAAAAGTTTCAAAAAATAAGCGAGCGATTTGAAAGTCTTATCAATTATATCGGGAAGGAAATAATCAGCCGTCCTCTAAAGTAACTCATAAAATAATATTTAAAAAAAATTAAAAAATCTCGCAAAAGCTTTTCAAGCAGGAGCTAAAAATAATGTAATTATCATGTTGGTCAACGTTACTTTCAGAGAATGTATCAACGGAGCGGTCAGACCGACTCAAAAGAGACATATGGAATGTACTACTAAGCAGTTAATTCAGTGGGGTGTTTGTTTTTTGTTTTTTGTTTTTTTGCTTTTTTTGCTTTTTTTCCTTTTCCTTTGAAGTCAAAGGCTCTTGTACTTGATTAAAAATCTAAATAAATTAGCTTTACTAAAAGAACAGTAATGCAAGACAAAATATATTGATGCTAACTTTAAAAATAAATAAACAAAAACGAAATGCAAAGCTAGCTACGGCAATACACAATCACACTTTCTCGAAATATAGTATATTATTTAGTTGAAAACTATCCAGAAACTGTTCCCGTCCATTAATAAGTCCTTAAAACATGATCAGTATCCCGTTTCCAGCGCTAATACAGTGTACTACTACTAGCACCAAAAAACAACCTTCACATAAAACCATGGCAGCACACAACTGTATTAAAACTGAGCTTCAGGTACTAAGAATCACACATACATTTCAACAGCAAACTGCACATTTAAGGCATTTCTGTGACTTACCCGTGCAAATTTGGATGAATTCGTTTACACTAGATATTCCACAACGTCAATGCCTTCGCTCCGGGTACTATTACTCCTTTTGTCATTTTCCACTGTGCTGGTTGAAAGCTGAGTATGGTAGTGATGTCATCGTGTGAGGGAGGGGCTGGAACCAGCAGCCCCGCTGATGTCATTCAACCGAGCTGTTCAAATTACACTTTGAGCGTTCCGGCAAATTGTGCACTCTAAGAGAAACTCGAGTTTATAAAATCTATACATTTATGTGCAGACCTTCGGTGATATTTGCTATATCTTTGCACCTTTAAGGAGAGCGTGCTGTATAATTTTAAAAAACAAATACACATTCGTTTTTGCTGTGTTCGACTTTTAGTGTAGCGTTAAAATATGATTCCTGTGTTTATGTTTTTTGTCTTCCATGTTGTGTACTGCACAATAAAAGCCAGGCCCTGTTGACGATCCACTTTGTTTTCATGCCCTAACTGTAATTTCAATTATTATTATTATTATTATTATTATTATTATTATTATTATTATTATTATTACAGAATATTTTCAAAAGATGTTAAAAAGGTATAACTTAAGAAAACAATTAATCAACTCGTCATATTTAGCAATGCACCTCAACATGCAGCTGTGTATGTGATTTTACCTATTTTGAATACAGTGGTATGGTATTGAAGCTAGCCGATGAGACTAATGCAACCATTAAATGAGTCTGTTCTACACTCCAAGACACGCGTATTCCCTCGTTTTACACTCATTTACTGCAGTTGAATCCAAGACTGCTCTGCTTATATAAAATTTTTGTCACATTTTGCAATGGTAGTGCTTAGGGAGGGGCCCCCAGTTGTCTCCAAATAAGGCACATGTTCTCTTTTGCAAGTTTAACATCTCTGTAGCTTTGTTCCTGTCTCCACCCCCACCAAGGTCCAAGAATCACTGGGCCCCCACCCCGACTCCCGACCCCCAATATAAAAGTCAAACTTCACCCATGTCCTAAACAGCAAGATAATGTGTTGGATGAAGCACGTGTTTACCTCGTCTTGTCTTCAATGTTTGTTGGAATGTTGGTCATGAATTTTTCATTTGAAAACCTGGTTAGCATCAATTTTTTTATTCTCAACTCCTGCAATGAAATACCATTTAAACACTGAATATCGGAAAGACTTTTAGTAGAAACATCTGTCAAGTATGCCTAAGTTACTAAGTTTCTTCTGGATTGATTGAAGATGCCATGTATCACCCTAAACATTTAACCTGTAATGTACTACAGTGAATGCTACCTCCTGAACACTGTAGTGTTTATGGACATTGTGTATTGTTGTCTTTAATGGTAATTCCTGTTTGACTAGTGGCTGATGTATTATCTGGCTTTGTTGTGTCCATACAAGCAGCTGCAGGCCTTCCACGTGTGGAGAGCTGGGTTGGAGATGAGAGGCTGCTTTACATTTAAATCCAATGTAATCAGAAAGGAGACCTCTGATGTTTCACTGATTTGAGCAAAAACTGGAATTCAAAGAACTGGCAGCAATCTAAATCCACCATCAATTAGTTTTTGGAGAAAATAAAAAGTCATCTTTCAAGTACCAAACAGATAAAGTATCTTCCACCTTCCCACCTGCCACAGGGACTAGTGTGAAAGCGTTCTGAAATCATTTTCATCAGCAGCAAATCAAGATCTAGTCAATTTCAATTTGTTGACCACAAAATCTGTTTTCTATTCACCAGAGAAGCTGGATTCAAACCCAGGTCTCCAGTCAAAGACCTAAAACTCTGTTGAAACTAGTTCCCTAATTCAAGCTTTTTGTCAAATTTATAATGTGATAAATTGCCATAGCATGTCTGTGCAAGACACATGATTTCATCACTGGAACAGCATTTCTTAGAATAAGTCATCTGTGGTTTGAGGCCTGTCAAGCTGTGATAGTAATTACACTTAACAGGGCCTGTACCATAACACTGCTTCTCAGGGTTGATACATTGACATACAGGAAACTGCAGCTCAGTGCTCAACTTTTAAACCACTTACTTACAAAGCTTGGAACTCAAAATGACATGCACTTACACAGATGGGTACAGTTGTAATACTGACCTACCGTTCAACCAATCCAGTGTTACTGGTGATTCTACAGTAAAGTAATACAGTTCAAATGAAAATAAAAAAATATTATTGACTTGACTTCAAGTCTGCCCTGCCCTGGACTAGGGGGAGCACTCTTTCTCTTAGGGGATGAGGGAGGGAGCAGTTCATTCTCCATACCTCAAGCCTGCCCTGGTCTAGAGGGGGGACCCTTTCACTTAGGGGTGAGGGAATGAGCAGTTTAGTGTATATGCCTCATATCTACCCCTCTCCATTTATTTACTGCTTATTGGAACTAGGATCATTCTTTTTTGAATTTTTTGAAGAACCAAATTAGTTTTTGGTTATCTATTTCACACCAAACAGTATGACATCTATGAATGTATCCAGTTATCTCCCTTATAAAAGTTTTCCTGCTGTAAATTTTCACTGCAATTTTGCAGTTTCCCCATGCTTTTTCCATTATTATACCAAGCATTTTACATAGTTTGTCAGGGTTTGTCATGTTTTTAAATGCACTTACCATTCCTCTCTGTATTTACCAATAATTTACCATATCACACTATGCTATGCTTTTACTTTGGTAAACTTTTATCAGGGCTATTACATAGCCTTGCTTGATTTAGCATGCCTGTGTCTGTGCCTTGCAGTTCTTATGTTTGATCTATATGCGAAGAGCACCTGCTCTGTTAATGCATTTTCTTGTTTGGATGTTTTAGTTTATACAGTACAATAATAATAATACCTGCACAATTCTGCAATTTTCTTGACTCTATTTATATGTTAATGTTATTATAGTTTGCAGTAGGTTGCCTGCTAAAAAGATTGAAGATTAACTCCAAGCATGAATTGTGTATTGATAGTACTACAGTTTTGAGCTTTCTTGATGTTTAAGAATGAAGCATGTATAGACCTATTAATGTATTTGTCTCCTTCCTAAAAAAATCCACATAGATGTGGAATCCAACTGAGCATTTTGTATTAAAACAGTACATGTTTTACTAGCTAACTGATCACACACAGGTTTAAATGACCTAGCTGACAGATTTGAGTATTATGAAGACATGGGGGAGACAGGTCCATTCATCAATGCATGCTTCAGGGAATCTGTATTGGGGTGAAATCTGAAGCCTTGTTCTATGGAATGGCCTGTTCTATCGAAGGCCCTTGTAAAACACCACAATTTCATCCATTTTGAATACAGATGCACCTGGCAACTGAGCTCATCTGTTTCTCTCTCTCTCTCTCTCTCTCTCTCTCTCTCTCTCTCTCTCTCTCTCTCTCTCTCTCTCTCTCTCTCTCTCTCTCTCTCTCTCTCTCTCTCTCTCTCTCTCTCTCTCTCTCTCAAACCACACACAGCCAGTAACCCTATTACTGTACATACTGCTTTATTGTTAAATACAAGTTATAGAAGCCAGATATATTTGTTTTGTAATGAATACCGACCTTTATTTAGTCCATTGTCAATTTCACTGAAAAGAGAAAAGAAGGCTGATGAAGAGAATCTTGTTAAGTGGCTGTATTACATAGCTAATTGTGATGTCACTGTTTTGAATTGACTGTTTTCCGAGGATGCCTCAGGTATGAGCTTTTTAAAGCAGGTGATGTCAGCCACACGGATACTGAGCACGGTAAAAACTCCATATAGTACGGTTGGTGTCATGAATTGGATTTTTAAAATAGCAATACAATCTAATACAATTGACCATAATGTGTGCGTCATTTAAAAAGTCAAATATCATATTTATGAATTAATGGCAATACATATTAAGTAAGATTTATGTGTGCTTTAAAGTAATTGACCTCTTTATGAGTGATAAGAGACCTTTAAATAAACTTAATTAAACACTGAAAATAAGACCCTAAGAGGAGTGGCTACATGGATAAAAAGGCATGTATTTAATGACAATACTGGTGGTGAGTTCATCTTTGAATGAAATGTATGATTTGTTCCTCCCTAGTCTTGTAACTTTGCCAGTTTCATTTTCCTATCTCTGAAATAGTGCACATTTGACCCAAAGCAAGGTTTGAAAAAAACAGGGCTATTAGTTTTTCCATTCAGTGGGAAAGCAACAGTTTTGCCCAAGGCAGATAACCAGACTTCAAAAGAATGAAGGAGCTATAAGTGGTCATCCTTTTGTTTATTGCAAGTATCCTGTTCCTTGGCGCAGTATCATTCAAATCAGAAACTCAGAGTTGGTGACAGGGTTGCTATGATCAATAATGTTGTGATAAGCTATATGCCATGCTAAACCTGTTAGGAAAAGAACTACAAATCGAGAAAAAGAAACGCCTCAAACTCAGACAAGAGTGTGGAATGGAGACATGGGGGCTATTAACAAAACTTTAAGGGCCGTGGTTGTGTTTTAGGATTTCTTTTTAAGTTAAATACAGTTAAAAAATAATTCTATGACCAACAAACTTAATTTAATTACCAAACTGCCTTTACACATGCAGTCCTAAACAAAACCTACCTTTTTTTGTAAATAAGGCCCTAAATGAAAAAAAATAATAATTTGACTGTTTTTTGACAATGTAGCCATTTTTAGAAATACCATTAATATTCAGATGGTATAGTTGATAGTGATGTAATAAAAAACGATGCACGTTAAATTTAGGGTAATCCCAAAATAACCATGGATAGGTGTTTAATGCAATCCACGGCAACTTCCCAGTGCCCTAATAAAATCCAGCTGTGGCTTATTGAGGTATGGGTTAATCAAAGGAACCTCTTTCCTGCAAAACTTTTCTCACAGCTGATATTATATAGAACTGTGGATAATCAACTGATTTTTTTTAGTACCACTGTGTTTAAAATCCAAAGTAATTGACAACGATTTTCCAACATTTTTTGTGCTGCTGCTATTTAGTACTCAGTGTATCTGTAACATTGTTTTCAACTAGGAAAGGGAATTTCGCACATCACTGCTGAACAAGAGCTTCATTCTTTTTACCTTCCTTTAGCTTTTTATTTTTTTGTTTTCAGTTTTTACCAGAGGTTCTCGTTACGATTATTCAAATACTGTGTTTTTTGTTTTCTGTATTTTGTGTCAATGGTGCTTTCACCTGAGTGCAGTCGCTTCTTGTCATTTCTAGTTCTCTGCCACAGATATATGTAACACAAGCTAGACCAGCAATTATGGTATTTAAAGATGTAAGAGCCAGTGTCATCTAGTGATCTGTAACTTCGAGTCAAGTTTCCTTTTGTATTGCTGACAATTAATAGTTGTGCACTAGATGGTGCTGCTGCTTTCTATTGCAATGGAAAGACAATTTGGGTGACTTAACCTACCTATTATAAGTATATGACATTTATACTGGTCAGTATAATAACACACAGACAAAGATTTTAAAAAAGCTCTCGAATTTTATTACTAACTTTGTTTTTTCAAACACTGAATATGCAGATGGGGGGGTGAGGAGGAGTGCTGGGGAAGCATATGATCGTTGTACAGGCTTCAATACACAGTGTTCACTGGGGGCTTTAGTGCACAGCATAATATACTTTCCCACAATTAGCCTTAAAGAGTATTTTTTAGTTAGTAAGCATGGTAAAAAAAAACAAAAAAAAAAACAATACAGTAATGAATCATACATAATACAGATAATATGATACTAAACTGAGGAGAAATTAAAATACAATGCAGGTGATGCAAAGTAGCCCTTTAAAGTACATGCTGCTAACAAAATAACTTGAATAAATCTTACCTAATATGCTTTCCTACCAGTTCATTGCTATCAGATTTTCTTGCGTGAAACATGCACACATTTGGTAAAGGTACATATGATTTTCTAATGGTAATTATTTGAAGCTGTTGGAGAAGAATATTTAGAACATTAATTGTTTTAAAAAAAAAATGAGACAGTCAGAATTGCTGATCCTACGAGGACTGAGACTCCCAGAAGCAACTCACACGTGCTGGATGCGTTCCTTCAATGGGACGTGCAGCACAGAAAAGAGCATGAGAGATGCTCGACAATTTTATTGTTTATAAATGCTCTGAAAAAATACCATTCAAAATCAAATCCACGCTTAACATTAATGAGCCTCTTTCATATGAGAAAATAGGAGATCAAATCATAAGAGTTACTGGAATCATTTACTGTATGTACTTAAGCATAATAAACTACAATTGTTTTTTGGATACTTACCATGGTACACTTCCAAGGGTTTAAACAGGCAATAGTTATTTTATTTTCTCTGTGCCCAGACATGAATGTTGCATGCTGGCAATTGTTTCACTATTCTGTCTGTGCCAAGCAGGGATGTTTGTTTCAATCCATCCAAATTCCTTTTGCATGATTAAAAAAGATTAGTCAAAACTATGTGGTCCTGCACAAACTTGCGAACCTACCACCAACCCGAAACTGCACACACAGTATCAGTAATCATCAAACATACAAGAATTCCAGTAAAGAAACCAAGTATATGCAGCGTACACACCAGACCATATAGGCCTGGCTATACTGGGTAAACATTATTATTATTATTATTATTATTATTATTATTATTATTATTATTATTATTATTATTATTATTACTTGGTCATTTAGCAGATGCTTTTATCCAAAGCGACTTACAGAAACTATGGGGTGAACTATGCATCACTTACAATAGGATCTCTCGGTTGTACGACTCATCCAAAGGCAGCACAAGGAGGTTAAGTAACTTGCTCAGGGTCACACACAGTGAGTCAGTGGCTGAGCAGGGATTTCAACCAGGAACCTCCTGGTATTAAGCCCTTATCTTTAAACAATGGACCACCAGACCTCTATATCCAGTCGTAGCAAATGAGTGGATAATTGCTTGTATTTAATTGTCCCTTAAACCATTTCAAGTTCATCTTCCCACTGTTGTAAGATTTATTTTATAAGATTCTTGAATATAGGTGGTGCAATTTGCATACATTGTTCATGTTATAAATGGTAATGTGTTTTGACCAATTGAGTTTATTAATTCAACTGCATATTTTAATAAACAATTCAATCCAAATCAGCAACAAACATCTTACTGTGACCAAATTGTCCCTCTTCTTGTGTGTATTGCCTTGCTGTGCCAGCGCCCAAAGCACATCTCCCTCATTCTTTCAGAAACAGGCTTGAAAATAGACTAGACGACCGAATTTGAATATTAGGAACATTATACAAGGGCTGTTAAATGAAACTGCTCAGTTATGCTCACAGAGCACAAGGCTTGTGTTATATTCTGAAACTTGCTGGATTTGGAATAACACAATACCCCCATAACATACACTGGAAACCTGTTCCTCTAGCTGCTGCAGGTGACACCAGGCAGACTGCAGTCAGCATCGCTCACTCGGGGGAACTGGATAACTTAGGGCTATGTCTTGTATGAAAACAAATAGGTGGACCCACAGACTTGTATTGTGTGCACATTGCTGCTACCTGACCAAAAATAATCATGATGCAAATTCAGGAATGGAAATGAAGAATGTAAACACAGTCACCAGGCTTCCAAGTTAACCAAAGCTGTTTATAATTCCAAAAAAGTACTAAAAGGTCCAATAATTGTGTATCTGGTCAATATTCTAATATCTGTGTTGTTGATTCTTTTTAGATCATTATTTACCAGGCTTACTTGCTAATGTCTTTTTCAACCACTTAGTCTAAATTATCTAAGCAAAAAAAGCAAAACCATATAAAAGTATATTAAACAGGTAAGATATTAAATATTAGGAACATGCAGATTGTATAAAGTACCCTTCAAGTAGAATATGCTCTTTCTTTCAGTGGAAAGGTAAGGCCCTATTGATGACTACAGTTAAAGGCCACTGTCCCACAAGACGTGTTTACATCTAGCTGATGTGTAGCAGCGCTCGTAGTCTCTCCTGGGGTGTTTATGTCAGGGTTATGGTTCTTTGCCAAGCCTGTGTGAATTGCCCCTGGGATAACAAAATAGTGAGAGATAAATGCAGGAAGTGCTGTTTGAAAACAAAAGGAGCACAGAACATCAATCATTGTCTGTATAGTTTAACATTTCTTCTAGAGAAACACACTTTCCTGAGCCATAACTTCAAACACTCGATCATAAACACTGAACTATGAGAAGACAAATATGTTGGCTTCAGCCTTCAGATACATGCATTAGTACTACGAGTTTGGCAGTCTTGCGGTACCGTGTTTATACACAAGTACAGTGTTTTAGAATTAGGTATCATATAGTCTAGATGTAGGCTTTTGCCATTTTTGGCAGTGCATTCCAGTACAGGGAATAAAGGCCAAGGACCAAGGGCTTCCGATATTGGCTTTTTAGCAAGATCTGCTTACTTTAGCAGCTAGGGTCTATTTTCCAGTATAAAAAACTATACATTCATTTGTGTTTAATTTTGTAGCATTCCTCCTTAATCTGTACCAGGTGGAATTTGTTTAAGCATTTCCTCAGTTGTGTTCTGTGGGAATTGCACTGCAATGGAGTTCCACTGCCTTCAGATTAAATCTGTTTTTCCCACATACAAACAAAAAAATAAAAGGCTTAGCTGCAATTTTAACAAATACAAGCTTTAAAACAGAACGGTAATTTACAGACAAAACCAACAATTAGAACTGTAAAAAAAAAAAAAAAAAAAAAAAAACTACTAAAATATTAACCAGAAAATATATGTTATGTACTATCAAACATACATCTTCTGCAATGGATATAAATAACATATTATAAAAAAGAGTGGCCTCAGTGCTTTGTTGTGTGATATATTCAAAAGGGGAAGGCAACACTCAGATGGGTATTGTGGAGTAAATGTGGGAATGATTGAGTTTGAACTGAGGGACTGATTTAAACAGTTTGGCCAAGGCTCACACCCCCCCCTCCTGGGCCACCGGGAACCAGATTCTACTGAGGTGAGACGCTATCGCTGTCAGAGGTCACCACTAGAATCACGGCCTGCATCCCTTTATTGTTGTACTGCTTTCTCTGTATTGTGTTCATTTTTGAGGAGCGATCAAAATACCTTCATACAACATTACCTTTAGAGTTACATACCATATATACCTGGAGATGACTGAAACATCATTAAAACTGTTCATTGTGCAAGCAGTCATGCCTAACACCAACCTTCACTGACTTACATCAAATCAGAGAGACACGTAGGAAGCCCCTGGGTTGTTATTGGAAAACTGTGTCAATAAGGTGGTACACCGTACACAGGAGGATTTGTAATACTGAATGAACAATTAACTACATAAAGACTATACAAGAAAGATATATTTATAACTGACTAATTACATTAAAGAAAATGCAAGGGTTACATTTGAAAGTTGATCGACATGTTTTCCATCCATCAATTGCCATGTGTATTCCTGAACATTTTTGCATGAAAGGGCTTAAAGCGTAGCTGTAAATTATCTAGCGTTGCACGTCCCCACGTGTTGCTACAGCTGTATAAATAACGTACCTGTCTTTTCTCTTTTCATTGTAACACCCTCCTGAGAATTTTTTACACTTATAACTTTAAAGTCTGTTTCAAAGCTCTTTTCAAAATGTCCGCTCTAGTGCACTGATAGTGTAAGGATTATTGCCCACATTGCCAAACAGGTAACACAGCAATAAAAATCCATGATGTGGTACGGGACAGAAAAGATTGAACACTTGTTGTTAGGTTTTTTTTTTTTTTTTGTTGTTTTTTTATTGCTCTTCCTGCAGTGATTTCGAGAGCAGATCTCAACCCCAGTGCACTAGAGTGGCCATAAAATAGCTTTGAAACAAATGTTAAAATTATAAGTGTAAAAAGTTGTCAGGATGCTAACAATGAAAATAAAAAATTACAGGTACATTATTTAAACAGTTGTAGCAACACGTGGGGATGCATAACGTTATATTTTTGGAACCCCACTATTAATCTTTAACTTCACGTTTCACAGTTCCATGATTTATTCGGTTATTCTCAGAAGTAAACAACAAAAACGTACCATATGTGAAATACAAAAAAGAAGCTTACAGTTAACTAAATGTTTACAGTATGAAGCACTTTTTGTATCAAATCCCTTCCTCTCATATATTCTACAGATGTACACAATAGAATCTGTTTTCTGTCAATCCTGACACATCAGTTTCAGAGGAAGCTCCAAATTGTATTAGCAATTGAGCAATAGCAATACCTTCCTAGAACAGTGTTTCAAAGAAAAGCAGTGCTTGACGCCAACCTCCGAATAGCAGCCTGCATTCTTATCGAATGACTCAGCACTGTTTTTTTTTTTTTTTTTTGTCATGTGGAAAAAGTACTGTTATTGTTTTATCATTCATGTTTGGACAAGTTGAGCTTCAAGGTATTTAAACTTAATCAACTCACCAGTTTTCCAGATTTTTTTTTTTTAGTTAAAGAGATGTAGTTGTTTAATATCTTATAACCCCTGAATGCCCAAATGACAGAAAATCTTTTTTTAATCATTTTAAAATGTCTTGGTGTTGGTTTGTTTATTATACGCTGATTGCCTAATGAAGATAACCTCAGCAAACCCTCAAATCAACATATATGAAAATATATGTGGTTACGTGACATGTGATACACTCAACATATATGCACCGTTAGAGGCGTTCAACTGTTTCGCCACAATCATAATAAAGCACAACCACAGGGAAAATATTGGAACATGTCATATTTTGTCGCTTTAGGAGAAATGTTCCAGGCATATATCAGATGAGTTACTTCAGAGAAATGAAAGAGACATGAATGAGAAGGATCTCAGTGACTCAGGGGGCCTGCTAGTGGGTGACTGTGTGACCGAATCACCCTTCATAATGCTGGTCATTATATTGCACCTCAAACCAGTGCACATCCAGATGGTGTCAAGACTGATAAGATGGACCAGTGTTACTGCCAAAGGTTACAGACATGTTTTTCTTGTTATAGGTCTTGAAAAAGAAACATATTTTGCAGTGTAAAAATGCAATATAAAATTGGGTCAACAATTGCTTATCTGGTACCATAGCGTAACCATTAACCAGTGAGAAATACCCCATAGAACAAATGTGAAATTTCTCACATCAGCTAGGTTAATGGTGTACCAGAGGACCTTGGAGGTTAGACATAATCATAAAAATTGTTGAGACCACACAGGTTCTTTAAACGATTTTACATCCACTAGGAGAAGAGTGTTGAGGAGGGGCAGGTTGGCGGTTGCACTGGTGCACCAGCTGTACTTAGACAGAAAACATGTTTCGTAGAGGATGTATTAAGACCATGGAAGTGCTTTAAGCCTTTTAAAAAGTCACCAGGATTTGCCGAATGCAGCTGAAAGCGATACCAAGAAGAACAGACAAGATAGCAGGGGTATTTCACACACACGCCAAGTTGTTTTTTCTTTGAGTACCGAAGAAAAGCAAGTGCTTTCTCAGAACAAAATAAATTTGAACAGGGGTTAAGCACGCTATTGAATATGATCTAATATAATAAAGCCGCTGGCCTTGTCCTGAGAGGGAACAGTGTGCTCCTTCTTAATCTCGCACTCAGTTTCAGTGAGAGCTGGCTCATGAGTTTCCCTGGTTGCCATGGCGACCGCAGAGTGTTTCCGCTCCTGCCTGATCAGTATGCTGCTCTGCGAATGCAGAGGGACCGACGAGGGCTCAAGTGTCACTTAGCACAGTGGGTTTCAATGAAGCAGCCTCATCAATGAAAGGGTGCTGTATAAATTAGAGGACAGCTGTTAAACAGTTTTGAGAACTACGAATACAAATACTTTTCTTTGTTAAACTTTTTTTCTGATATACAGGGTCAGGTTGTCTCATAAGTCAAGCATATCTAACAATAACAAAGCATCAGAGTTAGTGACTTTAACGCGCAGGTCTTTTCAAAGACGAAGAAAAATAGGGTTAACAATTTATTGTATGGTCATAACACATTGTATAACCTATATATTAAAAAACAACCTTTCTGTATTCAGAATGCTTTATCTGAACATTACTAATTACATTATTTGAAACTATATAAGACTATATAAGACTTGCGAGTTCCAATCCTGCCTGGAAGTGCATTTTTTATGAATTGCTCATAAAACATTGTCCATGTCACAAGAATTCTCAGACATTTTGCTCAACACAAAACAGACATACAGACCTTTTTGATATTACAAATTCAAACCGGATGGATTGACATTAGTATGCATTTTTGATATCAAGAATGGCATTTTTGATATCAAGAATGGTGCTTTTGATATCAAAAATGACATTTCTGATATTAAGAATGGCGTTTTTGATATCAAGAATTGTACTTTGATATCAAGAATTGTATTTTTGATATCAAAAATGTGATTACTATACTGATATCAAAAATGCCATTCTTGATATCAGAAATGCCATTCGTGATATGAATAATGCCATTCTTGATATCAGAAATGCCATTCGTGATATGAATAATGCCATTCTTGATATCAGCATTTGAGGATTAAATGATAAAATCTTTAAAGGACTTTTTGAAGAGTGTTTGTAAACATTGCCTTAGGTTCTGTGTCATTATCTATTGGTTTGAAAAATGAGAAAAAAAAATAATAGCTAAACCCTCTCTTAAATGTTGAAAAAGATTTCATGAACCTGATTCAATTAATCCCATATGGCTTAAAAAAAAAAAAAAAAACTTAATTAAAAAAAGAATATTTTAAATCACCCCTATTTAGGGTGACCACCTTTTAAAAATGCAAAAACAGAACACCTAACATTTTTAACATTTTTACTTCAGTATCCAATTCTAAAATATTTTCTACCTAATGTATAAACTCAATTGCAATTTTCCTAATCCATGTGTATGACTGTTATAATCTCACTGAATTTGCACAGGTGTTTACTTTTTTCCTTTGGTGGAGTTGGCCTTATAGCAGGGATGTACAATTCTAATCCTGGAGGGCCGTGTCCCTACTGGTGTTTGTTCCAACTGACAAATTAATTTTCTAATAAGCATTTAATTGGTCTAATTAAGTAATTTAGGATACAGTTGGAACAAAAACCAGGAGGAACACTGGCCTTCCAGGACTGGAATTGCCCACCCCTGCCTTATAGGGTTCTCCTTCCTTTATCGACGTATCACGATCTGTGTCACTTCAACTTTGAGAGTCAGCCATTTTGCATAAACAAAGAAAACAATGAAATTAAAAGTCTATGAATTGTATTTTGTTTGCTGTCGCTAAAGCAGATCAGTGTTATGCTGCTGGGGAACATGTGATGGGAATGTAAAATGTCACATGATAGTGGAACTATATAGTTTTATGTCTTAGATTGGCTATCCAACGTGTCAATCACGCTGCGGCAGTGTAAGGCATTACAAAATGATATGGCAGGGGCAGGGCTTTGCTCCAAACAGGTATGCTATGGTTTGTCTGTGGCGCTAAACTGTAAGATTGCACTGTGTCTAGGAGTCCAGAGGTATTTAGCCCAGGACCGGGACTTGATTTTACATTTAGGGACTGTCCTGTCCAATTAGGGACAGGTGGTCACCCTACCCCTGTTGACTGTCTGCACCACACATAAAAATGATCTAATAGTGCGTTTACACTGAAATCTCAAACCTGTGCTGGTTTAGAGTTGATTGGATTAAAAGATTCTTATCATTTGAGCCAGTCGTTTACCCTTGTCCAGGGCTCTAAACTCACTCTGAACCTCTACACGCATGCATAACCCCAGAACTAAAGACCTCAGATTTCATCTCTCCATGGTGCCCTCACTATACACAGGACGAAAAGTTAATACAGATGTGCATTGCAATTTCCTGAGGGCCTAGAAAAATTAATGAACCATGGCGTAACATGGTTAAAACAAGATACAAAAATGACATAGAAATCTTTACTGGGACAAATTATTATTTCAGACCCTAGGTTTCACATCTTTATATGGATAATCATTTGTCCCAACTCAGCATAATTGTGTAAAATTCATACATGCCAACAGTCCCTATATGGTCGGGACAGTCCTGATTTCCTAGCAAATGTCCCGTGTCCCAATGCATAGGAAGAAAGTCCTGATATTTACCCATTGAAAAAAAAAAATGTATTCTGCACAGTAGAGTTATGTTGTGTTACGCTGTGCTCTTCATGCAGCTGACACATCTGCTGATCACTAACTTACTGGTATACAAAGGTAAGAACGCTTCATTGTGTTTATGTTTACTGTCATGCTGGTTGTGTGGTGTGGAGTTCGTCTATTATTATATGATAGTGTTTTTTGCGTATGATCTCTCCCATGTGTATGATGCATACAAGTTGTGCTGAACAGTAAATGTTGGCAAGTATGAAAATGAAACCTTAGATATACTAAAAGAATCTTAATAAATGTGTACATTTTATCACAATTTATTAAGTTTTTGTCTTAGTGTTTCTAAATGTAGCACTTTTGGGTTTTTAACAGTGAAGCTTTGCTTTTAAAGAGCAGCTTTGTAAAATATCACTCACTTCTCAACACCAGTACAAGACCGATACTACTGTGCTATACCTGTCCACTTTAAGCTGATTTATATACATCAAAGATATTCTCTATTACAGCAAGATACTCCACTCCACTGATTCTCTATGGGGACCTCTGTCATGCTGCACACAAAGGGTTGTGGGATATAGAGCACTCAGGAGAAGATGTTCTATTGAGCTAATGGAGCGGTGTTGATTGAGCTACTTTGAGTCTCTTTTAACTCATGGTAATGATGACCTACTGTAATCTACGTATGAAAAATGCACTTTTCTGAGTGCAGTACCAGAGATGGCGCATGTGCAGAAAACAGAGATAAGCATTTCACACAGTGCAGACAGGTGCAATTATAAATTTTGGATTTATTGGTATTGGCCATCAGTTTTTATGTTTTTTACTGCTGTAACTTATCAGGAAATTAATTAAATACGGAGTTGAGAATCTTGGTAATAGAATGTGTGTGATGCCTCGGACTCCATTACATTGTTATTATGATCCACCTGTCCACACTTCATCTGTTCTGAGTCATATCACAACTGTACCGGTATGAAACATTCTCTTGTCTGGGTTTATACTGGTACTCCAGTGTGAACAGACATTGCGATACTGTCCCGCCATGATACTGGTATAACAATTGCTTTATTTATTAAGCAGTTCAGCTTTTTCTAACTGGGACCCTGTGACAGAAATATAATGAGTTCTAGTTGGAAATCTCCCTCCCGACCTGTGAAGACGCTAAGTAGCGAAAGGGGAAGTCTTTGGACAGGCTGGCCTGACAGTTCATTTCCTAGGCTGGGAAGTTGGTCAGCCTGGAAGAAGGTGAGACTACCTTGACCCGGAAGGTAAATGAGGTAGCAGCTGTAAGCAATAGAGACAGCTGCAATCACTTACCAAGGGGTCATGCGTGATATCATAAAGGGGCTGGAGAATCATAAATCTTTTCCTTCGCTTGGTTCAAATTGAGAGGAACTGGAAGGACCGGGAGAGTTCCCAAAAATATAAAAAGAATATTCGTGAGTGTTTTGTTTGTTTCTTTTGTCTGTTAGTAACTGTCTTTGTTTCTGAACCACCAGACAGCTAACACGTATCCGGAGATATCACCTTGGACCAGCATGTAAACCGGATCAACACTGCACTGCAAAGCCACTGAAAACAAATCGTTATCACCCACCACAAGCATTATTGGTTGTTTTAAGTAGTTGATTACACCTGTCACTAATTGATTGTCACTGATTGTTTGTTGTATTGAGTATGACTTGTCTGTGTTTTTAAAATATTTTAATTTTGTATTTGTATGTTTGTATTGTAATATGTTTTATTGTACTGCTTCTACCTTTCTTGGCTAGGTCTCACTTGAAAAAGAGGTTTTAATCTCAATGTGATTTTCTAGTAAAATAAAGGTTTAATAATAATAATATAGAATGTGGCAATACAACCCAACCATCATTAAAAAAAATTCCAGTCTAAAGGAAATGTGCAAATCAAGTACCATACAATGCCACCTGCAGTTTTATACTTCAATTTTAATATTAATTATTGGAATCTAAAGTTTGTCTAAAATCAAATATCAAGTTCAGAATTTTTGTATTTTTTTAATTTTTTTTTTATTGAAATATAATTGAAATATTATATTTATATATATCTATCTAGATATATATATAATATACTATATATTTATGAATTAAATCTAGAAAGTAAATTTAGTACATTAGTTTCTTGACTGTTTACTATAGCGTTTACAGATGAGTCTTGGTGTTATCATACAGTATTTCATGTTAAATTTCAAAATGTCACATTTTTAAATTTGTGTCAGTTTATGGAAAAACTACAAAACAAAAGCAGGTTTCATTTGATTTTATGAAACAAAATTAGTTAATTCTACTGGGTGATGCAAAACCTTTGGCCATAGCTGTAAATTCGGTTAGTTTGAGGTTTCGGAAGTGCATCTTTTTATAATATTGATTGTTTATGTTTTGTACTTAGGATTGTATGAAAATTAATGTAGCACATCTTTACATTTCCATGTAGTAACATGTATTTCTTAATACCTGCCATTAATTAGAGATATTACCTTTATTGCCAAGGGCAGCATGTTGCTAACCTTATTTTCATTCTTGCAGTGTTGTCAAAGGTTGTAGAGCCACAGTCAGGACAGCACTGGTTTAACATGATCTGCAAGGTGTTTTATTTGTTCTAGAATGACCAGTTTCACCAGCCTCTAATTCCATCCGGGATGTTGTGTTGGGCATGAAAATCTGTACTCTGCTCATCAGAAGAGAGTCACCAATTAGAGAAGCTATTTGAAGAATTATTACAACTTAAACTTGTAATATTTACTTACTGAACACTTGAATGGCAATGCTAATACTGTGTTATAAATCACGACCCCACTGGAAACTATAGCTGTAACTATACTTATAATTTTGCTAACAGTGTAGATCTCAGACTTAGAATGTCAATGAGAGAAATGTACATTTTTAAACCACAATAGACTCTACATAAAGAAATGACATGTGTTAATATCAGCTTTGTGTTTTTTAATTTTTTTTATTTAGGTTTAATTACTTATAATATGTTTATACAGTAAGTAGTTATAGCTTGCAGGCCTGACACAGCAAAGAGTGCATGACAAATACACTCTTAACTGGATTAGAGGTAGCCACTGAACTCCTAGGAGCATACATTATTTGATTTGCTGTTCCTGAGTCATCGAATCGAGAATGATCATTTTTTGGATCAGAGTTAGAGAGTTGGAGAAGTTGAGCAATGGAGTGCTTAAAGATGTGTCCTGTATCTGATGTTGAGCTGTGTCAATCTGACAACAAGCCAGTAAGAGTTGAAAGAGCCCAGAAGCCTTGGAGCTAGCATTATTTTATCAAAGTCTGTAACAGTCATATTTTATATATTGCAGAATACATGTCTGAAATACATTGAAAGTGATTCTGTGGGTGATATGGGGTCCTCTAACACACGAATGTGTGCTACAGAAGCCTTCAATACGTTATATTGTAGTTGCATCAATTAACAATTTTACATAAATTACTTTAATGTTCTAAACATGTTCTGATCCCAAGTCATTTGAGTTTCAAATCTGTTTTTATCACCCCTTTCAAATGTCCCAGACAGCATAAAATGAAAGTGAATGGCACAAGCTCCTAATAACATCTATGAGGTCACTCTAGTTGAAGGAGTGCTGACTAATAGCTGCATTATCACTGGTTAACAGAAGAAAAGAGGAACCAGGGATAATATTGCACTCCCTTCAAATCAATCCAGTACAACTAAATACGCAACATCACTTGGTAGATTAAAAGCATAACATGCAAGTAGAATGAACATAAGACCATAAGAAATGTTTGAGAATTATAAAAGGCCGATCAGCCCATCAGGCTTGTCCCTTGTTAGGACACCATTCGCCCCTACTAGGGGACCTAATTTAATAGGACAGATTCTAGTAGTTTTTAAAATGTTGCCAGTGTCTTAAATCCTGCTATGTCACCTGGTAGGCTATGCCATGTATGCATAACTGCATATAAAATGGCTTCCTACCTCCCATTCTAAACTTGTATTCCTTAGCTTCCATTTGTACCATCTTGTTCTACACTCAGTGTTAAATTGGAAGATGCATCATGGGTTAACTTTATCTATACCATTTCTAATTGTATAGACTTCAATCAAGTCCCCCCTTTCTTTTCCCTCTTTTTCCAAGGCTGAAACGATCTAATTACTTTTGAAAGCTGTTGCAACCGTATTGAGAGTCTCAATAAAATACAGCAGCTTCACAATTTATATGTCTACAGGTTTCTGGTATTTGTAAGTTCAATTCCAAACACTTAAAATCGAATATATATATATATATATATATATATATATATATATATATATATATATATATATATATATATATATATATATATATATATATATATATATATATATATATATATATATATATATATATATATATATATATTTGTATATCTATATATTTGAGATTTTTTAAATGTCTTTTCAAGACCCAACATTTTTATTTTATCATGTGAAGTTTGGTGAACTCCTGATATGGGCAACATGTATTTCTCAATCCCTATGAAGTGACTTTAAAAGGAACTTCTGATTTTTATTTCCCTAACAAGACTCCCTGCCCCCCCCCCATCCTGCCCCCCCCCCCCCCCCCCCCCCCCCCCCCCCCCCCCCCACCCCCCCACACACACACACACACACACACACACACACACACACACGGTAAAACAGGGATTAATTTGCCTACTACAGTATATGTAATTACACCAGTTTAAAGGGATTGGCTAGACTTCAAAAACAAAGGGATTACTGATCGCTGTGAAGCCAGGAGTCACTGACTACAACAAGGTTACCACCTGTCATTCTTATTTCTAAGGCAAACTGGTGTGCCTGGTAAATGTAATGCCATGGGAAGCCTATGTCAGAGCCTGGAGTTTTCCTTTAGTTCTGCAAGCCCTTGAGTGTTGTCTGGAGCTTGTGTTTGTGACTTTCTTACCCAAAGAAAGTTGGAGGCAAAGTGGCCAGAGTCCACAAGCAACTAGAGCAACCTAACTGACACACAAAATTATTGTAACCTTCAAGTGCAATAAGGCAGTGTTTGTTTCAGAATTCACAGCTGCTGGGGGCTCAGTGACACAGACAGACAGTATTTGTACTGTGAACAACAGTCATTCTTTTGTAGTTGCATGACAGCGGAGAAGCAAAAGATTACTTTTCAAAAACTTACTCCTCCCTTTTCAATTTGTGAAATAAAAAATAAACACCCTTTCCTTCCCTTACCCTTCCCTTCTGCTCCGATTAGCTGAAATGACCTTGATCATAAAATATGCATGTGCTACAGTTGAATTTCATTAATTGTGTTATGAAGTAATAATTAAATTTCCAAGCCAATAATGCCTGAGACCAGGGCTCACACCACAGTAGTACCATTATCACTATTAAACTACCACTTTTTATAGTTCTATTTATCTTTTTAACTTTCTGTGCGCAGGGTTCAAGTGTCTTTGGCAACAGGTGTTATTAATTTGTGTCATCTCAGCTGTGTTTTGTTTGCCTTTCAATTACTGAGTAATAACAGCCTACATTTAAGAAAATGAGAAAGCAGTGTCTCTTTGTATATATATATATATATATATATATATATATATATATATATATATATATATATATATATATATATTTATCGCACGAGTACAAACGTGAATGGCCAAGTGTTGACATAACTTCTCGCATGCCTCTATCATATACGGCTTTATTGTTAACATACGGGTAAAAAAAAAAAAACAGCTTTATTTGTTTTCAAATCCTTACCAGCCTTTATTTAATGCCTCCTGGAAAAGAGTGATGAAGAGAATGCCAGTAAGTTATGATGTCACTGTTTTGTATTTGACTTTGTGGTTTCAGAGTGTTCCCTCAGGTATGATTTTTTTTTCTTTTTTAACATTGTAAATTGTTCTTTAAACAATGTAACATTTAGATTTAAGAAAGTAAACAGAGCTGTGAGGCGCTAACAGAGCTTTTGAATGGCTTTTTGAATGGCTTTTTGATGGCTGCCCTGCAATAACTCATAGCTCAAAGATTAACCACCACTATTCAACGATATTTCTAACAGGACAATAAGAATCCAGACATTTCTGTAAAAGGGGTATTTTAAAACCTGGAAAAGTGATTTAAGCTGTGTTGGAAAGCCCATCTCCTCAAAGATTCCGGAACTTCTAATTTGCACTTCCTTATCCTCACAATGCTATTTCCATGGTTGCAAGACTTTGATAAAATGCTGGGCTTTTCAAAAGAGTTCACAGCACTTTGCCAGGTCATACAGGGAAAACGTAATTAAAACTATTTTTCTACTGATAACGATTGTAAATACCACACTAGACAAAAAACAAACAAACAAAAAACTGTTAAAATGACATTTGAATCTTCCTTTTAAGGTTGAAAAAAAAAAACATTACATTTTTTTTTACTAACTTCCATAGAGCTAACCCTATAATTCCAGTCAGTCTTGTCATCATTTTTTAGGCCTCACAACAGGTCTCCTACAGTATACAGAAGACGCACACATTATGGTTAAAGTAGATTTGATTTTTTTAATAGTATTTTTTTTTCAAAGCTATTAGTGAAAAAAAAAAAAGATTGGTTGTATATAAAGAGAGTCAGTCGAATTATTTTATTAGCTCTTAGGTTAGATGTCCACCTAGTCTTTATCTAGAGTAGGGTTTGCCTTGCTTGTACCACACTGGCTCTTGTGCTCTAACTCTGTAAGCTCAGATAAGAAGGACAGGGGTGCCATTGAATATTGGCAGTCTTGGTATGCAACACTCAGCTGTCACGAAAAAGCAGTTCCTCCCAGAGGACTTTAGGTATTTTTTGTTTGATAGCTGCTTAATATTTACCTCCCATCACAGCTGCAGTGTGCACTCAGCTGGAGGGAGCAGTTAGTCTGGGTGGTATATCAATACTTTATGAATGTGAAAGACTGATGATAAATAGCACCTCCCTGACTGCATTTCTTCAGGCATTTCAAAGAAAGAACTTGGAGGGGATTACAGTCACCGTCACATCTAGCCATGTACCTCTTTTTAGTGTTGCACCACATTGTAACCATATCTCAATAGCAATATCTCAGAAATATAATACAGTCTAACCTGCTAAACGTATAATATATTTTCCGCAAATATGTATACACTTAAAATGGAGTACACACTTAAGCAGGTTGGTGATCTGCAATCCCAGTTCTTATTTTAAAATATTACTGTACCAGTAAGAAAATGCATTCAGTACTAAGTATTAACCATTTCCTTGAGGCTTCACTTAATTCAGGCCAACAATGAAGTATTTTACTTGAATAAGAACACACAGAATCATCAGTTTCTAGCATATTTTATTGAAATGTTCAGTAAATGTTAAACAATGGCCCATGATGCATATTCACAAAATACCCCTTTTAACTTTCAAGAATTCATTAGAAATAATTGCTACTTAAATTCTGTCTTTACATAGCAGATAATGTACCATATTCATGCTGAAAACTGCATTCATTCATATTCTCGTCACACCTCTATATGTAATATTAGCCTACTTGAAAACTGAACACACATCAGTATCGAAGTACCTTTACAAATGCTGTGTTGATTTTAGCACATCACCGTCCTTCACAGTCTTTTAATGTAAAGTCTTGCCTTTTCCTTTTTTGCAGCCATTTGGAGCAGGAATGTATTCAAAGTGTTCCCATTCCTGACACCAGGCCTGTGCCTGTTTACATTAGTTCACAATGCACATGCTCAGTTAACGGTATACAGACTATCATCGATATACAGTAAAACGGGAATATACACTTACAATATACAATGTAAATGCAATGATGCAGGATTGGTAACGGGTTTGGATTTTGAAATTTGAAACGCAGGCAGGATATACAGTACACTTAAACAATATACACTTAAGTGGGATAGACTGTAACTGTAAATCTAACATGATTGGGGTGGATTAAATATCACTTTTTCACACTGCAGTTGGGACCCTAGTTAGTATCTTTATCTTTGTTCCAAGTCCAGAAATGTACTAAATATTTCTGCACCAACTCGAACCCTTTTCCCTGCTTTTCACTGCAGATTTTCTATGGAATGGTTTCTAGGGTCTGTATATTGAGGAACCAAATCAAAGAAAACCAACAAACTTTGAACAGAACAGGATTTTATAAACATTTCAGCAGGTGATTATATGCATCCTGACATGGTTGTTCATGTGTTAGAACAATGTTAACCTTTCAGGAATAATTATCTGTATGTTTGTTGTCTTACAAAAGTAGCATAAAAAGATAAAATGTTTGAAATATAGGTGTTTATTTGATAATAATCTTTATATAGTGCTTTTCATAATGAACCACTATGACAAAAGGCTTTACAAGATACAACATTATGGTGCGTGAACGACACACAATGAGTTAGTGGCTGAGCTGGGGTTTCAACTGGGTACCTGCTGATTAAAAGCATGTTTCTTTACCCATTGGATCACACAGCCTCATAATTTTGTTTGATGGTATATTACATACAGCCCTACCATTCGCCAAAATAGGGACCACTCCCAAACCCTTTAAGGTAAAAGGGACATATGTATCCCACAAATAAAATGATGCTAGTGTAACAGGGCGGAGGCTGGGTGTGAACTGGTGACCCTGTGAGCAGTACAAGACAGCTAGGCTCATTTGCATCTGTGGTTTTAGACAAGGGACTGGACGTAACCCATCTTATTTTTGCAACAAGGTTCACGAAACAGGATTTAAAATATATTGACAGGTTGGATCGGGCCATCCAAATTGTCAGTTTTCTTGTGATACCAGAGTCACTATGAAATGTATTTTAGAAGAAATCATTTGAACAACCGATCAGTTTCTTGCATATCTTAAGGGGTTAAAAGATGAACTACACCACACTACCCAGCACCACTGACGCTCAGGCGACACATCCTCTAGTTATAATTATAATGTGACAGGTGCTTTGGTATTCCTTTTGAAAGGTCCTGGATTTTAAGAGGATAAAGAAATCAGTTGTGTGCTGCTTTTGACATCAATCAGTCTCTCAGCGTCTTGCTGTGACGTGTTATTGCAGGATAACAGGATTTATAATCCCAAATGTAAGTGAATGGCAGAGAGACATATAATGAACAATATGATATAGGAAAAGCAGCAATGTTTTTCATATTGATAGAGCATCAGCCTGTATCTATCTATCTATCGTATGTCTATCCCAACTGAACTGAATTGCATGTGTCAACCTGCCTGATCAACATTTGAATGCAGCCTTTGGGAATAGATGTTCAAGCCTTGTATTGGAAGATGTTTCCTGTCCCTTACTCTATGTGTTTGACCAGGTGATTTTAAAGCAGTGCTACTACATTATTGAATAATTTCATTTTGCCTTTTTCTTGTCGGGTGTTAATTGTTTGTTTTCACCCCCTGTACTATTTCATGCTGTTTGCAATCATTCTGAGTCATACTGGGTTCTGTTGCTCCAATATTGAGATACACTTTAAAATAATGCCACCAAATCTTTAGCTGCTATTCCTGTGGTGTTTCTCTTGAATTCTTATTCATTTTTTAAATTAATAGGTCCTCATATATATATATATATATAATATATATATAATTCTATATATATATATATATATATATATATATATATATATATATATATATATATATATATTAGGAGTAATCTTCAAAACGGTAGAAGTTAACAAGAATTTTTTTTCAAAAAATTGATTGTATAAGTATTTACCCCCTTTGCTATGACACACCTAAATAAGTTCTGGTGCAACCAATTGTCTTTAGAAGTCACATAATTAGTTGAATGGAGTCCACCTGTGAGCAATTAAGGTGTTCAGATGATTTCAGGTTAAATATACCTGTCTCTGGGAGGTCTCACTGTTGATTAGTACATTTCCTAACAAAAACTACATCATGAAGATGAAGGAACATTCAAAGCAAATCCGGAATAAGGTTCTTCAAAAGCACCAATCAGGGGTAGGATATAAGAACATTTCCAAGGCATTGAATATCCCCCGGAGCACGATAAAGTCCATTATTAAGAAATGGAGAGAATATGGCACAACCATGAATCTGTCTAGAACAGGCCGTCCTCAAAAACTGAAGACCAGGGCGAGAAGGGTACTAGTCAGGGAGGCCACCAAGAGGCCTATGGCAACTCTAAAGGAGTTACAGTCTTCCACGGCTGAGCTGGGTGACACTGTGCATACAGTAACAACAGCCCAGGTGCTTCACAAAACTGGCCTTTATGGTAGAGTGGCAAAAAGAAAGACATTGTTGAAAAAAACTCAAATCTCGGCTAGAGTTTGCCAGAAGGCATGTGGGAGACTCTGAGACCAAGTGGAAGACGATTCTATGATCTGATGAGACCAAAATAGAGCTTTTTGGCCTCAACACTAAGCTCTATGTTTGGCGCAAGCCTAACACCACACATCATCCTGAGAACGCCATCCCTACCGTGAAGCATGGTGGTGGCAGCTCTGCGTCAGGGCCTGGAAAACTCCTGAAGATAGAGGGCAAAATGAATGCAGCAAAGTACAGAGAAATCCTGGAGGAAAACCTGTTGAAGTCTGCAAGAGACCTGGGACTTGGGAGAAGATTCATCTTCCAGCAGGACAATGACCCCAAACATATAGCCAAAACCACACTGGAGTGGCTTAAAAACAAAAAAGTAAATGTTGCAATGTCAAAGCCTAGACCTCAATCCAATTGAGAATATGTGAAAAGAGTTGAAAATTGCTGTTCACCAAAGGTCCCGATCCAACTTGACGGAGCTTGAGCAATTTTGCAAAGAAGAATGGGCAAAAAAATTTTATATTACTTATTTGGCCTTATAACATTTTTCCATAGTACATTGTCACAGTAATTTTGCAATTTTCCCTTGCTTTTCACCATGGTTTGCAATGTTTTTTTTTTTTTTTTTTTTTTTTTTATATGCTTAATTTATCTTTGGTTTTGCAGTGCTTACCTATGCTTTATTACACTTTGATATGCTTTTACTAGGGTAAGCTTTTATAAGGGACCAAGTGAAAAAAGATATCCTTTATTTATCTTGGTCCTGGAAGCATTCTAATGCATTGCCACAGGCTAGAAATAGATGACCACCTTGTTGATGGATGTTTCATAACACACAAATCTAGGCCAGAATGATTTCACCCTCAGCAATCTCCCTTTTAACTGCTCGGTTGAATACCAGCTGCTCGTTGCCATAGATATCCTTTCGCTCACATGCAAGTAAGGAAATTCATAAGCATGCAATCTGAGACAGAACATTTCAGGAAAGGTAGAAGGGAAATTAATTTCTAGCTACAAAATACATCTGGACTGGCAAAGTCCCTTATCCTAGAGCCGCTTTGTAGGGTTCTCAAAGTAGAAAGGGATTGCAGTCTTCATTTCTGTGTTTTATTTTATTTTAGAGGTAGATGAGAACACAGGAAAATGCATTAAGGACAGGGCTAGATGAATAAATGTCCAATGATCTAATTCCTTTTCCCCAACTGTAAGCCCATTCCCATCACACAGGACTCCACCAGACTGGTTATACCAAACAGGTGTTCTAACACATACATACACGTTATAGAAAGTAAATGTCATATCAAAAATTAGGCTTATTGCAACAGTTAAAACACACACACAGATTATACAAAGTAAATATTAAATAGAAAATAAATCTTATTGCAAGAAAGTGTTGATATCCATTCACTCTATCTGGCACGACCTTCTTTGTGTTTATCACAGGTTTTAGATTACTTGTCATAGTATATTCACTGATTCATACAAGTCTGTGGGATGTGTTGGCCAGTCTTCTCAATTGCTCTTGTAGACTTCCTCGTCAGCTTGATGCAGTGATGCTCGATTAGATTCGATCTGGGCTATTGGCCGAGAACCCAGTGTTAAAAACATTTAGGGGGTACCCAAGTGTCTCCGTGGTAAAGGGTCAACCCTGTGGTGTGCAGGGAGAGTCATACAGTCAGGGGAGCTCAGATTGCTTGTTGTGCAAAGTTGATGATCTTTGCTGAATTAGCTCTGGCGTTCCCATGGCTTAAGGAGATAAAATCAAAAGGGACATTTATTCCTCAACAGCCCACTGGCTAGGCACGTGGTGAGCACAAATCAGAGACTGGCTTACCTGACATCTGCTGTAGAATACCTGGGTATAAAAGGCGATTGGATTGTCCATGACATCAGAGGAAACCCACTGACTTTCAGTTCTTTCTGAGTTATTGGAGGGAATTGCTGCAGTGAGGGAACATCATTTGAAATTCTAAATTGGAGAGAAAAATGGGGATAAAAAAATAATTTGGCACACTAAATTTAATATATATATTTCCTGTGATTGGGTAAAACCTCATCATAGGAGCAAAAACATCCTTACACCACCGAGCAATAGTCAGTCTGTCATGTGATTCGTTTACTTCACTGTCAGTCCCACCCCTTTTCAAAGGAAAGTCCTCCACCTCTACTTCTAAACAGATAAAAATGGCTGAATGAAAAACTGCAGAACGCGATTCTTTGACAGAAAATGAATTACAAAACCTTGCAGTAGCAACTTCAAAACATTTTCTATTATTTATTTATGTTGTTTAGTTATTTACTGTATCAGCTATATTTAAACAAATCCATAAATATTTGCAAACAAAAGATTTGCCGAATCACACCCATAAAACCTATTTTCCTACAGAATTCTTGGTGACCTGTTGCACTGGTAGCAGTATATTACTTCATTATATGTACAGTACTAAGATATTCATGCCAAATTTTTTTTTTTTCATATGCAAAAAGCGCATAATAAAAGGATCACAAATATTTATGGTGTGACAGGATGACGAGTGGTGAAGTCTGGCCAGATGCAGGAACAGAAAAAACAAAGGCAGTACTGCAGGGAAAAAAGACACTGCGCACCATTTATTTAAATACAAAAATAAATAAAACAATTGAACAAAAACACTGCTCACAGAGCAAAACAAAAAGGTAAACAAAAAAAGTCAAGAACACAAAACAATAAATATCATCCAGGTCAGGCTGGGCATATATCGCCTTCACTGTTCCTAGATTACCTTCTATTTAAAAAAAAATATATATATATATATATATATATATATATATATATATATATATATATATATATATATATATATATATATCGCTCTCGCTTCCTCCTCTGAACACACCACCCGGAGTGCAGAGAGCTGCAGGCTTTTATGCAGGTGACCATCTCTGTTGATTAGCAACAAATTAATTACCTAATTAATTCGGAAGATGGCCACCTTCTGCACAAGCTTTTTTAAATTACACTGGCAGAGGATGAGCTACCAAAACTCGCCTCTGCCAAAACACACACACACGGCTCTCGCTGTCATTTAAATACAATAAATCATAATACACAAATACAAAATAAAACAAATGAGACACAGGGGCGGAGAGGGAGAACCTGTTCAAAATAAACAAAGCAGTAACGTGGCACTGGCGGACGGCACCTCGCTCCTCCTCCACATGCAAAAACAAACATTTGCCCGGCCATGTTTTCATGTACAGGGCTCCTGGCCCTGTTACATATGGCTTTACAGTATATAGAGTCCTATTTACTATCTAACCTTGCCTCTCTTTATTTTGACTGACTCGTATTAAATATGTACTGCAGCCTCAGCTAACAGTGGAAAATGAAATGCCCCTCAGTAGACTATTTTTACCTCCAGGGTGCACTGTCCTCAGCCTGCGGCTTCAGGCATTATAGCCCCCTGTCTGTAACAATAGTCTTTCCTCGGATCAATCATTTTCCACTATAGTCCTCCTCTCCAGTCCATATTTACTATATATCAATTGAATGCCACACAAGAGAAATTTAAATAGATTAATGAGAAACAGTGAATGCAAACTAGCAGTGTTGACATGGTTCCCCTAAACCTCATTACACAGTTTCTTCTTTCACATTTAACAAGTCATGTGAAAGCGCACAATGACAGAATGCTTGACAAAGCTGTGTTTCTAAACAGAGGCAGTCAGAAAGGCCAGTCCAGAGCAGTCTTCTGCATTGCCTAGTAACCCGTCAGTGCACGGCCCTCTGTGATTTGAATAGAGGCGCTGCTATTGTTCCTCCGTGACTTTCCAATGTCACATGGCAAATTAAGCGTTTCAAAAAGAGATGATGCATTTACTGGCAGTGGTTACTCAAAGATATTGTACAATGAAACTGAATACATTTAAAGTTCAACTTATATTCCTACAAGCTGTGCTGGGTGGAATCTGCAATTTAAACATGCTTGGTGCTGAATTTAGCTTTTCGGTGCTCTGATCTTGATGTGTGGACAGCGGACTCCAGATTCAAAGCATGACAACTGACCCTTGTTTTTCGTTAGTTTTCAGCTGTGTTTATTCTTTCTTTTATTCCTTAGCAACCATAGTTAATAATAGTTTCTATTTGGGTCTGGATTACTCATACGACCCACCCACACTCATCCACACTCTTTGTAATGCAGTGCTGTCTCTCTGATGCAATACCGTCTCTGTGAGTATCAGTGGCATCCCATTTTTTCGAAAATAAGTTGAGTTATCAGAGCACTATGTTTAGGCAGTCTAATTTACTCCCTTGTTCTATCAGCCATGCCAATAACTGACAGAATATGACTGCCTTTGATTTGTAGAGCGTCGTCACTGAGGGGACAAGAGATTCTTCTGGTAGCCGTGGAGATAGAATTATCATAATGAGGAAGGAGATGAGCTTTTCAAAACAGTTCAAAGCACTGTCCTGTCCATGCGAAACAAAACAACATAACTCACTGATAAAACACTGAAGCACTGTAAATATCTATAAAGGTGAGAGAAAGTACAAGTATAAAGATACTTGATCTTTAATGATTCTTTCCTTTATTGAAGTTTTTAAAGTTGACAGTAATCATAGCCGAAGCCGAAGCAAGCCCTAATAGCACAGTTTAAACAATGTACTGAGGGACAGTCATTTTGGGATTAAAGGAATTCATGAAAAATAGTATGGTGCTGTTTCTGGATGGAAACTAGATTATTTTACAGACAGACAGAAAAAAGCATGTCCCCTCCCCTTTCCCCCTCATGGAGTACTTATTTGGAGCTCCCTGCCCGCTTCATTTAGGGTACAGCAGACTGCGTAGGAGGCTCCAACATGTGGTTAATACATTCTGGTATCGTAATAGAAAAATCAATACACTCATTTATCCTTATGTTTGTTCCCTGATTGAAATGTCACTTGTTAATTTTAAACAAACAACTGAGTAATGCAATTCAATGAATTGGGAATCAATTCTCATAGTGTTTTACTCCAAGAACAATATTAACATGATCATTGTTTGCTGAAAGCAAACAACTCCAACTAAAACCTCTGCCAAAATAATAAGAAACAACTCAAGACGACTCTTGAGCCCCTAAATTAAATATCGATCGCGTTTTATTTTAAGGGCCGTTTTTTTGTTTATTAACTGTTAACAGACAGCTAATAAACATGTTAATGTACATTGTTTATTTTCTTTTAACTGTTAGTTAATAATATATATATATATAGCCTTACGGATGATCAATACCCAGGTGATCATATGCTTGAAATCAGTTCAGATTGTTACTGTAGTAATGTTTAGCAAATTTAATCAGGTTTTTACTTAACCCTAATCTTAACTCTAACCCTTAGCTAAAAATTAACAATGTTTGTTAACAGTTAATAAACCAAAAAAAAATGGCCTTTAAAATAAAGCATGACCTAAATATCCAGTAATGTGCTTCATATGACTGATTTCAAATGTAAGAAGGTTATTGAATTAAAATGTGTGATTAGCCCGAGACTGCAGGGAGTGGAGTTGGAAGTGCTGTTAGTGAAGCACACTGCTGTAAATTAGTTTAATGAGGAAGTGTCGTAACATTATAGAAAATATAGATACAGCATACACATATTTCAGAACTGGAACTGAAGGTAAAACATCATGTGCTGTATAGCGGGCTGCTGACACAGAGTGTGAGGATGGAGTAATGTAAATGAACCGAGTCTTCTTCAGAGAAGAATTAAGTTAGAAAGGTAACAGTTTTATATACACAATCATGTATATAAAACAAACAATATGAGATAACACTGATATTTAAAAGGAACAAAACTGTCAAAAACATACAGAGCAGTATCACACTCTGAAAACAGTGCTTATCAAGCCTTGTCGGTGATTCTGATAATACAGCTGGGTAAATGACTGAGTAGAGCTTATAAAGACGTGTCTGTCCGCTCTGCTGGAGGAGCCTGAGAGACAGACAGCATGTTGGTCTCTCCTTTGAAGATCTAAACGTGTCTCTGTCAACAGCTTTTAAAACGGGACGGTTAAGGACTTCAGGCCACTAGATATTCAGCATTTTTCTGAAGGATTTTAAAGGTGAAAAGCAAGGTTATTACAAGGGAAACAGTTATTTAAAAAAAAAGAAAAAAAAACTTCACTACCTCTGTATTATGTTATGGTGTTAATGAACAGACTGCAGTGCTTACAATGAAACACATTACTTACCGTTGCTGTCTGCTGTGTTGTAAGTATTGGTAACAGGCAGTGTTGTGTGATACACTGCCATTACGGATTCTGTTGCCTTTCGGTGAGATGAGGTTAAAAGCTCTAAAACCACGAATGCAAACCAGCCCAGTTCTTTTGCATTGTGGTTAAGACACTCAATTGCAGTGCACAAAGTTGGCGCTTCGTGTCCAGCCTCTACACTGTTACATCTGCCAGCAATCACTTTGTCAGAAAATGAATGGCAAATATTTAGAATTTTTCTGGAGACATATAATCATATACTTAGAGTCACTGTCTAAAAAAAACGAAATGTTCTGAATTGTTTGTCCTACACAGAAGCAGCTCACGGATGAGAGGGAAGTGCAGCATGGAAGAGAGTGCAAGAGAGGGTTACTGGTTTTACTGCTTACAAAAACAGCACAAAAAAAAAGTTTAACATAACATGTGAATCTTTCATACAGGAAAATGCGAGCTCTACAAAGTGATGGCCATGCATATTGGATAAGATTTACTGGAATTATTTTGTTAGCTATACAAATTTTAACCCTTCCAGTCGTAGCCTCATATTTATTATGTGTCCAAAACTACTTCAAATGTTTGTTTTTTTCAGCTAATTTCAATATTTTATTAATGAAACATTAATTGGATATGATGTCCAGAAAAAAATATCTACAGCAGTCTATTCAGTCTCATTGCCTAGCTGATGTTCAAGGATATGTGAATACAAATCTTCAAACGGTCACTATTATGTAGAGAAAGATACCGCAGGCAGCAACGGTAAGCAAAGTGTTTTCTTCTAAACACTACAGCATGTCAGTAATCCTTTACCCAGATACATGTATCCTGTTAAAGACATATTACAGCATGTTATTTCCATGGTTAGAGAAAACAAAGACCGTTTATATTGATTGCAACAGGCCCATATACATTGAATAGAGTGAAAAAGACAACCAATTCTTCACAAAAAATATTTATTGTAACAAATTATTTTCATTATTCATATTTTTTCACATATTCACATATTTTTTAGAAAACAAAAAAAGCACCAACAAAATCTTAACGTGTTTTGACAAAGAGTCTTAATCATGAGTAAACTTAGTTTGATATAGAGGAACACTTCTTTTGTATACACTCCATTTTACCTTTACATCACAAACCTTCTGTTGCCAATTAGAACAATCAAAAACAACTGAAAATAATAAGTAATTAGGTTCAGAAACAACAACAAAAGGCAAAAGACCAGACTTTTTTAAATATTATTTTAAACACTCAATCTGTACGTCGACACAAAACTTTTTATACCACTGTATATTCCTTTACTAAGTTACTTTTTTTTCTTTTAACCAAGAGCACTGAGGGACACACTTATGCAGTGTAATAGCCACTATACATAACACCCCAAAACAATAAGTATGCTTGTTTATAGTTAACTATACCAGTACTATATCATGTATTTAAGAACACACTCTCCAGCAACAGGTAAAAACATTTAAATGCAGCGTCTGATACAGTATACCACTCACTATATGGTGGGCATTTATATAAATATAAAGTGCAAGACAATAAAACACACCACCAAGATAGATATTTTCTTTAGAAGGAATGACTGGACACAGCCAAATATACATGCAATTACAAAGGCAGAGCCTTTATACCCTAATAACAAGCATTAAATGGTGCAGAACTAATCACAAGTTGCAAACAAATACCAATCATGGTGATTATATATTTTTTTGAAATACAGGGGGTAAACACCACACAGCCTGCATTGGGTTAAAATAAAATGCAGGTATTACTACCAGCAGAGAGAAAATAAAGGTTCACTAGGGTTCTAAAACACCAAGCGGGACAAAACACTACTAGGCCATGTACTAATAATTAAAAAAAGGGCCAACTACTTCCCTTTAAAGCTGAACCCTTTCGTCCTGAATCCACCCTCCAGTACAGCCTGCTTGTTCTACTCGTGCATCTCCTATCCGTGGTTTCTCTTTGGATTCCAGTCTCTGCGTCTCTGCTCGTCCTACTGCACGTTTGCTGCCTGTGATTAGATTAATCCTGTGAGGTGCTTTAAAACACCTGTATGTACAGTGTTAAACAAGCTAAAAAAAATAACAGTTTGTAGATGTTAGGTCACCCTGTGACAATAGCATTGTAAATGTTCTACCACAGATAAATACATTGCTGATAGATCTAATTGTATTTCACTGCAAAATATTCTATAAAATATCATTTGTTTTGATAAGAGGCCTGCACACTCTGCCCCCTTTACTATTATATGAAGTGTGTTTTTATAAAGAAGACATGGAATGAGCCACATGAGGCGTATCCATGGCAACCATCTTGCTTGTGAAGACTGCCAGTAAATGGCATAAAGCTTCTAAATGTTATCAGTTGTGGGAAAAAAAAAACCACTTATGTTCCATGAACACTGAAAAAACAAAGCTGTACTGTATATGGATTAAGGAGGTTTGAATTGACATTATCACAGAGTTTGAAAAGCTATTTGAGTAGAATAAATGGCTTAACATCAACTGTGGTATATCCACATGTGGCAGAGCAAAGCTCTGCCCTTTTTAAATTGGCAGGGATGGGGTTAATGTCCCCTACCTGCCTGGGTTTATTATGTTCAGGTGGGTGGGGTTGATTAGTTGATTAGGTTAATTAACGATCAATCAGCACCCAGCCACCTGACATAAAAGGAGGCCTCTGCTTCTCATTTGAGAGGAACATAAGAACATAAGAACATAAGAAAGTTTACAAACGAGAGGAGGCCATTCGGCCCATCTTGCTCGTTTGGTTGTTAGTAGCTTATTGATCCCAAAATCTCATCAAGCAGCTTCTTGAAGGATCCCAGGGTGTCAGCTTCAACAACATTACTGGGGAGTTGATTCCAGACCCTCACAATTCTCTGTGTAAAAAAGTGTCTCCTATTTTCTGTTCTGAATGCCCCTTTTTCTAAACTCCATTTGTGACCCCTGGTCCTTGTTTCTTTTTTCAGGCTGAAAAAGTCCCTTGGGTCGACACTGTCAATACCTTTTAGAATTTTGAATGCTTGAATTAGGTCGCCACGTAGTCTTCTTTGTTCAAGACTGAACAGATTCAATTCTTTTAGCCTGTCTGCATATGACATGCCTTTTAAGCCCGGAATAATTCTGGTCGCTCTTCTTTGCACTCTTTCTAGAGCAGCAATATCTTTTTTATAGCGAGGTGACCAGAACTGCACACAATATTCAAGATGAGGTCTTACAAGTGCATTGTACAGTTTTAACATTACTTCCCTTGATTTAAATTCAACACTTTTCACAATGTATCCGAGCATCTTGTTAGCCTTTTTTATAGCTTCCCCACATTGCCTAGATGAAGACATTTCTGAGTCAACAAAAACTCCTAGGTCTTTTTCATAGATTCCTTCTCCAATTTCAATATCTCCCATATGATATTTATAATGTACATTTTTATTTCCTGCGTGCAGTACCTTACACTTTTCTCTATTAAATGTCATTTGCCATGTGTCTGCCCAGTTCTGAATCTTGTCTAGATCATTTTGAATGACCTTTGCTGCTGCAACAGTGTTTGCCACTCCTCCTACTTTTGTGTCATCTGCAAATTTAACAAGTTTGCTTACTATACCAGAATCTAAATCATTAATGTAGATTAGGAATAGCAGAGGACCTAATACTGATCCCTGTGGTACACCGCTGGTTACCACACTCCATTCTGAGGTTTTTCCTCTAATCAGTACTTTCTGTTTTCTACATGTTAACCACTCCCTAATCCATGTACATGTGTTTCCTTGAATCCCAACTGCGTTCAGTTTGAGAATTAATCTTTTGTGCGGGACTTTGTCAAAAGCTTTCTGGAAATCTAAATAAACCATGTCATATGCTTTGCAATTATCCATTATCGATGTTGCATCCTCAAAAAAATCAAGCAAGTTAGTTAGACACGATCTCCCTTTCCTAAAACCATGTTGACTGTCTCCCAGTACCCTGTTACCATATAGGTAATTTTCCATTTTGGATCTTATTATAGTTTCCATAAGTTTGCATATAATAGAAGTCAGGCTTACTGGTCTGTAGTTACCTGGTTCAGTTTTGTTT
Source organism: Polyodon spathula (assembly GCF_017654505.1). Lineage (NCBI taxonomy): Eukaryota > Metazoa > Chordata > Actinopteri > Acipenseriformes > Polyodontidae > Polyodon > Polyodon spathula. Next base: position 22,898,688 of record NC_054544.1, on the reverse strand, counting down.
CCCTTTTTGTGGATCGGTATTACGTTTGCAATTTTCCAGTCTGTCGGTACCACCCCTGTGTCAAGAGACTGCTGCATGATCTTGGTTAGCGGTTTGTAAATAACTTCTTTCATTTCTTTGAGTACTATTGGGAGGATCTCATCCGGCCCAGGGGATTTGTTTATTTTAAGAGCTCCTAGTCCCTTTAACACTTCTGCCTCAGTTATGCTAAAGTTATTTAAAACTGGATAGGAACTGGATGACATGTGGGGCATGTTGTCAGTATCTTCCTTTGTAAAAACTTGTGAAAAGTAATCATTTAACATATTTGCTATTTTTTTTTCTTCCTCTACGATTTTGCCATTTGTATCTCTTAAACATTTAATCTCCTCTTTGAATGTTCTCTTGCTGTTGTAATATTGGAAAAACATTTTGGAATTGGTTTTAGCTCCCTTAGCAATGTTCATTTCTATTTCTCTCTTAGCCTTTCTAACTTCCTTTTTGACTTGCGTTTGCAGTTCTGTGTACTCTTTCTGCGTACTTTCTTTTTGGTCCTTTTTTAATGCTCTGTAAAGTGCCTTTTTTCGCTGAATATTTTTTTTAATTGATCTATTAAACCATTTTGGCAATTTAGTTTTACATTTAGATTTGTCTACTTTAGGGATATAATTGTTTTGCGCCTCTAGTACTACATTTTTGAAGAACAACCATCCTTCTTCTGTGGGTGTTTTCTCTATTTTACTCCAATCTACTTCTGTTAGTCTCTGTTTCATGCCTTCATAGTTTGCTTTTCTAAAATTGTAAACCTTAGCTTTAGTCTTTACTTTTGGGGATTTAAAAAACACTTCAAATGAGACCATGTTGTGGTCTGAGTTTGCCAGTGGTTCTCTGACCTCTGTTTTAGTTATTCTATCTTTGTTATTTGAGGAGGGAGCTGAGGAAGCAGGTTGGTGGGTTTTTTGGTGGTTTGTGGGGGTTTTTTTTGGTGTTTTTTTTTTTTTTGTTTTTTTTTGGGTGGTTTGTGGTTTTGAAATTTTGAATCCAGTGAAGGCATTGCTCAGCCTTGAAACCTTATTTTTGTAAGTTTTGTTTAGGTATTTGTGTTTAAACATCTTTGTTTTGCCCTTGTGCACGTTTATTTTGCGTTAATTTATAATACAAGTATATATTTTTTTGAACTGCAGTCTGTCTCTGGGCCTCTGTCCACTCGCCAACCTGCCACATTTGGTGTCAGAAGCAGGATAGTGCCACCTAGAGGCTCAGAGCAGTATTTTTTTTTTTTTTTTTTTTTTTAAATTTTTGGAATAATTATTTTTTTAAAAACATGGGAAAGAAGAGCAGACAGCGGCAAAGGCAGGACAAGCAGCAGCTAAAGAAATGTAAGCTGCTGTAGCCACCGCTGGAGGACCCGGCCAGCCTCTTCCTCTGGTGTTCCTGGTGTGGGAAGGAGGACCATCATTGGCGGTCCTGCCCAGATGTGCCACCGGCAAACTGGTGTGGCCGGTGTGAGGAGGACGGCCACAACTGGGCAGGATGCCCCTACAACCAGTCCCAGGAAGAGATGCAGTGTTCACTTCGGGCATCAGGGGCCACCCCCCACTACCTCCAGCACCACCAACTTCACCACCATCAAAGGAGATCTGGGACTGGTTGATGCACCCTGAGGCAGACCTTGTCCACGATCTCCCCATAGTTATCAACACGCTGTGGCGTCGAGATGGGGAGAGGTGGGAACAGTGGGAGGAACAACACCAACCAGCATCCTTCCCAGAGGTTGCCCTCATGGTGGTCAATTACCTGGCAGTAGACATGGGAGATGCCCCCGGTCACTCCAATAAAGAGGGGTGAGTCGCCTTCCCGGGAGCCAGAGAGGGGGGAGTTGGCCGATTGCGGCCGGTGTACGTTGTACATGGGGGGAGGTGTGTGGCAGAGCAAAGCTCTGCCCTTTTTAAATTGGCAGGGATGGGGTTAATTTCCCCTACCTGCCTGGGTTTATTATGTTCAGGTGGCTGGGGCTGATTATTTGATTAGGTTAAAGCTCAATCAACGCCCAGCCACCTAACATAAAAGGAGGCATCTACTTCTCATTTGAGAGGAGGGAGCTGAGGAAGCAGGTTGGTGGGTTTTTTGGTGGTTTTGTTTTTGTTTTTTTTTTGTTTTTTTGGTCGGTTTGTGGTTTTGAAATTTTGAATCCAGTGAAGGCATTGCTCAGCCTCAAAAAGTTTTGTTTTTTTTGTTTAGATATTTTGTGTTTAAACATCTTTGTTTTGCCCTTGTGCATGTTTGTTTTGCGTTACTTTATAATAAAAGTATATATTTTTTGGAACTGCAGTCTGTGTCTGGGCCTCTGTCCACTTGCCAGCCTGCCACACCACACATTGCAGTGCCTTGTCCAGCCAGTATTGATTGTTGAATTCTGGTACTGCTGTTATCTACACAAAGATTTCATTATTTACTGTTATTTTTATTTGTATAATTCAAATAAAATCTACAATACAAGTCAGTTGTCATAATATATGTATTGAGAGTTCACCCAGGCTACAGTTGCATTGATCATTTCTGTAACAATACACAAGGTGCAAATAACGGTATATCATTTTAGCAGTACAACAAATGTTGTGCAAGTTTACAAACGGTTAAAACAAGTGAATAAATCTTATTCATAACCACAAGTATAGAAAAGGCTTCAATATTTTCAGAACTACAAATATTGAATTTTCTAGGTAGTCGGTAAGAAACTAACACTGGTCCTGTTCAGTCTCTCTCTGTATCATCATCGTTATACCCGTGGTCTGTTACATATCTTTTTTCAAGGTGAGTTACATACTCCTTTTCCAAGTGCAAATTAACTCCTGACAAATTATGACAATTAACAGTTTCCTTTCAAATTCTCACACAAACAAAATAAATATTTGCAAGAAACACTGCTTGTTAAGAAATTAACATTATTTTGTAAATCAGCACGATTATTTAGTAACGAAACAGGCATAACGACCTCTTGAAAATGCCAAAATCAATGCAACATACCGATTTGTTGATTAACACCAAAGTTATCACTTACGACCTTTGGAAAATCCTACCCATAGTGTACACTGCTGTATCACAAATACACACCTTCCAGATGCATTTGTTTTACATCAAATAAATATATTTTACTAAAATATTATACAAAAGATAAGTTAGGTTAAATTGTTTAAAATAATTCATTCAATCTTTGGAGGTTTTATGTAATTCTAGGGGTGAGGCTCAGTCCTCTACACTAACCTTATTGGCTACACAATACTATTTAGATCAAGTCCACATTTCACTAAATGTTCCGCAAGTCTTTCTCCACCACCTCCTTTGCAAGTGTGTCTCCCTTTTGGGGAACGGTGGTCCTCCATTACCTGGCCTTAGTTGACCTCTGACCTTGTCGGAGATCGCTCTTCAACTGAGTGCGGCTCCTGCTGAACCAGATGGCGAGCTCCTGGGCCAAACAGTCTAATCATCCGACATTGTATTGCATACTGCTTTCAGTAAAGCTGTGCCTCGATCTCTGAATGTATACAGTGCCTATAGGAAGTATTCACCCCCCCTTGGACGTTTTCACAGTTTGTTGTGTTACAACCTGAAATCTTGGTGCTTTTAAATGGGACTTTTTTTCTTTAATTTACACAACCTGCTCAACACTGTGAAAAAATGGGGGGTGAAAAAAATAAATCAATTAAAAATAAAAACCTGAAAAGTCTTCATTAGATAAGTATTCACCCCCTTTGCTATGACACTCCTAATTAAGCTCAGGTCCAACCAATTGCCTTCAGAATTCGCACAATAAGTTAAATAGAGACCATCTATGTGCAATAAAAGTGGTTCACATGATTTCAGACTAAATACATCTGTCTCAGTAAGGTCCCACAGTTCAGTACTGCATTCAGAAAAGATTTCAAAGGCATTGAATATCCCTTGGAGCGCAGTCAAGTCGATCATTAAGAAGGTATACGGCATGGAATGGAAGGTATGGAAGGTATACGGCACCACCCAGAACCTGCTTAGAGCTGTCCTCCCAAACTGAGCAGCCGGGTAAGAAGGGCATTGGTCAGAGAAGCCACCAAGAGGCCACTGAAAACTCTAAAAGACCTACAGCGTTCCATGGCTGAGACGGGAGAAACTGTCCATGTGTTAACAATAGCTCAGGTACTCCACAAATCTGGCCTGTATGGAAGAGTGGCAAGAAGGAAGCCATTTCTGAAAAAAGCCCATGTAAAATCCTGCTTGGAATTTGCAAAAAGCCCTGTGGGAGACTCTGAAAAGGTGGCAAAATTTCCTGTGGTCTGATGAAACAAAAATTGAACTATTTGACCTAAATACAAAGCGTTAGGTCTGGCGCAAACCCAACACAGCACATCACCCAGCTAACACTATCCCTACTGTGAAGCATGGTGGTGGCAGCATCATGCTATGGGGATGCTTTTCATTGGCAGGGACTGGGAAGCTTGTCAGGGTGGAGGGCAAAATGGATGGAGCGAAATACAGGCAAATCCTTGAGGAAAATCTCCTTCAGTCTGCAAAAGACCTAAGACTGGGACAGAGAGTCACCTTTCACCAGACTTGAATCTGATTGAGAATCTGTGCCAAGACTTGAAGATTGCTGTCCACCAATGATCCCCGTACAACTTGACAGAGCTTGAACAATTTTGCCAAGAAGAATGAACGAATATTGCATGATCCAGATGTGCAACCCTGGTAGAGACTTACTCCAAAAGACACAGCTGTAATTGCTGCCAAAGGTGGTTCTACCAAGTATTGACTCAGGTGGGTAAAAACTTATCTAACCAGGTTTACCCAGTGGAGGTGGGTTGTCGAGGATTTGTGGCACACTTTACAACCCGGTTTCTCAGAGATGTCGACTTCAGTGGCAAAGAGTTGTGTCGCACAGTGAAGAACTTGAATCTGAAGCAGCAGAAAGGAGCAGCAACTGGCTATGGTTGAGACGGAAAGATTCTGGCTTTGATCTCAAGCACAATAGGAAGAAAGTGACGCTGATGTATGGGTAAGTAAGCTGGGCTGAGTTGAGTGGGGGACTGTGGCAAAGTGGCTAGTGGAGGGGAACAGGTATAGCGGTGATGCGATGCAGGAGTGACAGGCAGACAACAGTTTCCAGTGGAAAGGTGCTTTTATTTATAATCCAGGTCTGGTGACCGTTAAATAATAAATCCCCGGCTATACACAACAATGTGTAAAGCACGGGGATAGCAATAATAGGACACAGTCCCGAACAAACGAACACACGGTCACCAGTCCTGGGTGAGTGCAGAAGTGCTTGTGGTGGGTGAAGACACTGTATTTTGTGACGGTTCCGTGCAGTGGTGATCCGGATTGTGCTGACCCTGGTCGACAGCTCCGGATAGGTGAGTTAACTGTCTGGTGGTGAAAAACGCAGACAATTACAAACAAACACAACACGTAATTCCTCTTTACAACGAGAGCTCCTCTCTCGATCCTTCTCTCTCCAAGCGTTAACCCAAACGAAGGAGAAGATCAGCGTTACCCTGGCCCCTATATGTAATCCCGCATGATATCGAGATAAACGGTTGCAGCTGCCTTATTACTTGCAGCTGCCTCTCGTTTACCTCACAAATCAATACGGTCTTACAACAGAGTCGCGCTTCCCTCCAGGCTGACCCACTTCCCTGACCCGGAAACGAACTGTCAGGCCAGCCCTTCCAGATACTTCTCCTCCCGTTCTTTAGCGCCCTCACAGGTTGGGAGGAAGATTCATCACCAGAACTCATCTTTCCGTCACAGGGACAGAGGGGGGTGATGCTGGGATTCCAGAATCACTGTCGAGCCCTCTTGAGGTGTCGTGGGCTAAACGACGAAACACAGAGGATGGAAGGTGCCAACTTGAAGACCCCAGAGATGTGCCCTACTTGGCTCAATCCAGACAGTTGTCATGCTGATGCGCTGGAGAGACCACACTGTGGTTGATCCCCAGAGCCAACATCACAGCCATTGTGTGTGCTTATGTGCTGGGGAGGCAAAATAAGCTGATCCCTGGAGCCAGCATTACACTTCAGCCACCAACACCAGGCAGAAGGATATTTACACCATCAGATGGAAAGAAACGCAAATAGATGGATATGCAGATGGATCTCATTGATTTACTGTAAAGCTACGTCTTAGTTGGTGCTTATCTTGGCGAGAGCCGAGTTCAAATCCACATGAAGTTTAACATCTACTCTCGTAATGGAAATAATTTCTTCTTTTTTTTCATTAACTGTTTTACAATAAAAATTCTCTTGCCTCTTCAAAGTGTTGAGTAGGTTGTGTAAATCAAAGGAAAAATATCTCATTTAAATGCATCAATATTTCAGTTTGTGACACAACAAACTGTGAAAATGTTTAAGTGGGGGTGAATACTTATTATAGGCACTGTACTTCAGTAAGCTACTGGACTGTTCAAAAAGACATTTTAAGTAAATAGTATATTTTTTTCTATAAAACTATCAGTGATGGCATATTTGGAAACTCTACCCATGTTGTAAGTTATAGCATATACAGTGGCCTGCGAGTGGCCTGCGAAAGTATTGACCCCCACCCCCCACCCCCCTTGGCATTTTTCCCATTTTGTTGCCTTACAACCGGGGATTAAAATGGATTTTTATTTGGATTTCATGTAATGGACATACACAAAATAGTCCAAATTGGTGAAGTGAAATGAAAAAAATAACTTGTTTCAAAAAATTCTAAAAAATAAATAATGGAAAAGTGGTGCGTGCATATGTATTCACCCCCTTTGCTATTAAGCCTCTAAATAAGATCTGGTGGAACCAATTACCTTCAGAAGTCACATAATTAGTTAAATAAAGTCCACCTGTGTGCAATCTAAGTGTCACATGATCTGTCACATGATCTCAGTATATATACACCTGTTCTGAAAGGCCCCAGAGTCTGCAACACCACTAAGCAAGGGGCACCACCAAGCAAGCGGCACCATGAAGACCAAAGAGCTCTCCAAACAGGTCAGGGACAAAGTTGTGGAGAAGTACAGATCAGGGTTGGGTTATAAAAAAATATCCGAAACTTTGAACATCCCACGGAGCACTATTAAAGCCATTATTAAAAAATGGAAAGAATATGGCACCACAACAAACCTGGCAAGAGAGGGCCGCCCACCAAAACTCACAGACCAGGCAAGGAGGGCATTAATCAGAGAGGCAACAAAGAGACCAAAGATAACCCTCAAGGAGCTGCAAAGCTCCACAGCGGAGACTGGAGTATCTGTCCATAGGACCACATTAAGCCGTACACTCCACAGAGCTGCGCTTTACAGAAGAGTGGCCAGAAAAAAGCCATTCATCAAAAGCAACACAGACATGGTTTTTCTCTCTCTCTCTCTCTCTCTCTCTCTCTCTCTCTCTCTCTCTCTCTCTCTCTCTCTCTCTCTCTCTCTCTTAATCAGTTCTGTTCACTTCCATTGGCAGCACTGAACTGGAATTGCCAGTGACCTATTGGGCTACAAAAGTTGCCACGTTTTTCTAATTGCGACCTGATTTGGATTTACTTGGATGAACGTCACTGACATTCATAGTAACCAATCAGGTTTTGAATTTTAGGTACCGTGGGTTGATTGACAGAAATTCCTACCACTCATTTTCTTTGTATAATCACTGACATTCTACTGTTTGTAGCCTATCAGTCTAGTTTGTTGAGCTGACCCGCTCTTGTTTCAACTGACAGTAAATCCAGCTTCAGTACACACTGGAGCAAGTGTTAAGAACTAGACCTAAGAGGACCTTATTTAGATTACTTTATTTTTTTTTATTTTATTTTTTTTTTAATAAATGCATTACTGTAGTTATGTATTTTTGTCTGGAAAAAAAACAAAAAACATTTGCATTTAAATAAAACAAAACATGTTCTGTTTAGATAGGCTAACTGTATCGCATGAAAAGAAAAAAAAACAGTTGCATGAGGATTGTACTACAGTGATGATGAGGGAGTAAGTACAAACCTTTATTATAATATTGTAGCGTTTCGGGGTAAACAAGGGGGAGGTAGACGACCGCAACAAGATCTCATTCAGATGTTTATTAAAGTCAGGACACCACAACACAGCCCCGAGCTGCTCGCAGGCAGCTCCTAAATAGAGATCCCCCCCCCCCCCCCCCCCCCCGAGCCCTATTGGCTCACACACACAAGGGCACATTTACATACACACTGGCCAATCACTCAGACACTCAGTCCCGCGCAAGCAGCTGACTGAAGGAACCTAACACAAATCACAGTGCAGCAAACACAGACCCCATCTACATACAGCTGCACTGTGCATGTGACACACCAGGCAGCAAGTGAGCACAGCCTAGACACGAAACTCTCTTTACTCATCGATTCATGCAGGGTGACTGTGGCAATGTTGCCCGCCCGTGTGTGTATTTCAGTGTTATACGTTGCTTGATGTGTGCTAATGTTCGTGTATAGTCATTGGTACACGGGATATAAATGGGTCTGTGGAACACAAGTTATTTTAAAATGTATATTTGTATTTAGGCACTAAGATTGCACAGTACTTCACGTGCAAGTAAAATGTAATAATATGCTAGCACGGGGAATTACACTTTATTAAAATTCACGTGCAGTTGTACCGAGACTCCAATTGAATGATTGATTAGCAATCGAGTCTCGGTACGTCTGCATAAAAGCTGCATGTTTTCACTCACTCAGGGTTGTGTGTTCGGTGAGTGGAGAACGGGATTGGAGATGGAGGTAATAATCGTAGTAATAGTTAAAATACAAGCTCACCGTGTTTTGTCTCTATAGTCCGTTTTGTTTATCTCTTTATTTTGGCAAAAGTGCCATGTCTTGTGTGTCTTTACAACCTTTTATTTTCTGTCTGTTTCATTATTAAATGCTGAGCGAAACCAATTGCTCATCTTCACCAAACTCCACCTCTTTGTTGTTTATTTGTTGGTTCCTGATTCTGGTCTAAAGACACCTATTACAGCCATCTTTGTGACAGAGACACACAAACAGCAGGAATGACAGGACAACACACACACTTAGCACAGATCGCTACAATATATAGTACAATATTTAAGTTTAATATCATATTTTTGGCTTCTTGTCCCGTTTTTAATAAACGTCTGTGTTATGGGCATTAATAAGTGTTCTTGCTTGGTGTGTATGTAAATGTGTTATACAGTGCTGAAGAAAAAACCCATCAAAATGCAAAGTTTTTTTTTTTTTTTTGGAAAAATACTTTTTTTTTCCTTCTCTAAATTGACATGACATGAAAACCCATGACAGCATACTGTACAGTAGGATGTCAGTAAAATTAGATTTTATATTTTCAGGAATCTCCTGGTTATACATAGTCCAAAGTTCCCAGTATGTCCAAGTATAACCCTGACTACTTAGCTTTGGCTTGAAGGCAGCAGAAATAGACATTTGCATATTGCCTGTTTTGTTTAGTTTGGGGAATTTATTATAATTTTTTTAATCATTGCGCAGTGTGTGTTTGTTTCTGTAGGTTGTAGCATATTTGTTTTCTATTTGTAATGAATATGTGCAACTGTTAAAATATAAGCTGCTCACGCTACACTCTGCAACACACATTTGAATCTTCGCTACTTTGCTCTGCTCCCATAACTGATTATCCTCAGATTTGGTTTACAAAATATGGTCACCAGTTTTTCATATTTTATATTTGAATTTCGATTTATGGTGATTTACTTACTATAATGAACCCAAGTTTCATGTGAAACAATTCCAAAATTTTGCTGCAATGCCATTGTTTTTTAAAGCTATGTACACAGCTAGCAAGTTCATTTTATTTGAGATTTTACACTAGAATTGAGAATACTGCACTGACTTGAGATGTGATTTGAGACTTGCCCACACCGACATGAGATTTAATTGAGACCTGGGTCAAGTCACTCGTTGATAACTCTGGCTGTACGCTGCATTTGCTGGTAGAAGCACTAAACAGATCAAATCAATCTTCAGTGCCGAGAAAAAGTTTGTGAACCCCAATGATAATTATGGAAATTCCATAGTTTTACCATGATAGCAGCCTTGAATCAAATCTTAAATATCCAATAGGGATTATATTAACCAATTCCATGTCTTTTGAAAGAAAATGATGTATGAATTAGACAAATAATGAGTAATTAAGATTCAGGGTATGTGAAAAAGTAAGTGAACCCCTGCTTTTATCAGCCCAATTAAGGGCATAATTAGAATCCCAGGTGTTTAAATAATTAGGGAGGCCCCGCCCTATATAAAGATCAGAAAACTTTGTGAGTTTGGTCTTCACCATCAGGTGTGTGTAAACACATCATGCCATGATCAAAAGAAATCTCTAAGGACCTCAGAAAAACAGTTATTAATGCTCATCAGTCTAGAAAGGGTTACAAACCCATTTCTAAGGATTTGGGGCTCCACCAATCCACTGTCAGACAGATTGTCTACAAATGGAGGAAACCACTGCTCTCTAAAAAGAGCATTGCTGCCCGTCTGAAGTTCGCAAAAGAGCACATAGATGATCCACAAGACTTCTGGAACAATGTTCTCTGGACAGACGAGTCAAAGGTAGAACTTTTTGGCCTCAATGAGAAACGCTATGTTTGTCGAAAACCAAACACTGCGTTCGAACAGAAGAACCTCATCCCAACCGTCAAGCATGGTGGTGGGATTGTCATGGTTTGGGGCTGCTTTGCTGCCACAGGAACTGGACGGCTTGCCATCATTGACACAATAATTAATTCTGCATTGTATCAGAAGATTCTAGAGGAGAATGTCAGGCCAAAACATACAAGCAGATCTACAAAAGAATGGCTGAAGAAGAAGAAATTCTGCATTTTCGAATAGCCTAGTCAAAGTCTGGACCTAAACCCCATCAAAATATTGTGGCAGGACCTGAAGCTTGCTGTCCATACAAAGAAGCCCTCAAATGTCACCGAGCTGAAGCTGTTCTGTAAGGAGGAATGGACCAAAATTCCTCAAAACCGATGTGAGAGACAGACCAACAGTTACAGGAAACGCTTAGTTGAAGTCATTGCTGCTCAAGGGGGTGCCACCAGTTACTGAATCTAAAAGTTCACATACTTTCAGATTCAGTAACTAATAATTATCAAAACTGATAATGAATGAAGCTCAGAACCACTCATAATGACTGCAAATACCATTAAATAGTAATGTAAAAAAATGAAATGACACATGAAGCTATGTTAAACTAAGCCTTAGTAGGCTGGTGTATGTACGTGTTGGTGGTAGTAATCCCCAAACAAGAGCAAATTGATCTTCTGCCCTTAAAACATGACACATGTTTGAAAGAATGGGTGCCATGGCAACCATGAGAGCAATGCAGTCTATTCCTATTCAAGTGCAGGATGCCATTAATTTGCTGTTTGATGCCAGCGGAAGATTTTAATAACAGCAGTGGCTGAGCCATAGGTTACTATAAAATATCCTTGTTTCAGCAATGGCTCAGCTTACCAAGGAATTCTAATTAACAAAATAGTTCCATAAATATTCTCCACCATGCACATTCATTCACTAGATAGGTCTCAATATGCAGTTTTGAAAGAAACACATGTTGTAGAAAATGTGTATTTTTACTTATAAAAGTAATATCTGGTACAAAAATGTTAAACAAATTTTTGCACTTCCTGGGTCATTTCACCTGGAGTGTGAATCTGTCTCTACCTTTTCACTGGGTTCTTTCCTGACAATAACCAATCAGCTGCTTCCCCTATTGATTGACATGCGTTCAGTCACTAACACGACCCAAAAGACACCACTGAGGTGAGAAAACTCAGTAAGTGCAAATATAACATATTTCCTGTGATGCCACAGGTACCCTGTCTCTAACAAGAAGAGAGAGCCTGCACTACTCCTCAGCTTAACAAAACACACAAGCAGCTTGATGGAAAGGGAAGATTTGTTCTGTAAGAATAAACAGAAAACAGGTATCAGGGTATCCAGTCCTCAATCGGCAACACAGCTCACTGCAGCTGCTATCCATCCATCACTGCTGCACGTTCAACATAACAGAGAGCCATATACAAAATGGATGCCTTTGAGCACTGTAACCCTTTCAGTGCCAACTTGTGACTACTAGTTTATGATCATACAATTTCAGCATGAATTTAATGGCACTTTTAACTCTGTTACAATAGCATAAATGTAATCTAAAGTAAAACCAAATATCTTGTTTTAAAATGAAAATATATGTTTGCTATAACATGTGTTTCTTTCAAAAGTGCACACATGAGACCTGTTTGATATTGAAAACTATATAAACTGTACATTGAAACCCAAATCAAGTAATATAGGTGTACATACAGTGTTCTCAGCGTTCAAATGATATCAGTCAGTGCTATCCAATCCAGTCGATTGAGAAACACTTTTTCTTAGTTAGTCGGTCATCATTGCTACCTGGTTAATACCCATAAGGAGCTTTACCATCTGCTAAAGAGCAAGCACTTAGACATCTTAAGAGCCAATCCCTAAATACAGAGAGTAGCACCATACCGACAAATGCTACTGAATTGAAATGTTTGCTACTGCTTTTTAAAGTGATGGGAGCTAACAAAATAATTCCTGACTCTACAGGTTGTGCTCTTACATAGGTCTTAAATGTGCAGTTTTGAAAGAAACATGTGTTATAGTAAACTTGTGTTTTTATTCTAAACATGATAAGGTGCTACACTTGATTCTCTGTTTGCAAGCCATGCTTTCAGTTAGTGTTGCACTTGCTTGGATCTGAAGGGTGAAATTGCCCCCATCCCTTGAATGGCTTCTTTCTTGTCAATTACCAATCAGCTACTTTCCCTCCCCTATTGAATGACTTGCTTTCAGAAAGTAACAAGCTTTCAACCCAGTAGCACTGCTGAGGTGAAATGATCCAGGCAGTACAAGTGGAAACAGATGACCCGAGAAAGGTATACAAACTAAGAGCTTTCTTTAGCCTAATGTAGTAGCAGATATTGGGCCTGATTTTCAGACAGGGTTTCATTTACAGTGGAATGGCTAAATCCGCACATTTTTTCCACCTGTTAATCCGTTAAAAAAATATCTGCCTATTTTTTAACGTGCTCTTCCATTTTATCTGCTGGTGGATCACATTTCATGCAGAATTTTCTGCGGTACTAAATTAATAAGTAGTGAGCATTTAAGCGGTTTTATCCAACAAAAATAATATTTCCTGTTTAATTGTGTTAGCAAACACTATATATAACACAATCTAGTCAAAACATAATGAAACACGAGGGCACATTCTTATTTCCTTGCTTATGCGTGTTTAATTAGGACAACATAAAACAAACAAACAAACAAACAACCACGATCGGAGCAAATTATCGGAGTTATAGGTTTGAAAGGAGGTACTGTATAATTGCAGTGTACAACAATGAAAATTGTTGGATGTACACAAACGGTTTAAATGAATCATTTATTTCAGAATGCTTAATTTTTTCTCTCTACACAGATGAAGACAGCCTTTAGTCTAATATATCCTGAAATAAATCATTTTTTAATCAAATGAATCTTTTGTGTACATCCAACAAAAAAATAAAAAAAGTGTTTATTATGTTTTTTTTTTCATTTTCATGCTCTGATCCAAAAATGAAATACAACCCCACCAAGATCGGGTCAACCCCATCGCCCTGAGGACTGTTCACTGATATTTTTAGGAAATCAAAATCCTGTTAGGTGTGTGCAGACAATTTACATTACCCAAAGAGCCGACCTGAATAAGAACAAATAACAGAACAAGTTCGGACCACCCCTTCGTGTCAAAGTGAGACTAGTTTGAATTATTCTCGAGGGTAGGCCCAAATGTGTCAAATTATAAGCTACTTTGGAAAATTACAAATTAAAAAAAAACAAACTAACTAAAAAATAAAAATAAATGTTAATGCGATGATGCTGAAATTGGCTTCTTATCTGACCTGCTTCTTATTCACTAATATGCACTAAATGTAACTAAAATTGAATACATACCTGGGGTATTTCAGGGGATAATTGCCTCACTTTACATTTTAAAGTGAATACAAACACAAGGGCGACTCCTCTATGTCACCCATAAGTATTTATCCTGGTCCAAAACAGATTGTGGTACACGAACACCCATACGGAATGAAAATATATTTGTAATATATATTTTTTATGAATGGGAAACTTGTGAATATAACTTGTGAATATGAATAATATATTTATAACCTTACCATATATTTTCAACATATCAAATAAATATATTGCTCACAGATTAAATTATATTTAAAATATACTCCAAATGCACCAGATATTTTAATGTATTTTTATACATTACTAATTCATTTTATTTAACTGACTATATATATATATATATATATATATATATATATATATATATATATATATATATATATATATATATATATATATATATATATTGATATATATATTATATTATATGTCTAAAACGTTGTTTACAAAAAAACGGAATATAAGTGGTATGTAAAATTTTTGTAATAAATATACCTATGACAAAAATTTATATAATTTTTATATAATCCCTACATAAGTATTCATGTTTCCCTGAAATGTATAATGATGCTAATATGTGATGCTGACATTAAAAATTAATTAAACATTGATAAAAACATTAACTAAATACAGTGCCTATAGAAAGTCTACACCCCCTTGGACTTTTGTTCACATTTTGTTGTGTCAGTGCCTCAGAGTTTCATGCACTTAAATGAGGATTTTTTTCCACTTATCAACATACCATACTCCACACTGTTAAGGGGAAAACGTATTATTGAGACTAAAACTATTTTAATGCATTTTAATACCAGACTATAAGGCAACAAAAGGTAAGAATTTTGAAAGGGGGTGTGGACCATACTGTATACCATACAGTACATGCATTTTATATTTAATTGTATTGAAACATTTATTTATATATATATATATATATATATATATATATATATATATATATATATATATATATATATATATATATATATATATATATATTATACAAAGCATTAAATATGTATTTGTCATATACAGATATTGCCTGAGTGGATGCATGTAAATTAGTTGCTTACAAAGGATGCTGGGGGTTGGAAATTTTTTGATTGTAAATATTTGACTACTGTTTTGGTGAGAATTGTTCAAGTTGTTGTTTTACACGTTTATGGTTCATTTGGGAGTATTTCCATGATTTGTTATTAATCGGCTAAAATCACCCTAAGAGGTGTGTGCATCCGCAAGAGTGGGGAGGTGGCTGTGTGGCACTTTGTGTTACTAAGCGGTGAGTCACTGATCTTGACAATCTCTGCTAAGTAAACACCTCTTGTGTTTTATAAAGAGCTGCATTGCTGTCTTTCCTCCTTAAAGGTAATTTTAAGTGCCCTGCTTGTCTACAACATAGTTTTTATTATTATTATTATTATTATTATTATTATTATTATTATTATTATTATTATTATTATTATGTGCCATAAAAAACATTTGTTATATGTAATTTAATTAATAAAGTATATAAAAAGAGTACACTTGAAATTAATTAGTTGAAATTATTTACTTTATATTTTAAAATCTTTAACGATATATTTAACATGTATACATATCTATATATTTTATATACATAAAACATATTTACCATGAATCTCATATTTTTTCCTTATCTACAAAAGGGGTCAATTTTGGTGTATCAAAAATGTATAAAATACCTTGATAATCTTCTTCTTGATATCTTTTTTATATATTCTATTTAATTCAAGAATGATGTTGGAAAAATATAAGATTCATACATTTTTTATTATATATTTAATATTTATATTTATGTTCTGTATGGGCAGTGGGCAAACATGGCACACATAGCAATATTGACATTGGGTTTAGAGCAACATTTCAGGGAAGAATACATATGGATCACGCACAGGGTTTCCACTTCTGGATACCTTCATTGAAATGTTTCACTAAACCTGATGTCAATATTGCTGTGTTTGTCTGCTGTTCTTGTACCAAATTCTGTTTTAGTCCTGGATAAATACTTACAGGGGACTGGTAGGGCTGAGGCCTGTCCCTGTGAATAGTATGGTTTGCTTTGGGGTGTCTAAATAAAATATGGTTTTGGGCTGGGTTGTAAATAATGATGTGTTTAATGTGTTTAATTGGATGGCAGGGCTTGGAGGTTAAGACCTACCTGCTTGCCTAATTAAAGGGAAAGTGCAGCAGGTGGTCTGGGGAAATTGAAAAACTGATAATCAATTAACCCTGCTCACCTGCCTTAAAAAGAGCTGTGCTGTTTGATGCTTTGTCTGCACAACCTGGAGGTGAAAGAGGAGAGTTCTTGCAACTGAGTGTGGAAGCAAGGGTGAGCTTCAGCACGACCCCTGCGTGGTCAACCAGGATTGTGGACTTAATGTTAGGGATTATTTTAGGGGATTTTTAATCCTACCACAGTTTATTTAGTTTATGTTAGGAAGAAGGTTCCTGGGACGGGACCTCCCTGTGTAGCGGGAGTAGCGCATGGCCCGAGCTTGGCCACCTAATTTATTTCTTAGGTGTTTTTGAACTGTGTTTTGTTTTTCCTTTTTGTTATTCATGTACTGCCAAGTATATATCCTCTGGCCCTAGGGCTACCATCGCTGGTACCCTAGTGGCGGCCATCAACACTGCAACTGCTTAAATAAATAAAACCTTGACGCCTGAGTGGCGTTTCAAATACAAACCCTCTGTGTTTGTTGCATTTCTCAGTGGATACCCACATCATAACCGAATACCTTTGTTAAAGTGACGTAGAGGGGTCCCCCCTGTGTTTGTATTAACTTTGAAATGAGCAGCCTGAGGCAATTTATCCCCTGAAATACCCCAGGGCCCAGATACTTATAAAATTTTAGTTATATTGGTGCATATAGCTAATAAAAAGCTGGAATGCGAATAAAAAGCTGGCCGACTTAGAAGGCAACTTCAACATCGTGTTAATGCGGTAATAAATAAAATGACCAAAGCATCCACCTAATATAAGCATAGTATTTGAGTAGAATTGTACACAGTTATTTTTAGTTTTAAGTAGGATTTATAATTGAGTGTATAAAGAGTGTATATTTTGACACATTTGGGGCTACCCTGGAAAATAATTCACATTAGTCTCACTTTGACACAAAGGGATGGTTGGATCTTCTTCACATCAGCTTGAAGTAACGTGAATTGTGTGCATTGCAACAGGATTGTATTTCAGCTTAGGATCATAATACACACACACACAAGACACACACACAGCTGCTTCTAACATAGGATCCAGGGAGACTCAGTCTCACTTGCTGTCACTCTGGCGGATAGTCATATTGACCATGCTGAAGCAGGCGGAAAGCTAACTGGCCAAAAGAAACCGTCAGAATAACTAATGAACCAAACTAGTGGCTGGAGTCCTAGTGGCTGTTTTCAACAGCTTTAAAAAATACTGAATCGGTAGGAAAAACAGGGGTGCAGAAAAAAAAATCCTCCAGCGGATCTCCTTTTGAAAATAACTCCCATTGTCTTTTAAGAGGAAAACGCTTGTGTGCTATAACACACGTGTTTCTTTCACAACTACACATTTGACACCTATTTGATTTATGAAAGGTGGGTTCCCCAGTGCTATAACAAGCTTTAATAACATCCAGCTGTGTTTTATACTGGCCAGGTTCAGATCTGAAAGTTGCCAGATCGGCACTGGTGTAGTCTTAAATCTGGATTTACCGGAACGCTGGGGGGGGGGGGGGGGGGGGGTGATAGAGAGCGAGTGTGCCAGTGTCATGTGAAAATGGTCCCCTTGGACTAAATTTCATAGATCAGAAATATTTATTTTTGCAGGACGAATTACATTTTAAGTAAGCCTATTGTGAACAACAACAAAAAAAAAAAGATATTTAGGTTTAAAACATAAAAAAGCCTGAAACAGAACAATGGTTTAACTGGTGTTGATAGTAACTGGACATGATGCATGTTGAAATATAGAATTATCACAATTAAATGGTTGTTCTCCAAATCCCAAAGAGCATGGGAAAATTTGTCACATCTGTAACAAAAAAAACCCCAAAAAACTTCAAAATAGAACAAACACGTGCTCAATATTTCAGCTAAAAATGCCTATTGAGGATAATAAAAAATCCCAAAAGCAGAAACACGGATAAGTTAATAATGCAATATCACAACTATGTCGAATATTGAAGCATATATTTATAGTCTTAACATGAATGACTACAACAACAAACAACAATAACTGTAGCCTACTTAAACTGTCTAAAAATGCTAACAAAAAAAAAGGTAGCCTAATATTTACAGAAAATAAAACAATAATGGAAGCACAGTCTTTAAAATATTACATTGCAAGATTTTCACAAATTATTTAAGGGATTTAAAGTTAAAGGAGTGGTTAACCACTCAGCTTCATATTTAAAGTTGGTTTCAAATGTCTAGGTGATATGGTTGCGAATATCAAATGGATATCGAACTTCAAACCAACTGTACCGCTGGTGACGCCATTTGCTGGTTTGTTTAGAACCAGCCTTGTGGTTTTTAAGCCCGTTGCTAAGCAATTGGTCCATTGACTTTCCTTGCTGATTCAAATGGGGCAGGGTATTAGACAGCACCGCTTTACCTGACAAACTGAAACTTTGGTGCTTTCAGTTTGGCCTACTGCTAAAACTGCTGTGGCCACTGAATGTGTACAAGGTTTCCTTGACAACAGTTGAGAAGCTGGAAGCTTTAATCAGTTCATATGTCAGGAAATGGTTAGGAGTTCCATGCTGCCTCAGCAGAGTGGGACTTTATGGTAAAGGAATACTGCAGCTACCAGTCTCTGCTCTAACCGAGGAGTTTAAGTGCTCCAAAGTCTGACTGGAAATGACATTAGCAGATTCACGTGACAAATGTGTAAGGGAGGCAGCACCTGTGTTGAAAACTAGAAGAAAATGGGCAGCAAAGAAAGCTGAGGAAGATGCTAAGGCTGCCCTTCGAATCAGTGATATTATGGGGCAAGTTCAGCATGGAAGAGGGGGTCTTGGTCTCAGTTCAGCTCCTCCTACATGGCACAAGGCAACCCCAGCTCAACGGAGGAAGCTGGTAGTCAACGAGGAGCAAAAGCAGGAGGAGAGGATGAGGTGTGTAAAAAGCCGTTTCTCAGGCCAAGCAGGGAGAATGAATGAGATGGGGAATTGTGGAACAACGCAAGACCTATGGGCAGTGGAACAAAGCAGGATCAGTTTCCTCATCAGATCAGCATATGATTTTTTCCCATCAACACAGAACCTAAACCTCTGGATGGGTGAAGATCCCTTTGTGCTTTTCACCTGTAACATTAAGGCACATTTTTACAGGATGTAAAGTGGGTCTTAGCCAAGGATGGTTTATTTGGTGCCATTACCAGGTGCTGCGATGTTTGGCCTTAGCATTGGAGGACAAGCATAACCAGACCAATAAGTTGCCACCAGTTCCATCAAAGCATTACGCACAAAAGACTATTCCTCCATTCAAACAAGCAACCACCAAGAAAAGGTGTTAAAACCAAACCTCGCCCAGGACAACAGGAAGCTGCTAGAGACTGGAAAATCCTGACAGATGTGGGTCAGCGGCTTATTTTTCCACCTGATATTGCCATCGCTAACCTTTGACCAGACATTGTCTTATGGTCTGGATCAGCATGCCTTGTTCATCTGGTAGAGTTAACAGTGCCATGGGAAGATGCTGTGGATGAGGTGTATGAGAGGAAGAAACTTCCCTCCAACTATCTGCTAAAGCAGAACAGAGATGATGGAGAGTCTGGGTTTACCCAATGGAGGTGGGTTGTCGAGGATTTGTGGCACATTCTACAACCCGGTTTCTCAGAGACGTCTGGTTCAGTGGCCAAGAGTTGCAACGCACAGTGAAAAATTTATCTGAAGCAGCAGATAGGAGCAGCAACTGGCTGTGGTTGAGACAGAAAGATTCTGGCTGGGGATCGCAAGCACAAAATAAAGAAAGCAACGCTGATGTACGGGTAAGTAAGCTGCGCTGAGTTGAGTGGGGGGCAGAGGGGGGTGATGCTGGGACACCAGAATCACTGTTGAGCCCTCTTGAGGTGTCATGGGCTAGTCGAGGAAACACAGAGGATGGACTTAGCACAATCATGACAGTTGTCATGCTGATGTGCTGGAGAGATCGCACTGTGGTTGATCCCCGGAGCCAGCATCGCAGCCATTGTGTGTGAGCTGATGCACTGGGAAGGCAAAATAAGCTGATCCCAGGAGCCATCAACACCAGACAGGAGGATAGCTACATCATCAGATGGAAAGAAAAGCAAATGGATGGAGATGCAGAGGGATCACATTAGTTTACTGTAAAGCTATGTCTTAGTTGGTGATTATCTTGGTGAAAGCTGAGTTCAAATCAGCATGAAGTTTTAACATCTACTGTAATGGAAAACATAATCTTGGATTTCGTTTTACTTACTCAATGATTCTAAAAAGACTGACAATGATACTAAAAGGACGTTGCTAATACAGGATAATCAAAATGTTTTATCCTCAAGTCAGCTCTTAAAGTCACTAGATTTAGAGACAAAATTTGCTAAGTTGGCAACACTGTCCTCCCCTCTCCCCTGTGGTGGAAATGAGGTAACAGGCTAAGGGAGAAGTCTGTAACAGCTCTCACAAGAGAGTCTGGCTCTTCTGTACAGTGGTTAGGGTCTGGTGTTGAAAAGATGGAGGTACTGGGTTTGGGCTCATCCTCTCTGGTGTAACTTTTTTTTATCAAAAGCTTTACCACAGAGCGGTCCAACTTTTTTGTCTGTCGAGCCATATCAATGACCAGTGAGATCTTAAAGAGCCATAAAAGCAACAAAAAGAAAAAGTCACAAAGGAAGAAAAAATTCTTGTCTGGACTAAATGTTACTTCAGTGTTTGGTTCACATTTCTTTTTTTTTTTTTTTAGTCGTTGCCAGTGGTTTTTGCCCCTGTTTTCTACCCAATTTGGAATGCCCAATTATTATTTTTATCACGGTTCACCTCTGCAATCCCCGGTGACTCAGGAAGTGGAGGCTGAGACATTCCTCCGAAACGTGTTCCTGCCAATCCTACACTGCAGATCCACAGTGAAGCCATCAGACCTATAGTGCCGGAGGACAACACAGATCTGAATGGCTTCACTGCAGACCCACAGGCGCCCTATCAGCCACAGGGGACGCTGGTGCGCGGTGAACCATAGATTGCCCTGCCGACCTAATCCCTCCCTACCCAGGCAGCGCTCGGCCAATTCTGCGAAGCTCCCTAGGAACCCCCGGTCACTGTCGGCAATGACATGCCTGGATTCGAACCTGTGATCTCCAAGCTATAGGGCACATCCTGCACTCCACGCGGAGTGCCTTTGCTGGATGCTTCACTCAAGAACCCCGCAGGTCACATATTTAAACACATTTGTTTTTGCACTTTGACTTGATTCTACTAAAAAATATTGACTGTCCAGCCGTCACCTCGAAATCAAGGGAGACATATTGTGGATATCAATGCGGCTCATCTAGTGTTGAAGAGCTTTCTACCAGACAGCCCTGCTCTAACATGGTTTCCTCTGCATTGTTACACCTTGGCTTTTACCATGCTATACTGCAGTAAACCTCCCTTGTGTAAATATAAACAGCTTTACAGTATAATGGTGTTCAATGGGGTTTAGATTGTTCTTATGATAAGAGAAATGTCCCAGATCTGAAAGAAAATCAAAGTGATTGCAAATGAATGACAGCGACACATATCCAGATCCACTGCCCAGTGTCTTTGTTGTCTCAGTCAGGGCTGAGGGCTCCGGAGAGGCAGTTCTTTCAAACAGCCTTTCAAGTGTTTTAATTAAGAAAGACCTGGGCAGGGTTGCTCTCATCAGCCACTTTCATTTGCATACCTGGAACACTGTTCTCTTTTACAACAACAAACAAGCATTTCATGAATATTGTCCCTAAAGCAGTATTGAATCGAGGCTGAGTAATTAATTTTTATCCGATTGCTCTAAAACGTGTTTCTGGAATCCTATAAATATTTGCACGTGCTTCAGTGCACAATGCCTTACCTATGAGTTCCATTGCAAAACTAATATGCTTCCCCACCTCAACAGAGAATAGGGAATCACTCAAAACACACATAATAGGAGATTATATGAGTGTGGAATGAAATAGCATGAGAATGCAGATTGTATAAAATAGCCCTTTGAATCATTCTACTTGTTTTTGTGGCAGTATGTTTTTCCATCATGATATACAAAACTAGTATTATATAGAACTATATAGATCAAATACAAGCATTTTAAACAGAATCATTGACCACTGCCCTCTCATAATATGAGTAAATTGGATTGTAAAGACAGCTAATCGCATTGCACAATTAACAGGATCTTAAGATCTTTAGTGTTTTAATTAACAAGATCATTTATCAAAGGCATGCTAATCAAGGCTTTTCAATCCATCTGTTACCTCGTATTAGCACAAGCAACACTGTTACTGTCAGACTGCACAGAAGGATAAAGTGGAATTTAGACTGTTCCCAAGTAAATGAAAAATGAACACATGCAAAGCATTTTTGTCTTCTTTAAACAAAAAACATCAAGCTGTTATTCATTGTGTGAGTAATCAATGCCATAGAAAGCAGTCCTTTTCTTTTGAATAATTGTGCTGTACTCTCAGCGTGCACTGCGGTTTCAAGACAGTGGGTTGGGTTTGCACTTTTAATAACAGTAAGTGCATTATTGTGCTGTGTGCAAAGTAATGGAATGACACTTACTGTTGAGACATTCTTGGCCTACAAGTATCATGTAATGGTGTCAGGCTTCAGCTGCAATCTTCTCAACAAGGGAGTTCGTATTTCATTTAAAATCCCAACTCTTTGCACCATCTCTTTTTTCAAGGGAGGTTACTGAAATGCCAGGCTGCTCACTCACATATTTTCCTGGTTAGCTGAAGATAACCAGAAAGATGATTTATTTGTGGAAGGTGAAAGGTGGTGTTTTTTTTTTTTTTTTTTTTTTTTTTTTTTTTTTTTTTTTTTTGTCTCGTCCTACTCCTGGCACTGTTTTATTTCCTTACTGACAGCTACCATCCTTATCAGTATTTGGACTGATTAATATTGTTTGCTCATTACGTTGTCAAAACAGTTTTTTAAAACTTTTGTTTCCCAACAATAATACTATGGCCCCTGTTTTGAAGTGCAAAAAGGTACATTTTTCTTTATGGTCGTCTGGCCAAAACTGGAAGAGATGACATCACTTGAAACAATGTGAGGCCTGTGATGTATTAAGCCCCTTTCAAACTGGCACACTCTACCCGGGTCGGAACCTACCCAGGTCAGGACCCGTTGTCATGCGGGTCGGGTACGTGATTTCACACTGCTTTTGATAAAGCAGGATTGATGTGGGTGACAGACGCAAGTGCACAATGCGCGTATCAATGCCCCGTAAGCAGCTTGTTACGGGCACTTCCATTCAAGCGTCTCTGGATTGAACCGTCAGCCCAAATATTGATTAGAGCAGATTTTTCTACATCCCTGCTGCAACCATGGCTCATGCTATGTCTCAATCAACAAAAATATGGCTCATGCTATATCTCAATCAAAAAGTGTGGCTGTTTCTTATTGCATCGGCTCGTGAATGGCCGTTATTATTATTATTATTATTATTATTATTATTATTATTATTATTATTATTATTATTATTATTATTATTATTATTATTATTATTATTATTATTATATTTATTATTGTTACTGTGTGTATTGTGTATTATGATTTATTGTGAATGTATGACCAATGAAAAGCCGTTATTATAATGTATTATTATTTACAGGGCAGACAAAAAGCTATCCACCATTACTGTTATTATTTCTCTCTGTATTTTGTATTTGTGTAGCCAACTCTCGTGGGATGAGTGACTGATCAGCTACTGAATATTTAATTAGCTGACAGTCACACAGCCTTATTAAACTCGTGCAGACTATGGCCGAGGGGTAATAAGATATTTACTAGCTACTTAACCTCTCGGCCAGAATATAAAAGAGCTGCAGTTGGGCTGCATGGTGAAGAGTGTCAGAGGCGAGACAAAGACAAAGTGAGTCTAGTAATTATATATCAAATACAATTGCTACGTATGCTGGGGGTCGTAACCAGCGTACTGCTTGTGCTCATTGTTCCGTGTTGTTTTGTTTTGGCCCTTGTGCCCTTTTGTTTGTTATTTTGTTTGGCTGTTTCAAGGTCTGTTTATTATTTAAATAAATGCTGAGCACTACCAAGCACTCAACTTCAGCCGTAATCCAGTCTGGCCCAAAAAAATCTAACACTCTGCAGTGCTTGCTGGTCTCTTTTGTGTAATTGTGTACAAATATTCAGGAAGGCTCATATTTGAAATATTTATGAACTAACTGAAGAGTAGTTCCTGGACTCAGGTGAAAGCACAATGTTTGATTGCAATAAGAATCACTCACAATGAGTGCAGACTTTGTAAAGAGGCAAAGAAGCAGTAACAGAAAGAAAATCAAACCTGAAGCTGCTTACTCATTAAACACATTATTGTTTCTATTATTATACTTTATTAGTCAAGTCATGGATTGATTTAAAACCCCTGCTAAACCCAAGGTTGTAACCCTAATCCAATGCACTGTAAACAGCATGCTGAAATCCCACTGGGTTTATGCAAGCAGCTGTTAAACTGCGCCCTGATTATGTAGCCTGTGATTATCCAGGTAATGTAATCTACCCTGAGACTGTGTACCACACTGAGACAAGAGCTATCCTCCAGCTCTCCTTATTAGTGCTTGGTCTTTCTGTAGTGAAGAGCTATCTCAAGTATTGCTTGTGACTGTCTGCAAGCCCGGAGAGCTGGAATTCATTATCTGTTGTGGGAAACTGAAAGGACGTGTTCAGGAGACAGTCTGAGATCGCTGTTGGCAGTACCAAATACACTGCCTGGCCACTTTATTAGGACTTAATATCAGGTTGGGCCACTGTTTGCCCTGATCACAGCCTTGACACAATGTGACATGGACCACATGTTGCTGAAATGGGTCTTGTGGGTCATTAATATTTCACACAATCAGTGCAGAGAGGTAGGAAGAGGTGGTTATGAATCAAGTTCATCCCAAACATTCTCGATTGGATTGAGATCTGGGGGTTGTGGTGGTCATGCACTGTTGGGTGGACTTGCTCTGTAACAGTACTACTGCAAAAATGACACCTTCCAGAGTATTCAAGAGATCCAGGGGTTGGTCAGACAGGACCTAATAAAGTGGCCATGCAGGGTTTATTTACAGTTCCACTGTATTGAGACAGCACCCCTAAGTTTTAATACTCATGGTTTCATGCAGAATATTATAGGCACAAAGTTCCTTTTCTCAAGCTGTAACCTAATCTTAATTTTAAGACATGCTCCTACCTCTTGCTTTCTTCCTGTACTAGATTTCATTGGACTATACTAACAGACCCCTGAAAATTGCTTTTTCAATTGACACAAATATGTTTAATTTGCACAAAACAAAGTCACCTTCACTAGTCCTGAATGATTAAAACAAGACAAAAACACTTCTTTATAAATAAATTCAATGACAAACATCTTTTTAATTATAAGGCACATCACCATTGGAACCTATCAGCAGCAACTACACTTATAATTTCGTTGAAAGTGTAGATCTCAGACTCAGAATGTCAATGACAAAGAATTTTAAACATTTAAACCAAAACAGATTACGTATGCTTATATTAGCTTTTTGTCTGTTTTTTATTCATATCTAATGATTTATAATGTGTTAGGTGGCTACCTATGATCACACTGAGAGTATATTTCTCTTGCACTCTTCATATGACAGACCCAACTTGATTAGAAGTAACCACCAATAAACATACACTTATAAATATACAAGACAATAAAACATCATTCTAGTCTGTGTTGAATATTGAATTTATTACATTTACTGTAGTGTTAACAAATGTACACGTTTTGTTGTATAAACTGTTATATGTGGAATTTGTCTGTTATAGTACACAAGGAATTATGTTGAGCTTATAGATAAGCCCTGTGTAAATTAAGCTTTACAGTGTTATGCGTCCTGAGCCAAAGGCAAAGGCACTAATTAAAGTCAAGGTCAAGGTCATTTTAAATTTGGTTCCTTGTGATGTAACAGTAGGCATCTCCCGTCTGATAGAAGCCCACTAGAGCTAGAAGCTGATTGGCTGATGGAAATTAATTGTTTTTTAATTCTATTTAATGATTTATTTTATTTATTGTCTTAATATTGGTCAATTAATTCCAAGTTATAGAGTTTTACTGGGAATCTTGTTTGTTTACACAACTGAACTTTAATATGTACTGTAGAACATGAATACTTAAATTGAAGGCTACTGTCTGAATAGTTTAGGTGACAGTGTAGGTGTAAAATATCACATGAATGTTTTACTAGCAAATCTTTAGCACCACCCAGAGGCACCACAGTGATATGTTGTAGCCTTACACAGTGAAGCAGTCAAGATACACAAAAAGCTTGACAAAATCTTGAGCTAAGGCCTGTGAAAAACACCCATGCTGGAATTTTGTTGTCTAACACATAAACTGTGAAATATTGAGGCATTGCATTAGCTGCTTGAGCTAGTAAGAGTTACGAAAATGGATTCAAGCCTTGAGATGTGCTACTTCAAAGGGACACCACTGATAATGTTGCTAGCACCATTTAGAAATATGCAGAACTCTAAAATGTTATACAGATAGACAGCTGGATAGGCAGACCAACAGTATCTGCATACCCTGAGACTATGAAACATTATATAACTTATGCTAAATAAGGTCATTGGTAAGTGTCATCACTATTGGACAAGCTGTTCTGTAGATGCATTCAAATGATATACAAACTAACAGACCAGACAAAAAGCCGTTGATACACCAGAGATTATGATAATGTAACTTGTGCTAAAGAAAGTCCTTTGCAATTACAACAATTGTTCATCAATAATTCTAAAGAAAGGAGTTCTTAAATATTGAGAAGGGCTAAAGAAACCCCATTCCTCACAGTGGAAACATCGTATGCTTCATATTGTACATTTGGAAAGGTTGGTGCAGAGTGATTGCAATAGACTGAAGTGCTCAATAGACAGCTGGAAGCCCTTAATGTCAAATTATTTCAAACCTATTAATTCAATTATGTTTTTTTGTTATTATTGTTATGTACTTTTTGTAATCAATCATAAATTATATACATATTTCTTAAATGTTAATAAAATCAGAAAACTGTTTTTTCTAGATATATGACATACATACAGTATTCCAGCCTCCTCTACATCTTCCAGTGTGGATATGCACCACTGCCAGGGTTAATAAGAGGGAAGAAAATGGGCTTTAGAGCCTTGGCTAGCACTCCTGAAAGGGCCTGTGCTAATAAGAGATAAAGGTAGACCTGTGATAATGTAGCCTGTGCTAATAAGAGATAAAGGCAGACCAGTGATAATGTTGCCTGTGCTAATAAGAGATTAAGGGAGACTAGTGATAATGTTGCCTGTGCACACAGCCCCCTTCACTCACTGTGCTAACACAGCCCCCTTCACTCAACCCAGACACAGCCCCCTTCACTCACTCCCATTACTGCACACAGCCCCCTTCACTCACCCATTACTGCACACAGCCCCCTTCACTCACACCATTACTGCACACAGCCCCCTTCACTCACTCCCATTACTGCACACAGCCCCCTTCACTCACTCCACACAGCCCCCTTCACACACAGCCACTTACTGCACACAGCCCCCTTCATTTCACACAGCCCCCTTCCCATTTCACTGCACACAGCCCCCTTCACTCACTCCCATTACTGCACACAGCCCCTTCACTCCCCCATTACCATTACTGCACACAGCCCCCTTCACTCACACCCATTACTGCACACAGCCCCCTTCACTCACTCCCATTACTGCACACAGCCCCCTTCACTCACTCCCATTACTGCACACAGCCCCCTTCACTCACTCCCATTACTGCACACAGCCCCCTTCACTCACTCCCATTACTGCACACAGCCCCCTTCACTCAGAGTACAGCGCCTTGTTCTGATTGTGTTCAGGGAATTTTTTGGGGAAAATTCTTCTATTCACATTGCAGAACAGGCTGCAGATATACCCCTGAATGTGAAATTAAACCAAGGATGTACACCCAACTTTAGAATTGTGCATCTGTTATAGTATAAGCACAATCAAGATGTACCTGCTCACCGCAATAGGAGTAAGCAGTCTTTCAAATACTGTCACCTTGTCAGTGGTGGAGGCCGACACTCGGGGTAGCTCTCTTCTGCAATGACTAGTAATGACAGAAGTTCTTGAAATGATGTTATAAACATTTGCAAATTGTTTATTAAGAGGTGCATTTTCAAGACCCATGGTCCTGACCACAGTCGAGAATAAAAGAATAAATCAGGCAAAATATAATACAAAAGATAATGTCTTGTCTACATATAAGCTAGTCAAAGCAGCAGTTGTGATAATGTTGTAGCCGTTATAAAAATAATAACAATATACATTTATAAAACATTTATAAAGTGAACTGCTGTTTTGTTTTATTTCCTTCCAATATACACAAAGATGGGACGTTTTTCAGAATTGGCTGATTTTATAATTCAAACATGTCCTTTTTTCTATTATGATAATAACATTAGAAATCAACAAGCAAGCTGAGAGTATAAATTAGCATCTTTGCTTTGAAAAAAAAGAAAAAACACTGCAGAGACAGCTATAGAAGTACCAGAGCACTACAATGTTGGAAATATTGCCAGCAATATTGTTGCTGAGTCAGACCGATATGCTCAGTATTATCTAGTGTAAGCTGGCTCAAAGGAACAGAGCAGCACGTTGCTAGAAATTTCTATTACAGTTTCTATTACAGTTTATAGATCTGTAGTGTGCAACCAGTCCTAATGCCACAAATATCAACAATGAAGTGAGGTGTGCATTGATGAATAGTTTACCATTACTAAGAACTGTTCTATGACTTTGTGGAGATATTCTTTAGTTTACAAAGCGCCTTGTATTAGTCAGCACCTCTTTTGTAAAAGGCTTTGATGTGCATATACTGTATTAATATGCATATATAATAATCTTTATTTTTATATAGCACCTTTCATACTGGACCACCATCACAAAGCGCTTTATAAAATACAAGACTAGGGTGTGTGAACTCTGCATCAGCTGCACTCATTTATAACAACCTCTCACCCGAATGATGAAGCACAAGGAGGTTAAGTGACTTGCTTATGGTCAGACAATGAGTCAGAGGCTGAGTTGGGATTTGAAGCCTGTTTCTTTAACCACTGGACCACACAGCCTCCTATATACAGTGCCGAGAAAAAGTTTGTGAACCCCAATGATAATTATGGAAATTCCATAGTTTTACCATGATAGCAGCTCTGAATCAAAAGTCTTTTCTTGAATATCCAGTAGGGTTTATCTTAACCAATTCCATGTCTTCTGAAACAAAATTATGTATGAATTAGACAAACAATGAGTAATTAAGATTCAGGGTGAAAAAGTAAGTGAACCCCTGGTTTTATCAGCTTAATTAAGGGGATAAATAGAATCAGGTGTTTAAATAATTTGGTAGATCTTCAGGTGTGAGTTTGGGAGGCCCCTACCTTATACAAAGATCAGAAACTTTGTGAATTTGGTCCTCACCCTCAGAAAAACAGCTATAGATGCTCATCAGTCTAGAAAGGGTTACAAAAACATTTCTAAGGATTTGGGGCTCCACTAATCCACTGTCAGACAGTCTACAAATGGAGAAAGTTCAAGACCACAGACATTGTACCCAAGAGCGGTCGTTCTACCGCAACCTCTCCAAGAACAAACCAGAAAATCATCAAGGAAGTCACGAAGAACCCCACAGTAATATCCAAGGCTTTGCAGGCCACTCTCGCCTTGGCTAATGTGAGTGTTCATGACTCAACTATCAGAAAAAGACTGAAAAAGAATGGTGTTTATGGAAGGATAGCCAGGAGGAAACCACTGCTCTCTAAAAAGAAAATTGCTGCCCATCTGTGTTTGTAAAAGAGCACATAGATGATCAACAAGAGCTCTGGAACAATGTTCTCTGGACAGACGAGTCAAAGGTAGAACTTTTTGGCCTCAATGAGAAACGCTTGCCATCAGTGACACAACCATGAATTCTGCATTGCATCAGAATATTCTAGAGGAGAATGTCAGGCCATCCGTCCTTGAGCTGAAGCTGAACTGAAAGTGGGTCATGCAGCAAGACAATGATCCTAAACATACAAGCAGATCAACAAAAGAATGGCTGTAGAAGAAGAAATTTCATTTGTGGATAAATAAATGTTAAAAAAAGATCATGTTTTTTGTGTCATTTGTTTAATCAGGTTATCTGTATCTATTATTAGGACTTAGATTAAGATCTAATAACATTTTAGGTTTGAAATATGTGAAAATTCTAAGGGGTTCACAAACTTTTTCTCTGCACTGTATATTATCGCTGCTTTTTAAAGTAATAATTACAATGACTTGTTTTACTACTTTATTGTGACATTTAATGGGGTATTTATAGTCTGTCATGTTATATTTGACTTGTTTTGTATACTATTCATTTTTAGTAAAATGTACTGTAAAAACACATTACAGCAGAATAGTAGAAAATACAATAGACCAGTCAAAAAACTGATGGACTAGTGGACTTATCACTATTTGTCACACAAACCACAATATTAAACAAGAACATAATGAATATTATTCTTCATTTGAATCATTGACACTAATGTTAAATAAACAATCACCTGTTCTTATTGTAGTCATATACCGTCCGCCTAAAATTAATTTAATCTTTACTAACAGAATTTGTACTTTCCTGTCATCGCTTTCTGCTAGTAGGGTCCTTTTACTTGGAGATTTTAATATACATGTTGCTGTTCAATCTGATCCTAAATCTGTGGAATTTCTAAGATTCTATTGATTCTCTTGATTCTCTTGATTACAGGGCCTACACACAAATGTGGCCATACATTACGTTTAGTCATTTCTCATGGCTTAGATGTTAAAAAATCGTCAATATTAGATCCTACTGTATCTGATCATTTGGCTTTTCTTTTGGAGGTGAAGTTGCCTTTACAGACTGAGTGCAGTACCTACATTAAAACTTGCACAATAAATTCATCAGCTGCATCCAGACACTTGATATACTGAGGCTATCAGCACTCACTGCTGCTCTTTTCACATGATAGGTTAGTTGAGCGTTCTAATTGTTTTTTATCAAATACTTTCAATACAGTGGCCCTGGCTAGAACTCGTAAAGTTTTTTCTAAACGAACTTCACCTTGGGTAACTACTGATATCCGCTGAAAGAAAAGGGAAGGCCGTCGATGGAGGACTACAACATTGTATATTCATTCTGATATCTGGAAATTGCAAATATCTGGCACAGGCTGGGGTACAATACCTCTTTGAGAGAAGCCCGATGCTCTCATTTTTCAAAACTTATTAATGCAAACAGAGATAATCCCAAGGTCTTCTTTTCACTATTGATAAATGAGTTAACCTCTCCTCTATTGCACCCCCTCATATCAAAGCTACACCAGCTAACTGAGACCCCTCCTCGATTGCACCCCTTCATATCAAAGCTACACAGCTAACTGAGACCCCTGCTCGATTGCTTGAATGACAATAGTATTAGATCAAAGGACGGGCTGGACAGATCCCTGTTCTCAAAGGACCAGGTCAGGCAGCATCCTCTGGCTGCTGGGCAGCTTGAGATGAGTAAGGGCCAGGACAAGACATACAAACTCTGAACACTCACTGAGGAGGATGAGAGACAGAACATATGAAAGACGAAGCTCTCAAGTCCAGGCCAGGTCAGGCAGCATCCTTTGGCTGCTGGGTGACAAGGAGAATGAGACATAGAGGACAAAAGGACAGATCCCATCACTACTCAGGCAGCATCCTCAGGCAGCATCGGCTGGCAGCTGGGTGGTGTGGAGAGTTAGGAAAAATGTCTTGGGTCCATATAGGAGAGACAAAGGAAGAGAACACCCCCCCATCCCCGTATGGGGCGCAACTAGGGCCCAGAGGTGGCAAGAAAGGTGCTCGGACCTAGAAAGGAAACTAGGGAGAGTGACAGCAGGTTTTGGCCTCATGAGGCTAGCGCATAAGCCTCGAAAGTATAGATGTGGCCAGGGGTCCACTCTGATCGGCGAGGGGACGGCAGTGTCTTCGGTAGGAGGCTGACCCGTTCGGTTGGGGGAGTGAGAGTGACTTACCCCCCTGTGGTAGAGCAGAGCTATATAGGTTGGCAGGGATGGGGTTAAATTCCCCTACCTGCCTGGGTTGGTTGTGTTCAGGTGGCTGGGGTTGATTAGTTGATTAGCATAATTAACGATCAATCAGCGCCCAGCCACCTGACATAAAAGGAGGCCTCTGCTTCCCATTAGGGAGGAGGGAGCTGAGGAAGCATGTTAGGGTTTTTGGTTTGCTGGTTTTTGTGTTTTTTCTAAATCCAGTGAAGGCATTGCCCAGCCTGGAAATCGTTATTTTTGTAAGTTTTGCATTTGTGTCTTTCTTTTTGTGTTTAAACATCTTTATTTTCGCCCTTGTGCCTTTTTATTTTGTGTTTATTTATAATAAAAACATTATTTTTTTGAACTGCAGTCTGTCTCCGGGCCTCTATCCACTCGCTA
The DNA here is from genome assembly GCF_017654505.1 of Polyodon spathula. Classification (NCBI taxonomy): domain Eukaryota; kingdom Metazoa; phylum Chordata; class Actinopteri; order Acipenseriformes; family Polyodontidae; genus Polyodon; species Polyodon spathula. The sequence continues at coordinate 22,866,044 of NC_054544.1, read as the reverse complement.
GCCTGTCACACCCCCCAGAGGGATCCCTTTGGACAGTGCAGCATCAGAAAAGAGCTGAGGAGGAGTTACTGGAATCCGCATTGCAGAATACAATACCAGACACCAAGACTTGATGTCATTGTAAATGTGGAAATTCCCCTCAAATCAGATCAAAAGGAAGCTTTTTTGTTATGTTTTGCAATTATTTTACATCAAATTGTGTATAAGTAATAAAAAAAAAAAAAAAACTGTTATTTGTAAGATGTAATAGTTCTTTGTTCAGAAATTATCGCATTATATATTCATAAGCTGTGTGTTTGGAAATACCAATTATGTTCTAAGGGGATGTAATGGAGTGTAAAATCCAAAATTAGATCATTTGCATATTAGCAAGCATATTAACAAGCTAATTTTCTCATAAGATAAGAGATAGAATGTTTAAAGATAAGTTATCTAATATGCAGGATATCCAGGTGTTTTATCCAGTGTTTTGTTTTTTTGTTTTGTGTTTCTTGTTGGTAGATAACAGATTTATTTTGGAGGTAATTAAGTGTTCACACTTCCCTGTAATTGTGTTTGCTATAGGTCAATGTTATAGCCAATATGACTTGAATTATACTTGACAATTATCAAACTGTTTCCCTCAGTATTTATTTACTTGTGAGGGGAGCTTACTCTTTTGGCACCACTTCTTAAACTGCTAATATCTCATAAACTATTTCAGATGCCAACTTCATATTTTAGGTTTTTGTAAATTCCACAGGCAAAATTAAAAAGGCACATAGAACACTTGGTTATATAGTCAAAAATGTAGAGTACAAATGATGATGTATAATGCACTAGTGAGACCACACAGATCGACTGCTTGTCCTTGCAGTGCAAATAGGACATTGCAGCCTTTGAAAGAGCAGCAATCAGACTAATACTAGGGCTTAAAGCTAGGAAGATACATTGAAGGAACTGTGTGAATTTAGCTTGAACAGGTAAGACTGAAAGGGTGCTTGATTGAAGTTTACACTGAACTGTAGCCAATACTTTAAGCACTGAACAATAACCAGTTCGAGAGAACACAGCCGTTAACACAGTGAAATGAAATCCTTGAAGACCTTACTTGGAATGTGGAATTCCTGAGATCAATCAGCTGCTTGGAACTGAATGAGCACTGAGGGGCTAAGGCCTCCTGTCATTTGTAAATTTAATTAGGTTCTGATCTTATTAAATTCTTTCTAATAAAGCACCGAAAGTTTAAGCTTCGGAAAGACTTTTAAAATTTTTTACCCTTATCCAGCATTTCCTAGGCTCACCAGGTGGTGGCAATATAACACTGAACATGCAATACAAGAATCCATGGGCTGCTGAGCTTCCTCTACATCAGCTTCATACAATATGTCCTCGAGCTCTGTGGAATGTGGAACATTCTGTGCATTAATGTCTGTTCATCAGTGCATTAGTCTTTCACCTGGGGGTCTGGGTTCAAAGCTGTTAATGAGTTTAGTGGTTTTAATTCACAAATGACATCTCAGAATTACCAATCTTACATGTATTATCCCCAGTAGAGGAAAAATCCCTGGTGATGGGGATATAGTGAAGTGTGTCCCATATATATGGAAAACCGATTATCCGAAGGGATGAAACTTTTGCATAAATTGAGAATATCAGATCCTGGGAATATATGATTGTCACATTTTTGCATATATCTGTATTCTGGAAACTGTAATAAATTGTGGTGAAACTTGACAGTAACATTTTTTAGCTATTGGGAGCATCAGACTGTTGGAATATATGGAGGTGCCTGTGCATCCGTCCACCTCTATGTCACTGTGTAAGGTTTGGGTGGCTGGAATAGCAGATGCAAGGGACAGGAGATTGCTGTTGAGTGTTTTTTTCTGCACACTTTTAATATTTACAAACAAAACAGTAAAATAAAATGCAAATCCTATACAGTACATGTGCCTCACAATGATCCTCGGAGCCTATACATTACAGCTGATCAAGCTAGATTGGATAATCAATTGCCACACTAGCTTGACCACATTCCTTGCATGTTTTTCAAGTTCACCTTCCAATCAAGTCTAACCAGTCCAGACACATTCTCACATGGCTGGCTTGTCAGCCTGTTGAATGGGAACCCAGACAGCATTTTCAATTATTATAACAATTTCACAGTCAGTACACACATAATATATACAACTTTAAATGTGCCTGGCCTCAGCCCTGCCACAGTCACATAGCTGTACATGAATCATGAGAACACAAAAAGTTATTCTACATCCTGTAAATCACTTGTTTTAATACACTTTACCATGCTACTGTAATAAACCCCTTATCTAGGTGAATCATTGTTTGGGTTCAAGTAATGACCATTCAAGGCACTTTATTATTGTAAACTAAATTGGTAGAAAAACCGCTGCCACCACCCCGTTATTGGAGAGGGACTAACCTATAAAGGTATGTGTGCAACTCCCAAAATGACCACTAGGTGGGCAAAGTACCAAGACAACACCACAGAGAAAAAGCGTGAAAGAATAACTTATATAAAATTGTAATTCATAGCATACATGCAAGAAAACATAAGCACTAACTAGACTACTTATTTCAGAAAACCAGGTCTCACCATATCCTATGTTACCACCATAACCACAAGACATGTCCCACCCTAATCTAAGATACCATACATACAATAAATAACCAAATAACCAAATGAATGAGTCTGTGCACTACAATACTAACACCTCATTTGCTTACGTAATGGCATCTAGGTCTTAAAAGCCACTTATCTGATTTGTATTAAACTATACATTGCCCTTTCTTATTCTCTTATGATCTACATCATGGTCATCATCTTATTCCTCACACTGACAGCTCTAATTTTGAATTCAGTGGCAATGAGGAATGCATGTTCCTCACGTCCTTGTCAGATACTATACAGCACCCTGTTCAGTCCCTGGGTTAGTGGTCCTGAGTGGGAGTGTCGTTCACGTAGCACACATGTCTGTACAGGTCTCTCTGATCATTCCACTCAGGTCAGATCATTACATAGCCTTTACTGTCACACTGTTTGTGGCTTTGCACTGGCACTGTGATAGATGCATCTCCTGATATGAAATGCCTCAGGTGTGCAGTTTTGAAAGAAACACGTGTTGTAAACACGTTTTTGCTTTTTTAATACAGAATATCTGGTACTGCAATAGGTTAAAGGAAGTTCTCAGTTTCCATGCCTTACTCTCCGGAAATCTGTCTTCTGGGTCAAAGCGTGCTACTGGCTGAAAATATGTCAGTCAATAGGGGAAGCAGCTGATTGGTTACTGACAAGTAAGAAGACGTTGATGCGTTGGGGACAATTTCCCCCTCCAGGTGGTAAGACTTAGAGAATGACTTTGTAAACTATGTATTCAAGTGATTGCAGCTAACAGACATTCTTCTCCAATAAGTACTGGGACAGATAGATAAATACGCAATGCATTCTAACTGAATATCTAGGTATCCCTGAATTGATAATCGTCTCGAAATACATACATGAGCAATTCATCTCATATGTGCAGTGATACATAGTTATCTATCTTCGAGGAACACAGAACGACTGGGAGTGGGGCATTTGTTCTTCATCTTAGCCTAAAATGTTTTTTGCAAACTGCCAAGACTGGTCTTAATCTTTGCTTTTGTGTCATTTGATAATCTACATTTGTTGTCTTATTTTTTTACAGTTTTGCTGGAATAGCTAGTAAGCTGTTAAATAATAATCTAATCAGAAACAACAAGAGAGAATGATAGCAAACACACATACAAGGATAATAAACACAGTAAATAGAATTTTGTGAAAATATAGATGGTATAAAGTAGCAGTAGCAGCATGCAAAGAGTGAATGAACTCAGCAGGACCACACCAAAGTCCATTCAGAGGTTCCCATTTCACACAGCTGCAATCAGAAGCAATCAAACATGATGTAATTAAATGTTTGCATTGTTCAAAGCAGCAGTTTGATGGATGTCTGTTTCAATGGCAGGGACTGTGGTCAATAGATTAAAGTTCAGGCTCTTGTAACACTTTTCTTTTGTTCAACACAATCTGTTATCAATAGGTAGTTGGACTGTTCCTTGCAGTAGTGTAGGATTCAATCATCACTGAATCCTCTTTAATGGGCTACACTAGCGATTTAGTGGAATGAACACTCCAAAAGTAAGTTCTGTAAGCGCCAAATATAAATGAGTTCAAATCCAGGGTCTTTGTAAAGACAAATGTTTTTATACAGAAAATAAACGGGCTAGCTTATTTCATACATTATTATTACTATTATTATTATTATTATTATTATTATTATTATTATTAGTCGTAGTAGTAGTAGTCCTATTTTAAGGCCCATTTTAATGGGTCTACACCAGCTGTCCAAAGACAGCTGGAAAAAAATTCAAATTAGCACCCTTGGGGGTGCTAAAAAGGACGGACCTTAACAAATATAAAGAAAACCGGTCAAAAAAAAGACTGCAAATTAAATATTCAACGAAAACGGGGAGGTGGTACAGAGCACGCCCCCTAGAGTCCACTGTAGTAGTAGTAGTAGTAGTCGTCTTTACATGGTTAATTATTATTCTAAATTACTGTTTTAGTTAACCAGTCAATTTCCAAATCACAGATTTTTTTTTTTAAAGAATCCTCTTCACTTTACAGATTTGGGGTGCAGGTATTTATATGTTTCAACACAATTTATAAAAACATTGTTGTGTATTGTACTACTAAAGTATATATGGGATGGGATGTAACAAATCATTGTAACAAAGCTTCTAAAAGCAATACACAAACAGTTATACATGATGTATTTGGCACCAGCACTGTATTCAAGCCAAACCAGATAATTCAGTAAATTAAAAAAAAATAAAAGGTGTGAGCTCATTCAGCTGTTTATTCACCAAATGAATATTAAATGTCCAGGTAATTACTTCAGAAGAAATTCAATACACATCTGACTGTACACATGGTTTTAACAGGTATACTGGGAATAAGCTAGGCTGAACTAATGAAGCACAGTGTGTTTAAAGTCTAGGCTTGCATTCCTAACTTTCTCAAAACCCTTTGAAGGGTATTCTAAAGTTTAGGATCAAATCCACAAAGCCTTCTACTAAATATCAAAGCTTTAGTAGAGAAAGGCAGCACAGGTGTGTGGGAATCAGCCCCTGTTGAATTACACGCTCTGTAGAGTTTTCTTGTAAAAAGTGATCAGTCAGAAAACACCAAAGGGCTGTAAAATGGGAATCTTCCTTACAAGTGATGGCCAAAAGTGAAATGTTTACAATGGAAGCTGTTTCACTTTTAGTGGGCATATTCTATTTTGTTCAAATCCTAGGCATACCCACTTGAATATTTTTCCTACATTGAATCAGTGATGACGAGCACCCTCTTCAAACAGTGTCATGTTTTAATAGTTATCACACCTCACAACTCTAAACAGCATGCTGAAGACTGAAGCTATTTAAAGATAGTGCTCATTAAAAGGACTACAGTTACACAAGTTGGCAATAGACAAGTAATTTCTGCAAATACTCCCTTGTTCATTTATAGGCAAAAAATCCATCTTATAGACCCTTGTCCTTCCGGTCTTGCTAAAACAGTTTTAAGATGTCATGTCTAACCTCCTCTTGATAATGTCACCCTCTGGTTAAAATCACCAGAGGTAAATGAAAACAGTAAGATTAGCAGGGTGACATAAACAGTAAATAAGTTACAGTACAGTATTGAAAAGTTCAGAAAATAAAGGAGCTCAATATATAATACCAAATAATACAATGCATGTTTATAGATTACTTATGTTTTTAATTATTAACCCTTTCATGCATGGCGACCGCATAGAAACTCGCTTCTAGTCTTAATATGGGGACATATGGAAGACATAAATACATGATGACCTCATATGGGGATGCCATTTTTCCCCATATAAAGCAGTGAGAAAAAAAATAAATGTGTCAATGAAAAATATATTTTTCCAGCTATGAAAGGGTGTTGCACAGAATAACAGATACATTGACCTTTGATTTAATTGTCACTGATTTGTTTTAATGATTACTCTGCCAGGTTACTGATGAACTCCTGAAAAGTAATTCACGGATTCTTGTTTATTCTTGAAGTGATATTAAACATGTGGATGTTGGTAGTAAACAGGTCAGTACGAGACATAAAGTATTCATAAGGTTGCACAGTATGTAGATTTGATTTATTTTTCACTTATCACTTCATTGTTGCCAACCAGCAGCAGTCTAGCCAAACAGCATTCCAGCTAAGGTAGCTAAAGGTGTCGGCTCATTCCCAACTGAATGCAAAGATCAAAGTAATGAAATCACAGAAACTGTAATACACATAGCATGTGGGGGAATTAGCAAGATCCCTGACTAGCCAAGGATTACTACCAGACATGATCAGACTATTATCAAACACTCTGCTTGTGAGTCAGCTGAGAGATCAATATCCACTAGTCTCACAACAAAGACATTCAACATCATGGTTATATATTTATAAATTACGGTTTACCCTAAACCTACTGTAATACTTAAAAAGACTACACTAAACAATAAAGTAGTGGCATGTTTTTTAGAATTTCACACTCACACAAAGTCTGCAGACATAGCAAGAAAGCCCACGTCTTATCAATATAAAAGAAGTTCATGCATTAAGCTTATAACAGAATAAGTGTTAAAGTTAGCCTCTCTATAGGCTTGACTTTTCAGATTTGGTTCAGAACTAATATACCTTGTTTGTTCAAGTTATTTACACAGATCATATTGTAAGATTAATGTATTTATGTATTTATTTATTTGTTTTACTATAGACATGGCTAGTAATTGGACCGATGCATAACCATTGCTGTTGAGACATTTGTTCACCATATGTGTCTTTGGCTGCTCATTAAGAGTACAGTTAATTTCCTGTCAGATTTCCAATCTGCTTGGCTCCTGACTTCTGGAGAGAGGTAGATGACTGAAAGTGCTGAATATTTTCAGTCCATCACAGGGAGCAGTGGGGACTCAGACGCCTGCCACCAAGATGACATTTTACTGGAAATAAAACTAAACGCCTGCATGCTGGCCACTGTCCTGGGTTTGGTAGCTCACATCCACTGTGGAGTGCCTGCTAGCTCAGCCCCGCCCCCAGAACTGTATGCCACCGAAACAAACACAGAAACTAGCTAGGCACTGATAACGAAAGACAGGGAAACAAGGCATGACCTTGAGGCAGAGAAAACATCTCTCTCGCTCTCTCTCTCTCTCTCTCTCTCTCTCTCTCTCTCTCTCTCTGAGAGCCACTTCACAGTTTTAATCCTCATCGACATAATAATTAAAAATTAATTAATTAAAAATGTTATAAAAATAATTTTTAAAAAAATGCAACTTATGATAACATTATAACTGGTAGGATCAAAATGAGTCCAGATTTGGTCAATTAATTTACATACAAGGTAGACAAGCAGTAATAACTTACTTTACAAGCAGATGGCGCGCAAGTCTTGTGTCTTGCAGTGACTAAACATTTATCAAGATCTACAATACCACAATCTTAAATGCTCTTTTCCCAGAATAGACCCTAAAAGGAAAAGGTTAGGGACCCTAATATATATATATTATATATATATATACATATCATTATATATATATATATATATATATATATATATATATATATAACCTTTAACCGTTAGTCAGTCAGATAAACAGTATTAATTTGGGACGAAATTCAAGTGCTTTGCTTCGTCAATGACCTAGTGCGTAAATTCGCCTGCCTTCTTGTAATTACTTTGTGTGTTTTAATCTCGACGGGTTCTTGGGAGAATTGTCTGAAAAAAGCACCATTATCACTTTAAATGGGCGGGGCTTGGAAATGTAGCGTTCCGAGGGACTGCTTTTTATACAAGCTGAGGGAGTTAGGTTACTATTAGACAACTGATCTTCATGAAATGAACTGTTTACAGGGACTGGCTCCTAACCAACCCAAGCAAGTGTCGGGATTAAAATAAAAGGACTTCATTCACAAACAAGGAGCATACATTAAACCGTCTGCGTGTTCACACAATTGTTTTGTTAAGGTAAAATAGCCGAGACACAGAAAACAACATCGGAGTGGGAATTGTACCTTCACAAGATTCAAGGTAAAAAAAATAGAAAAGAAACATCATTGTACAGTCTTTTCCTTGCGACAAGGAACCAAAGGGAATTCTTCAGTACAGCAAATGCTGGTAGAGTGGTTCTTTTTTGGCACAGCGTACGGACGAATTGGATTTTACATTGGATTTGAAATATGATTGAGAAACTGCTGTTTGCGCTCGTGCAGCTGTGGAATTCAAGTTGAATTGGAATATTATTGAATGTATTTACTCAGGAGAAAACAGGATTACGTTGATTTTCTTTAAAACCACGTTAGTGTGAAGTTGGTGGATATTTAAAGTAAACACGCTGTATTTTTACTCTCTATAGCTGTATGTATCTATAGCTAATTGATGAATTGCCTTCCAAACACAACTGCCGCATAAATGATAAACGACTCGTCTTGATTTTTTTCCCCTTTAGCTGTTTTGTTGGGGTTTTTTTTTTTTTTTTTTCTTTTTGGATATTGTTTGTAGCACTTTCAAACACTAAAATAAAACAAAAATTAAAAAAATGGGAAACAGTTTTTCCAACGTATCCGCCTTCCAGTCGCTTCATATTGTCATGTTGGGCTTGGACTCAGCGGGCAAGACAACTGTATTGTACCGGCTGAAATTCAACGAGTTTGTCAACACCGTGCCCACCATAGGGTTCAACACGGAGAAGATAAAACTCAGCAACGGTACCGCCAAAGGCATCAGCTGCCACTTTTGGGATGTCGGGGGGCAAGAGAAACTGCGGCCGCTTTGGAAGTCCTACAGCCGGTGTACCGATGGAATTATATACGTAGTGGATTCGGTCGACGTAGACAGACTGGAGGAGGCTAAAACAGAACTGCACAAAGTCACCAAGTTTGCGGAGAACCAGGGCACGCCGTTGTTGGTCATAGCCAACAAGCAGGACCTGCCCAAGTCGCTCCCCGTGGCGGACATTGAAAAGCAGCTGGCGCTTCACGAGCTCTGCCCCTCCACCGCGTACCACGTGCAACCAGCTTGCGCCATCATTGGAGAGGGGCTCCCTGAAGGAATGGACAAACTATACGAAATGATCCTGAAACGCAGGAAATCTCTGAAGCAGAAAAAGAAACGGTAATTTTGGCGCCGACTGTTTGTTTTTCTACCGTCTATGGACTATATGGCGATGTTGACTTAAGGTAAACACCATGCAGTCATTTTGACGATACTGCCCCAAACCAAAAGGAAACGAGGACACGTTTACTTAGCTAATTTCTTATATATGTGCGGTATTGGCCATCTGTGTTAAGCCTTGTGGAAGGATTTGTACACGTTTTGAAGGTGCTGGACTTTTTTTCACCGGTCGACATTTTGAAATGGGCTGGCCCTTTCAGATGCTGCTATATGGGAATGTAGCCTGTGACAGTTTGGGATTTGGCGTATTCGATTACTTTCATTGGGAACACAGACAACAACAACAAAAACACACTGTGACAGCATCGGAGCACGCTTTCAAACGCTTCGGTTTTGCCACGACAATTATCTACTTTTTGTACGTGATGTGGATGTTTTTCTTTCTCATACTGACTGAAGTCAACCTAGTTCACTGCGCACTGCCGTGTCCATAGCAGAGCAGTGTTTGTCTACTAAAGACAACCAAATGGAGTGTAATTAACTAACTTAAAGAAAACACATCCATGACTGCGACTCACAACTAAATATATTAAGTCTTGGGTGTTTTCGTGAACCGTATACACTGTCACCATAAACGTGTTTCCTATAGCATTGTTTAGAATTTAAAGACACTTTTTTGCACTTTTATTTAAAAAAAAAAAAAAAAAAGTTAGTACTACACTGTAAAATGAGACAGTTTATCCGCAAATAAGCCAAAAAACCCCAGGATTTTTTTTTTTTTTTTTTTAAGGTTAAGTGCTTGTAAACGTTGTCTTCATTGCTGAAAGAAAATCTTATTCCAAGTCGGACTGTTTGAAATGTAGGTGGAAGTTATTAAAAGGAAACGTGTTTGTTTTCAAAGAAAAGATTTCCAATATTTACTTTAAAACCCCTAAACCACTTGTTTAATTTTGTTATGTTGCTCTACATAGGTTAAGAACGTTTCTGACATTTCCAACCTAGGCTCAGATTGGTAGTTGAACCCTCAGCTGAAGGAGGTTGCCATTTGAGAAGGAAAACAAACCTTGGATTGGAAATGGTTAATGTTTGAACAGAACGTCAACCTAGCTACCCCACCTGACTGAATTCACATTTACTATACAGTCATGGGAGCCAAAGCCTTCAGTCAACTTGTTGCTGTTGCAAACTGAGATGGAGAGATGTTGCAACCTGTTAAGATATTAAAAAAAAAAAAATCACTAGGCACCATCTGTATGTTGTTGGTCAAAGATACAATTTTTATGGTTCAGCAGTGGTTTACTGTTAAATTGTAGGAAGGAAGGAATTACAAGGAGAAACACTGACTGCTGCGTTACTGTATGGCTTTGTTATAGTACTGTATTCCTATGCAAAGACATTCTGAAGTCTAAGGAAGAAGCAAGCACAGTCAAAATGCATTATATTGATACTGTGTTTTAAAAATGTAACATGTTCAGTGAGCAGAAAACTACTCCGTCTGTGTCAGCTTTTTAGTAAATTTAAACTTCTATTTATTATATTTTTTGTATGGCTCTTCAAGAATTCCATGTTAAATGTATGGCTGTTTTAGCCATGAAGTTTAGACATCTCTTCCTTATAATATGGTAATATTAGCACCCTCAAATCCTAGCAACAGAATGTGATAACACTTGAAATTTTGACACAAGCTCCCTACGTTTCTTTCAGATAATGGCTTGTGTGTTGAAACATTAAACTTTTTTCGTGGTTAGGCTGGCCTTTCACATCTGTAAATGTTGCATTAAAATTGTCATATTTAAAATTGTATATTGCATAGTCTGTATGTGATTGTAAATACAAGATCAATGTATAGCGATTGCCCTTAGGGGGGGTCTAATAAAATCTTATTTGATAATAATAAAAAAAACACTCATGTTGCAGATGCTCTTCAATTTTTTGTTAAATTTTCTTTATTATGTATGTCTCTGAATACTACATCATTAAATTGGTCTAAGTTCTGTGATTTGTCACCCCTTGCGACAAGGGTACAGTGGAGACGTGTGTCAATATGTCATGTTAGGGGACCGCTTATCCAGTTGTGCTGCGAAAGGGCATGCTTTAGCACAGTGTCATTCCAGCTCAAGTAGATAAAATCCCTGGGGAGGTGTTCCCTATATTTGTGGCTGAAGTACATATGACTTAGAAAATTCCATGATGCGTGTAGTGTGCAGCCAATAAAGAACTGTCTAACTATATTCAGCTCCATGTGGTTCTAGACAAAAAACCTTACCAGTTTCAAAACTTGTTTAAATCAAGGTTGAGGATGTAGTGTATGGAGGAACATTTAATGTGAACAAAAGATCAATTTAAAATCGTTATGAGAAATGAGTTTCAAACTATTTTACTTTTAAAGCGACTGCAAATATTTTTTCTTAAATAATGGTAAAAACAAAAGGTAAAACTTGCTAGAAATGTTCATCCAGAACTTCAAAACACTCAATCAAAAAGGTGAAACATATAAGAAAGTAATTCAAGTAAACAAACCTATCGGCACATGCCACCTTCAGAGTACCGAAGGCTCTTTTACCTTAGAATTGTGATTCAGCGTTTTGAAATTATGGATGAACAAGAAGTACTTAACTGAACTGTTGTTTCATAAGGCAAACTTAATATTTGCTACAGTAGCTTTTTGTTTTTTTTCTATATAGATGTATATTTGTGTAGATAAAAATATTTTGTCCTTTCTTCCAAATCGTGCTAGTATTGTATGAAGTACCTACTTAAATAGCTCTTAACTTACTTAGTCTTCCATGACATAGAAGATGATATAGGGTGCTGTACAATGCAAGCAGATAGAATACTCTGTACTAAATGTTTTATAATACAGTAATCTGTCACATATCCACCCTAACCGTTTATCTTCCATGATCAGTAGGTCAGAGATTGTAGCTCCTATCAAAGTTTTCGTACACTGTGTTATATGTGCTCCGTTCGCTGCCATTGCTGGTAGTGTCACGTGAGCTGTTCAGTGTGGTGACTTGATATGTGAATAAGTCTTGTTTGGCTGCGAGGCATATCAGCTTCAACCTCTGGCTCAATCTCCTGCCTGTCACGCAGCAGGTGCTGCGAATGCACGCACCCACGCTGCAGACGGCTGTTCTGTCACAAGCATTAATACCCTGTATCTTTCTAAACAAGGAATTTAGGGGAGCTTCCTAATAAAAGCAGGATTCTTTTATCTGCTTTTTTACATATCTGCCCTTACTCTGGTCCCACCTCAGTCGGCTATGCGACGGATTACTGTATATAGTAAAAATATTTAAACAGTGTAGATTTTTTTAACATGACATAATTTACATGTGAAATTGCACCAACATCAGTCGACTACATATTTTAAAGACATTACACATGTCAGTATTGCATTAACATCAGGGTCTGCTATAAATTTAGAGACATTTCAGATGCAGGACTGGCAAAATTGCTAGTCTATGTATTTATTATTATTATTATTATTATTATTATTATTATTATTATTATTATTATTATTATTATTATTATATATTTTTTTTTTAAATAAGGAACCAAGATTTTAACTAACATTTGCAATTGAAACAAAACTGAAACTTTGATGCCTTTTTTTATAGGGGGGTGTACTGTGTTCTTCAATGAATAGGATATAGCCAGAATACTGCATGCAGCATGCCCCAAATAGGTACTGTACTTGTAATTCTACTTTTATTCACAATCTTGTTTCTATTATTATTAGTGCTAGTAGTGACAAATACTGTAATAACAAAGAAAATCAAAGAATAAAACAGTACTAATATTATTAATAATTTAGCTAAGTCCAAAGCGACTTCTTTAACTTACTCCAGCAGCTTATATTGTTCGTTTTGGATTGTCCTTTTACTGTAGCGAACAAAAGGCTTTGGACCCAAACAGGGTTGTTATAGCGAGGGTGTACTGTATTTAGTATTTGACTTATATGCTTAATACACAACACTCGTGCATTTTAATATATAATGTGTGCACATTAGTTATTTCATTTTTGTTTTTTTCACCTCCCATAGTGTTCAACATTTAACAGAGGGTAAAAAGAAGTTTGTATCAGGATCCAATATCATCCCTTACAAAAAAGTAACATACTGCAAGTATACTTGAGCCAAAATTGTCTGATTTTAGTATACTGTTGGTACCATTATAAAATCCTATTTTGACACAAGTATACAACTTTGTATATTCTTCTTTGTAAATAATGCAACATACTTCTCAAATATTGGACATTTCTTAGATTGTATTTTACTTCTCTTTTGCATACCTGCATTGTCTCTTGCTAGATATGCACCTCCAGATTCTGACAAATATTTTTAGAAAACCAGGAGCAACTTCTGCTCTGGATCAAAAAGCTATAATACTTTGTGGCTACCCGCCTATGTGGATAACTATCAAAAACTAGTAGAAACTAACTAAAACACAAGTCTGGGAAAAACAAATGGAAGTCTGGAAAAAGTATGGAATTTTGATGTTGAAAAAGTGTATGAACCCTGAGATACTGTACCTATATTGAGTACAGTGTACTTTGTACAAATCACAGTCCACAGGTCAATTATGGACAACTTGACATTTTGTTTGGACAACCAAATGTCTGCAATGGACTGCCCGAAGGGCAAGTACCATTACCAAAATTTTGCGAGCCCTGAGATGGCTTTATTCTGTCAATATCAGGATCTACTGTATATATTATGAAACTGGCAACTGATTACCAATATCTCTTGTCATTTTATTTGAAGGAATCGAACCGAGGCCTCCAGATATTTGAGGAGCTTATGAATTAGCCTGCTTCTCCTCCAAACCTTTACAAACCAAAATAAATGATGTTCGCAGAAAAATAACTATAGGAGAACACAGGTAAACATGAGATATGTATTACTGTATTTCATTTTTCACATAAAGCATCTCAACATGTTTGAAAATGGAAACATTCCAACAGGAAAGACGTGTTAAAAACAATATACAGATGAACCCGCTTTATATTATGATTGCCATGCAGGCATAATTAGTGATATAAAGCGGGTCATGATATAAACTGAGTTTCACATTTGCCTGTGATGGCACATTACGAGTGCGAGAAAAAAAGAAAGAAAATTATGAATTAAAGAGCAGTGTTTTAATACTGTACGACAAATCTGTTTTGTATCATTAACTGGAAGAAAACAGTTTGTCATTATTTTTAAAAAAAGGCATGAATTGTCAAGTGATGAGAGCTATCAATACTTTTGTGTGTGTGTGTGCATTTGTTTGAGTCTGACTTCAAATGTGGGGATGTTGGTATTTTGTAACTGAACTGTATCCCGTTAAACGTGACAATAAGCGGGTTTGTGAGATGATATTAAGAGAGGTAATTTCTCAAAGAACCTATAGTGCATGGCGAGTGGTTTTCAAAAATCGTGATTATAAACGGGTTATAATAGTAAGCAAGGTGATATAAAACAGGTTCATCTGTGTATATAATACATTATACAGTGTTTCCCCTAGAAAATCACATGGATGGGAGTTAAGTTTGTTGTTATTTTTTGCACGTGCAGGTGTCATCTGTGCAGCTTATTTTTCATGGCTTGGAGAAAAAAACAGCCATGGCCTTCTGATCATCATATTCGGAAACTGGAAATCAGTAATCCTCCAGGCTGTGTTTCAAACAAATACTCATGTCTTTGATATTTAAAAAGTTTGATTTGCCTTACATTGACACTTCAACACACAAATCTAAATTCATTCAAGCTAACTGAAAATTGATCATTGGAGGAAGTATCAAAATAAGTCAAAATACTCTCCCATATGGACTATTAACAGCATTATACTTCATTGGTAATTTAAGCTATTCATATTGTGTAATCGTTAATTACACAAAGCATTCCCTGTACAGGTACAAATCAGTTCACCTATTGTTTATTTTTTAAAGGTTGTACAGCCAGGGGCTGTACCTGAGGTCCTTCACCCGATTCCTCATTCCATTCTGAGAGGCTATGTTTACTGTGAGACTCGCTCCTTACAGTGGCAGATGCACATGCTGACCTAACAGATCCACTGCTGCGCTGGTCCGCTGAGCTCTCCTCAGAGTCTCCCATCTCGTCAACCCTTGTGCTTTTCTCTCCCTTTTGAGGAGAAAAAGGATGGTATTTGTGACTGACCTTCGGTGGTCCGCTTTTTGGGTGACATTCTGAATGCGAAGGGTATGAAAGCAAGACGAGCATTAATTACTTTCAGACCGTCAGGCCTAATTTTGATTAAATGTCAATATTCAATAATTTCGATAGAAGTGAACCATTTATCTCAGTGTATGTGATGTTGCTTCAACATTTCTCCAACTACTAGTAACTTAGCTTGCTACCTATTGGTGATGATAGTAATAACATGATCCAACCAACATTTTATACTAATTCGCTCAGGTTATTCATGTTATCATTAAAGTTACATAGTAGATGATGCAAACATTAAAATATTAATAAGCAACAAATTATATTTTGTAATGTAATTGCTTGATCTGGAATCAAACTAATTTAGGCTACTTGTGCTAGCTATGTATATATTATATATATATATATATATATATATATATATATATATATATATATATTAAAATGTAACTGTGTTGGTGACAGAAAAGAATCGTTATGAAACTTATCCGAGTGCCTGTACATGATAATCCGCTTCTTGCGTTGTGTATAATTTCTCACCCAATCATATTTCGATGTGATAATTGGCCACTTCTTGCATTGGCCTTAATTTCACAACCCGTCATGTTTCAATAAAACCACAGGGTCATTCATCTGACATAAACACCAAATACGTCATGTTACGTAAGGGGTGGGGAGGCGAGGCAGCACACAAGTCTTGGAGAGCCTGTTCCGCTAAAACAAACCTGAAAAGTAACTTTACACGTGCAATTATCGCATTTTTTTTCCAATTGTGTAGGCCCAGTGGCTGTCTATATATATATATATATATATATATATATACACACACACACACACACACACACTGCCTTGAAAAAGTATTCAGCCCCCATCCCTTTTTTCACATTTAAGAGACTCTGATTCAGAATTTGAAATAGATTCAATTTGGATTTTTTCCCACTGATCTACAAAGCCTTGAGCATCATGTCAAATCAAAAGAAAAATTCCGAAAGCTTGCAACAATTTACTAAAAATGAAAAACGGAAATTATCAGATTAAAAAAGTATTCATACCCTTTGTATTCATAGTATTCATACCCCCTAAATTTGCTCAGGTGCAATATATTTCCTCAACAAGTCACACAATTTGTTGATGGACTCCACCTGTGTAAGAAATTAGTGGATCACCTGCTTTAAATTAATCTGTGAGGATAAATACTGCTCTCTCTCTATGGTCCCACAGTATGGTAGCCACCTCTCCCCAAAATGACGAGGCCGCCAAACCATGAATGAATAATAAAAAATATTTAAAGCTCTCCACAGTGGCACTCTGTCACCTAACCCCCAAATACTGAATTTAATGAAAATCAGTAGCTGAGACATGGCCCGTCCTCCAGAGCATGACTGCGCCAAGGGAGAGAGACCAGCCTCTCAAACCCGACCATGCACCACGCAGAACTACTAAATATGAACCGCTCAGCACTCAGGTAAGGAAAAACCCCCCTACTCACATATTTTTTTTTTTTTAGGGGAACCTCAGGAAAGCGGAGGGCAGCCCTTCCTCCAGGCTCTAAGCGGTCAACTCTCGCTTCGTCCTCCCAGCGCTTGACTGAGCTGCCGAAACAAAATGAAGCAACAAGAATGAATAGTTCACAGAGCTTTTATGTGCTTGCTGATGACGTATGGGTTAGGTGCGGATTCTCCTTCCAGAAAAGCAACCAAGTTTACAATCACGGTGTGCAAAGTTAATAGAGACTTATCCGAAAAGACTACTGGCTGTAATAGCTGCCAAAGGTGGTTCAGCCAAGTTTTGACCCAGGAGGATGATTACTTATAAAATTATGACATTTCAGTTTTTTAGTTTTTATTATTTTATTGTTTACTATTTTCTTTCTTTTTGTGGGGGACTCTGTGAAGAAGAATGTGTGACTCACAAATACAAATTCCCAATCTAATACATCAAAATCCCAGGCTGTGAGACTCGTAAATGTGAAAATATATACTGTCTTCAATTTAGAATATTAAATGGAAAAAAAACTTTTTTTTTGGGGGGGGGGGGGGGGGGTGGTGGTTTTTTTTTGGGGGGGTGGTGGCATGTACCGTTACACACAATAAGTGTCCAAAATGACTAGGTTTTGACATTTCACAGTTGTCAGGGGTCAAGAAGAGCTACTTCCTTGTAGTGACCCCTGGGCAACGTCTCTGACAGCAAAAGGCTCTTCAAATCTAACTTACCATGCAATGCTTAAGCAAAGCAATGTTGGGCTTGGTTAGTACTTGGATGGGAGACCACCTGGGAATACTGAGGGCTGTAGGCTGCATGTTAAGCTCACACGAATATATACTGTAAATGTCCCTTCTTGCCAACCACCTTCCCCTGAGAAGATTTGTTTATTTTGAACAGATAAGAACATTTCTACTACTCAATAGGGCATTTCTAATTGCAAAGGCATGCGTCAGAGAACCACAAAATTGCTATGTGTTTGTTCCAGTTCTATATTGCTGTCTGTCAGGATTTTTGCTCTTGACTCAAGACTTGGTCAGTTTCCTAATCTAGTACTGTACAGAAGTGACGGGTCTCAATAATGATATGGCTTCTCCTTTTCAGAAATTCCTGCACAGGGGATGCATATCCCTGGCAGTGTTATCCAATTGTGATGAAACTTGCTAAGTACATTCCTTCTTCAGCACATGTGAGTCTCAGAAGCTGCGGTAAGTGGAAGCTGTCTGTTGCACTTGCATTTTTATAGTTATCTAGAGAACCCCTATCCTAACGTGACAAAACTTGCTGCATTCTTTAATACAAGTTACAAGATACATGTATCGGGCTGAATAGGTACATTTTACACATATCTAGGAACGACTTATCAATCATGATCAAACTTAATGTATTATTTTTCACAACTAATTGAGAGTATCAGAATCTGAGGACATATGGAAGCTGTATGTCTTTATTGCACACTTACATTTTTAAAACCATCTAAAGAACCACTTGTATATAGGCCATGGGGAGCTAATTTTTAATGTTACTGCTAGCTCTCATTTTGTATTTACGAGGTGGTAGGAGAGGAATGTCGCTAACATACGGATGCTGCTGTTTGCATTAATGTGTTATCAGGAGAATTCATGGATTTTCAAAACAATAACTGATAACTGAATGGAATTATGAATAGTGACTTAATAGGAGCAGCAGTGACTCAAAGTAACTAGAGTAACTAAGTACTAGATATGTACAATCAGATGATTAACAGCATGGTAACTACAAAAAGATTTGACATGTATCCAGTTAGGGTGAAAATTGATAAGGACATTATATTGGTATTGAGGGTATATGGGGATATAAGAGGCAACTATATAAGTATTCTACTGGTAAATGACTGATTGCCGACCACTGTTTTTAACACACTCACAAGTGAATACAGAGATGTTGATGCCTACAGTCACGTTGCAAAGCCATGACTCTGTAGATGCCTTGTCAGGCCGGTACAAGCGTACCAATCAAGCGACCAGCTGACCATCTGCTCATAGTCATTGTAGGTCTGCAATCTGGAGATCAATACCATCCATTTCTCTAATAAGGATTTCCCCCTGGCTGTTGGTTTTCTCTTTAAAGCACCATGTTAATGCCTGGAGAGGAAAGGGTTAATTGCTTTCAGAGACTAGGAACAGATTGTGACGGGCTGGGCAGGCTTGGTGATTGAGAGGGTTGTTTTATTTTGTAAAACCTGCTAGGCTGTTCTCTTTCAATGGGAGGTGTGGGGGATGGGGAGAGAGACAGATAGTGCAGAAGATGTGAAAACATTTTGCAAGCCTTTACTGGCTGCTCTTTAGGGATTACCAAAATAAGAACACTGCTGTTGTTTGCTTTACAACCATACCCCCATCTTTTCATTGCACTTTGCTCCAAAGAGAACATTTACACCATTTCATTCTAAAAGGAGAAACAGTAAGAGCTTTAAAGCTAAAAACAAATAAATAAAGGGAACCTATTTGTATACCACTGTAATGTATACTAGCTAGGCTTATCCTTATTGGAATTCTCTTGGCAGCTTGATTTTGTTCAATATGATCAGATCCTGTGTAAGAATGTGCAGCATGCAGGTAGGTGCAGTCCTTTGAAAGGGTAGCAGAAATTGGGTTTGTGATTTATCATTAAGTTTACAGAAAAAAAAGTACTTATTTTGTTCTTCCAGTGGCTTGTAATAGTTTGTGGATCTGACTAGCATCCCTTCTGCCACATTTATGTACCCTGAAACTAATCTGTAAAATAACCACACTCTGGTATCAAACTGGGGCTGCAGCCAGTTCCATCTGCAGTCCAATCTGCAAATGGTCATTACGTACAAAGATCTCACATTTTTGTATAATTGCTGTTTATAAAATGTCTCACTAACCTCCACTATTTTCCTGACTGTATGGTATTTTCACAGCTCTCATGTCCAAGGAATTTTTTTTTTTTTTTTTTTTTTTTTGTAGTCGTATTGCATTGGACGTTCATTAGATAACGTCCACCATCAATGTGGAGGGATTGAGTTGTGCCAGCCCACAATCTGTACCAGGGCTGACTGACAAAGTCCAAAATGAAATAGTTTGTTTCTTGATCTGCTGATGGAAACGAACAACCCTGAATTCCAATACTTTCAAGTCAATCCCAGTGGCAGATGAGGATGTGGCCTTTCCCTCAGCAGGCCTGTAACAGGCTTGTCTTCTCACTGAAGAGTTGCCAGCTTGGACCCTGCCTGTTCTACTCTGATAATCAGGAACTTAGAGAATCTTGAAAAGGAGAAAAGTCTAAAAAAACTACTCTTGATGCACAGAGCACTACCACAGCGATGCTTCATTCTAGTCACCTGCTGTCTCTGTGTTAGATTGAATACAGCACTCCCTTTTTGATAACGATAACCAATTCCCCTCACATATGTATTACTGATCAATTAGAAATTCACATTTTAAAACCATGCTTCCCATTCACAAGGCTGTAGTTGAATCCTTACATCATAAGATTTACTTTTTCCCGACTTAATAAGCGTGCATGTTGGCAACAATATAACATTTACATTTCATTGGAAAATCTGTCTGACTTGTTGACATGTCTTTTCCACATTGACTAGCAGATATACACCAGCATCACACAAGGTTGTATGGGGATTGCATATGCTATGGTTGCCACAGAAAGATACTTCGGACAGCCAACTCGAGTCATCTCTAGTGCGCTCATCCTGAATTCTCCCAGAATTAGTGAAAAAGGTGACCTTTCCATGTTTTTTCAGAATTACCCGACTTATCACGTGAGTTGGGCAAGAAATACTTGTTACAGAGTTAAAAAGTCAAGACATGATTTTGCTGCAGACGGTATTACAATCAAATTGTCAATGATTTAAATGATAAATCCATCTAGATATGCTTTCGCATTTATGCAGTACATATATTTCTGGCAGACTGGTATGCAGAACAGGGAAAGAAGCACTGGACAAGGGAAATAATGCCAGATGTGAAAGTGGATATGAGAATGGGAGTGATGAACCCAATTTGGTTGAAAACATTCAAATTAGACAGGACATTTCCATCAAAGGATTTACAAAAATCTGGAATTGATGTGGTCAGAAACCCAGAGGCAGTGTAAACTTTACCTGCTACTGACGGAACTGTTCTTTTTTATGTTAAGTATTTTTATGTTCCTTTTCTAAAAAAACATTTTTTTTTTTTTTTTTTTTTAAAGGGGTTAATTAAGTAATAGCCAAAATTGTTTGTGCCAGACTTGTTAGAAAGTCTGTAACAACATGTTTGACTGTTATTGTCGATACGTTGTAGATTATTACTTAATACAGTACCTACCGTGCATTTATCGTAAAGTCCATATACAAAACAAAACATTAAAATAAATGAGTTCTGCACCATATAAAATGGAGCTGATTTTGCCAGTGCTTGTTAACCAGGTTAAAATTATTTTGAAGCAAATTAAAGCATTTTCATTTCAGCTTTATTGTTAACGTTTTCACATGTCGCAATAGCCTGTCCTACAATTATTGATCATTCCACTGTGTTATGTTGTGAACATCAGCTAAATTTTAAAACAGAGATATGGTAAATGCTTATTGTGAAAGTTTACTGGTTACTTTAAAATTAAGGGACATATAAGAATGATAAATACGGTAACTGATAGAAGGCCTTCTTTGTTGTTCTTCAAGTTGCTGCAGTGACATTGTAGATGCTATATTGAGTTAATGTAAATGAGATACTGTTTTAGCAGACAGATTTCAATATATAAACATTTATATAATAAATGGGGGGGGGGGGGCAGCTTGAGCACGTACCTGGGTTATGTGGTTCATGGAAACGCGGTAAGATTGATGGTCAGTGTTTTTTCATAGCTCAGAAAAAGAGAGTGCATTCAAAATAAATTCTGTATTTACCCAATGATTTTCTTTTTCACATTTAAACAAAATCTTTTGAAACGTTGCAGAATTTCATCAGGAATAGAATTTGATTCTGTGATGTTGTTTAATCATCTGTAAACATTAATTCAATTTTTCGATTTCAGTGTTGTGGAGGTTTGTCCTGAACTACTAAAATGAGGAAGTAACAAAATAATGTTTGTTTTAAATTTTTTTCCATCACATCCACCTGTCACAAAAACCTGGCTTCTGCTACTTTTCTGCTTATGTCTATCCTCAGCAACAGCCTGAGAATGGGCTTCTCTCTCCTGGTATTGTAACACAGGGTTACAATACTGGGTTACAGCCCAGTATTGGGTTACAGTCTGTTACTTTCAGTCTCGGGTGTCCGGTGAAGTTTCGATCTTCCACACACACAACCCCCCCCCCCCCCCCACCCCTGCCAAATGAAACATCCGGTCTTTAAAACTTCACAATCTTATATTTTATATTTATTTGCAGTTTCAGTCACAGGGCTTGAATGGAAAATTTTTGGCAAGGAAAACAAGTGAATTGTGCACGGGCCATTAAAATCAGTGTCGTTATCTCATAGCCACCAGACCAGCACAACACGCACACACCCAGGTGAACCTTAAGTGCTTATACTTGTTATACTGAACAAAAAAGGATTTTCCGTAAGATCACAAGAAGAGAGAAGATCAATTATCAAAGAAGGCAGGCAAACGCCAGCAATTGAAGCATTTAAGAAAGATGGTAGGACAACATGACTATTTAAAACATGCTGGTATGAAGTACATAAATAGCTCACAGGCAGCACTGTGAGCAGCAAATTATATTGCTGGCTATACTGCTATATTTCTGCTTTCCACACAAAAAAAAATATTTGGTCTGGCGAAGGCTACAGTGACTGGAAAAATTTATCACGAAGCTTAACTAAACACAGCTCATCTCAACAGCATATAATTTCCTTAAGAGTGGAAAAGATCTTTGATTGATATTTCGCTGAGCGAGCAAAGACGCCTTGCAGTACAGCACAATGACAATGTAAGGAAGAACAGGGAGATTTTGAAGCGGCTTACTGATATGTCAGTTGTTTTATCTTGTCAAGAATTGGCTTTTGGTAGTCCCTGTGAGACAGAGGATTCTGTAAACCAGGACAATTTCAGGGAACTTTTTCATTATTTTTTCGTTACGACGAGGAGTTAAAGGTTTACTGGTGACGTAACATCCTACATTGACTGCAAATTTGGAGAGAGCAGTTTCTTTGCTTGTGAGGTAGATGAAACAACTGACATTTCTAAACTAAATAAGCTTTCAATTGTGTTACGTTGCGTGGATGGGAAGGGGAGCCCACAGGAGAGATTCATGGGTTTTAAAGATGTCAGCGCAGATCGGAATGCAGTTGCTTTGAAGCAGGTGGTTGATTCACAGTTGTTAAAATACAACTACAATCGTGGCAAATTTAGAAATATAAAAATAAACTTCAATGACAATCATAAAATTTGAGTATTTCAAAATTATAATACATTGAGTAGATATGTTTTATCACTGTCTATGAAACTGAAGTGCATGCATCTGGAACTGTGAATGAACCATTCCTTCATTTGTTATAATACGTGTGTAGGGTGTCTCTTGCTGTAAGAGACATGTCATCTCATGCAGTTTGCAGCGAGGACCACACCCTACCCACAACATAGACCCCATTCACACTTTAAGGCCATGGGCCGCTTCAGGACTGCCATTTCTCATATGTGAACGCTCCAAAAAAGAAAAGGCAGTCTAGGGCCAGCCTAGATTTAGGCCGCTGTTTCGATGTGGCCCAGGGTCTGCAATCCGAGACCAGGGCTGGCCTTTACATATGTATGAACGCAAAGCAGACTTAGACCGCCTTTTTGTATCACATTACCAATTACATTTTCTATGATAACATGGAAAAACTCAGATTTTCTATGATGTCTGAGATTTTATTTTACATTTCGGGAGGGGAAAATAAACATGAAATTGAAAAACTGTTTGTCTGTCTGCTTGCTTGCCTTTCTGCCTGCCTGTCTGTGTGTCTGTCTGCCTGTCTGTCTGTATTCCTCTACTTGTGGATGCAGCTTCTCAAGCAGCTTATGCAGGAGATTCAAACCCAGGACTTTTTATGTCTTGGGACATAAGCCATACCAAAATCGCAGGACACCAGCCTCCAGGAAATACAGGACAGATGACCAGCCTGAAAGCCAGGCCTCAAACTATATTATTATAACAAGACTGACAATAAACAGATGCATGAATGTGACCAGATTGGTCATGGTCATAATGCCAAAGTAGAATTTTTGAGAAAGAAAACCATCAGTCATCTTTATCACAGTATTTGTTTAGATTGTTCTTAATTTGTATGAATCACTATAAGGATATACTTATTGTAATGCTATTAACTTACTAATTTACGGTGTTTGCAATGATTCTGAGTGTTTCTGGATTCTGTTGCTATTGAGCTCTTACATTTGATTTTTCTCTAAATCTACTTTACCTGGCTTAGAGCTGCTTTGAGCTTGTCTGAACAACCTTCCTCATTTCAATAAAATCATTTGACAGTGTGATCTTTCAACTCAGTCCCACCTAGCCTACCTTTATATAGGCAGAGATTATGGATACATGGATTGAGGAAGGCATTTCAGTGCCAGCACCTAGATTCCCCAGGTAAAGGCAGATTTAGAGAAAAGAAATAATAACAAATATTGGAGCGACAGAAACCAAAACTAGTCATAATAACGGGAAACACCAGATTGTTTTGTTGTTTTTTTAAAATAATTCTTGAAGCCGTTTCCTCTTTTAATTCAATGTAATCGTTACATTATTTGAAGGAGAAGTTCAACAAATTCTCTGAGCAGTTTCCTGGTAGTTGTATTGGTGATATGTCTTCAAAACAGGACCAAATAATAAAATATGATAATCATTGAATAAAAAAAAAATGCTAAAAAATAAATAACTAAAATGCCCCAGCCATTTTCAATTAACAGTTCCATTTAAAAATACTCTGCAGCATTTGTGTGAATGACATTCGTCTGGTATGTTCCGATGTGTTGGAACATGTTGCTCTAGATGACTGCATGTTTGTATCTGCACTTCTCCAGTGTGTTGCTGCTGGTTTTGATTCACAAAGCAATAAACCAACAAGAAATATGAGTTGCAGCAGAACACAATTTATATAGGCTACAGTCAGCAACCAATTACCAAAGGAATATGGGACAGGTAATAATCAAGTCAATTGAAAATGCAACTGAAAGCATGATGTGCATATGATTATACGTTACACTATAATATATACCGTATTACTTCAATTTAGCGCCACCCTCGAATTAAAGACGCCCTCGTATTGACGCTGCAGTCATGTATCAGCTTTTTAATAGAGGCCGCGCTCGAATAAACGCCGCTATCAATAAAGAAACATTAAGGTATTTTTTTTCTCCCCCTACTAAAATAAACACACACAGTAAACAAACAAACGTGCAACACTGACTATGTACATATGCATTCATTGACAATCTAGCACCTAAATTACAAACTAATGTACACACACACAGAAAGCACATTTTATTTTATGCTATTACATTCTGAAAGAAAACTGAAGATAATTTACGTACAGAACAGAAGTCCTTCTGAAGTTCTTATAGGTGGTTTTGTTGTTTTGTTTTTAGTTAAATTGTAATTCCCGTACTCAATTCCATACAAATAAAAACAATGTGCTCACTATCTTTGAGAATATTTAGTTTTGGGTTCTCTTGCAGATAAATTACAAACAAACAAGTTACGCTGAGAAAAAAACAACCAACTAGGATATATTGTAGTTTTTACAGAAATCAAGCTGATATTCTGAAGTAATTTTTGGTGCAGGAAAAACATCTATGTCACACTCTTGGATTTAACTGCCACACCAGTATTGTCCCGCCCCTTAACAACTAATACATACTCCTGATTCGCTGCTACAGTACTCCCTTGACCTTCCAACTCCCACCTAATAGGCTTTTGGTAACTGTCACCGATAAATGTATTGTAGTCAAAGTAGGTTAGCCACGCACGCTGCTGCATACAGGTAGGCTACCGTATTACAGAAAATAAGCAGCCTCGATACTTCTAAAATATGTATAACGGCCGCCATCTTTTAAGCTCTTGCGGCGCCAAATTGAAGTAATATGGTATATCTACAACTGAAAGCAAGATGTGCATATGATTATACATTGTATTGTAATATATGAATCGAGAAAAGTGATTTTTCATCACATTCAGCCATTTCACATCACATAAAAATACAAGCAGAAGACTTGGATTCAAATGATTCGAATCATGGCAATGTACAGGGATTCTGTTATTTTCTTGCAAGATCCAATGGTTGCACATCATAAATCTGACAGGCTTTATTCGGGGGAATTGAGGAAAAAAATTATAATATTGTAGTTTTACAAATGTAGATTGTATTATAGATTAATGTTCCTTCACAAAAATACACATAAATACACATTTTAATAAGAAAAAACAAGTATGTTACTAGAATGAAGGATGAAAATGTTGAATGTATAAATAATACAATTAATATGGGACATTTAATACATTTCCTGCAATAAGAGGTTCTAACAATAACTATCTTATTATTGGAATGTTTTCAACATAACAGAAGGGGGGCCTGTGATAACGCTGCTGTTGCTAATGGTAATGAGAAGTAAGAAAAGACATTATAAAGCCTCAAATTTCACTACTTGAGAGCTTGGATAAGCCCCAGGGCCTTGTCAAAATGAGCTTGTGTTTTGGCACATTGAGCTTTTTTATGTAATTGCAACTGAAAGACTATAAGTTACGCAACCAGCAAGTAGGGGTTTGCTGAGCAAGTTTCTAACAAATATAACCAATTACTGAAATATGTCACTGGCACATCCACAGCAGATTAAAGTTCGTCAGGTTGTTAAAACACAACATCAGTAATTTAGCAATGCTTTCAAAAGCTCTCCTCAACATAACAAATGAAGTACTGTGGTGTTGTGGTGACTGTCTAGACACACACAAGAGACAGGGACTACTCACTAATTCACTTACAAAATCGACACTGTAGACACGTACCAAGACAGAGCTGTTGCTTTCAACCATGTGTATTCTGTTTGACTTTAAATTAGCCCCTTTTTCAAAACAGAACCGGATTACGAAATGAACAACACATTTATTAATTCAACAAAAGGAAAAAATACATTGATGGGGTTTCAAAAATAGTGGTTTGATAATAGTAATGCTGTTACATACAGACAGATCTTCAACATGCTATAGCTTTAAAAGCGTGTTGAAGATCTGGCTATGTGTCCCGGAAAATCCTCTGGTCCTGGTATCTGTGCTGCACTTAAAGTATTAGCTAAGGTTACCTACTGTATGTCAACTTTTAAGAAAACACCAATTGGTAATTTATTTATTTATTTATTTTGCTTCCTTGAATGTAATTCATAACCAGCTGCCCCTTATAAAACCATACCAAAGTGTATTAAAGCTAGTGAAAGTATGGTAAAGGATATAAAAAACTTGGCAAACTATGGTAAATGCAAAGCACAGTGTAAAATGACAGTGATAAACTTTTACAAGGGACAATACAGCAGAAGAGATTTCAGGGTTGCAGTTTGCAAGTGAATCATTGGTTAAGGTGATGTATGTTTCAAACACATACCAAAAATAAACTAAAAAATAGGAGTTTAACAAAAAATATAATACTAATGGGATATAATCAAAGAATGGAGTCTTTGAAAATATACCACCTCGATTCCGCTAAGGTGCTGACCTTGGCAGACACCATTCCATCCTATTCATTCTGCATGGTTTCATCTGTCGCAGTACTTTGGGTTCAGGGTCCATGTCTAAACCCCCTTTTAAGCTCAACCTTGCATTTGGTCACATTGCTGGAAATGAGCATGGGCCCTTGATGGGAAAATAAAGGCTCTCTAAACTGTCTTTTCTCAGTTACTGTTTTTAGGTATTTTGGGATTTGAACTAATTAACATTCAAATGGGAAAATCCTTTGTTTTAATCCACTGGTAGCAGTGGAGGCAACGTGACCAGGAAACAAGAAAGTCAAGGAAGTAGAAAAGGGATTGACTGGAGGAAACTTAGGAGTGATGCTACAAAAGACTGGGCAGTTCAGCTATTATACAACCCCCCAGGAAGAGCCTAGCTTCTGCATATAGAGTAGAGGCCAGTGTGACAGAGATGACAGGGGTGATTTCAGGTCTTGGGAAGTGTGTAAAGGTATCCTAATAAACATTTATTGCACTATATTATGGTAAATGCATAGCACAGTATAGTAAAGCAAATGGAAAGAAAAGAGGGACATAATGGTATTATAAAACGCAAGTTCTTGAGGAATTGCAGTTAGAACCTCTCTGAATGATTGCAAACACTATGAAAAGTAAAGGGAAAGTAATAAATTATAGAAATGTTTGACGCCACTTCCTGTTTAAT